>NC_135621.1:46187922-46492187 GCF_053574225.1 Canis aureus
TTTAAAATATGTGAGAATAGGATTGTCCTAAATTTTTATGTTTTGGGTGACTTTTTTCTGATGAGAGATCTTCATCTGTGATTTGTTGTTCATGCTTTTTTTCTTTTATCTTTTTTTGAAACTGTTGATTCCTTTCTGACCAACAATTACTTTTTATTTATATTTTTTAATTTTTAATTTTATTTATTTATTTATTTATTTTTTCAACAATTACTTTTAAATGAGAAGAATTATTCTTGAAATTGTCCTTTGCAGGAGTTTTGGAAGAGGCTAGTACTGGGTTTCAGGCTAGCAGGAAATCCCTTACAACACAGGATGGTATGTGTGAAGGACATATTTTCACTTTCCATTCTCCCAGCCATAAGAGATTAGTGTCCCTCATGGTGGGACAATACAGAGTCTCTGGCCCAGGTTGCTTTGCCTCCTGCACACAGTTTCAGTGTGTCATTCACCCTTGCCTCTTCCACATCTTTCTGGTAGCAGACTAAGTCAGGGTGACGCCAGGGTGGTTGGGTTTTCCCACCAGATGTTTTGCCACCCATGCTAGGCATTTTCCTACATGACATACAGAGGTCCTGTGTGCAAGTCATTCCCAAAAGATGCTGCTGCATAATCTTCATTTCTATAAAAAAATTTTTAAGGCATTTAAGATTATTTTTTTTAGTAGGCTGCACACCCTCTGTGGAGCCAAACATGAGGCCTGAACTTACTACCCTGAGATCAAGACCTGAGCTGAGGTCAAGTGTCAAACACTTAACTGACTGGTCCACCCAGGTGTCCCAAATTTTTAAAATTTTGAATCATGTGTGTTTTATCGTACCCATTTATAACATTCTATTTGCACTATAGATGAATGAAGCCAAGATAAGTTGGTTTTGTGCTTAGTTCAGATTTTTAAAAATAAAAATAATAATCATACTAGGTAGATTAATTGTAACACTCAGCTGGGGAACAATGAGCCGACTTGATTTAAATACTGATACCTCCACAACAGCTAAAGTCCCTTCTTCACTGTCTCCTATATCACTACCTAATGGTGTCCAGGATAAATCTTAACACCAAGTGTCGAAGGCCTTTCATAGCACTGAAGTGTGTAGTGAGGAATGCAGCCAGGAACAGGCCTAACTATTTAACACAGACTAGTAGTCCAGACTTTTACTTGATCTCAGTTGAAAAAAATGTTAAATCTAACACCTTTCCTATTTTCGAGCTCTATTTTCTCTTAACAGCTATAGTTCTCAATTCCCACACATCTGAGCGATGTGCCACATCTGTCAGCACATTTGCTGTTACAGGGATTCTTAATCGCAAGCTCCCAGTTTCTCAAGGTGTGTTCTACTGATGCTTACATGCAGTAGAATCTTAGACAAGCCTTTGGACAGTATTGCACTCAATTGTTCAAAGACTTAAGGCCTCCCCTCAAATGTACTGGATCAGTCCGTAGGGTTGAAACCAGGGAGTCAATCCCTTTAACAAAAGCCCTCGGTCTTCAAGCTCAAGTTTGAGAACCACTGCCTAGGACATCATTTTAGGCTTAGAAGTTGAGATTGAAAAACTCAACAATAGGGCAATTCTTATCTTCCCCATCTCCACCTCTATCTGGTGAGAATCCTTGCTCAGAGCAAGAGCTTGTTCCTCTTTTGGTCACTCTCGGTGATCTCAGAAAATCTCCATCAGTGTTCCATTTCCCCAGCTCATTAGCCCCAGCAGGGTGTTCCTGTGTCATTTTGTGTGTAAGTTATAGAATATGAAGTCAAAACATGATTTTCTGAACTAAGCAGCCTCTAATGCCTATGGCACAAACTCAATTTTTTTCTTTTTTTAAAGATTTTATTTATTTATTAATGAGAGACAGACACAGGCAGAGGGAGAAACAGGTCCCATGCAGAGAGCCCAATGTGAGACTAGATCCTGGGTCTCCAGGATCACACCCCGGGCTGAAGGTGGCGCTAAACCGCTGGGCCACCGGGGATGCCCCAAACTCGATTCTAATTAATTCCTATGAACAGAGTCCTCTGCGTTCCTGAAAGTTGTATTCATGTCATTTCATAATGTAGCTAACCACTTCCTCCTTAATAAAAAGTAAGCTAAGATTTAAAAAGACCAATTGATTAAGCTCTAGCATTTTAATCTTTGATAAAGGGCCAATGGGGGACATTTTCAGAGAAACTTCATCAAAAGAGTGATAGGACTCAAAGGAAAAAAGCTATGCAGAAACTATCTAAAAATTCAGACATCTAACAGGTAACAAAATGAAATTATAGTACATCTTCTGTCTCATTGTAACATTTAAAGGCCATGCTTCAGGTTTGCCACAGCTCAGTTCTACTTTTAAACTTCCTCCTTCTATTTTTCTTGCTTAGAAAGGGACTCATTTGCTTTTGTGATAGGTTTCTGCTCTCCGAGGATAAATATTTCCATTCTGTTCCTTGGTAACTGCACTCTAAGAACATGATGTAATTGCATGCTATTTTGGGTTTGGAACTATTTTTACACAATATTTGCCTTTGTCCTGGCTCTCTGGTTTTGTCAAGTGATTTAAGCCAATGCCGCTACTCAGTGTGAGCCAAGACAGGCAGCATCAGCATCACTTGCGAGCTTGTTAGAAATACAAATGCTCAAGCCCCACCATAGACTTACTGAATCCAAATTTCAAGGAGATGGCATTCTGAATTTCAACAATGCTTCCAAGAGATTGTACTATATGCCACGAGTTGTAATGGAAGCAGTTATGAAAGGATTTAGCCTTGTGCTAAGAAAAAGAACATCTACCCTTTTGAGATGATCATCTATTTTCTTCTGAAAATGAACTGACCCATTTAATTGTTAGATTCCCATTTTCAACTATTTCAGAAATCAATGAAGAGACTATACCAAAATTATACTGATCATCTAATGTTTACATTTATAATTCCAAGAGTTTGGGATTTTTGTTCCTTTGGTCATTACTATGAACACTAATTATCTCTGCATATTATTAAAGATGATTTTGTTAATTGTTCATTTTGGATTGTGCAAATATAGGCTATCCTCATATTTAAGATTATTGTGATAAAATTACCGTCTTTATGGTTGTAGAACTTCTTTTTACTTCAGTATATATTTTGAATAGAATGAGTTAATTACTCTATATTGTATCAACTTGACTGTGAACACCTTGAGGATGGGGACTAAGTTTTCTTCATGTTTTCAATTTCCTTCTTACTGTGTAGCCTGGTATTTAGGTTAAAAAAGAGCTTAAAAGATTTGTATGGAATTTGAGTAAAACAACAACAGCAACAACAAAAACAGAAAACCTATTCCAATAATGAATTTAATCTTGGTTTGATATGCGTCTTTGTGGTCAGAGTAATAAACCCTACATACATATATAGATATAGATATCTAGATATCTTTTCATTTTACAAAATACTTTCACCTGGGATCCCTGGGTGGCACAGCGGTTTGGCGCCTGCCTTTGGCCCAGGGCGCGATCCTGGAGACCCGGGATCAAATCCCACGTCGGGCTCCCGGTGCATGGAGCCTGCTTCTCCCTCTGCCGGTGTCTCTGCGCCTCTCTCTCTCTCTCTCTCTCTCTCTCTCTCTCTCTGTGTGTGACTATCATAAATAAATTAAAAAAAAAAAGTAAAAAAAAAATACTTTCACCTAAGTTTTCCTGTTTGGGCCTCAAAAAGTGTTGCGTAATTAGTGCAAAAGTTAGCACCCCCATTTTGCAAATGAGAAAACTGAAGTGCCAAGAAATTAAATCTTTTTACCCTATAGGGTTGCTCATCTATAAGCAGGTGGGTGGCAGGGTGGAAGTTCTATGATCTTTAAGCTTCTTTCCTTTAAATATGTTAAGGTTTAAAAAAATTAAGATGTTAGGGTTTAGTTATTCTACTCCGATATTCAAAGTAGCCATGCAGATCAAAATTTACTCGATGCCAGAGCAACCTTAGAGAAGTGTTCATACAGTTTTAGATACAGGATTACTAATTAACGCTTGAGTCAGGGTTTTTCAATGTTGTCACTATTTATATTTTGGATTAGATAATCCTTTGTTATATGGGAGTTGACTGTCCTGTGTATTGTGGAACGCAGGGTAGAGGGTAGAGAAGTTATAGGGTAGAGAAGTTATTCCCTACTCCCCTCATGACCAACTCAATAAACGGTGTGGCTAAATAAAAGAAAGTAGCATACTGAGAATGCAGACAACTGACCAGTGAACCTTTCACAGACCAGATGAGGAAATGCACATTGTTCCCCTGCACCTCAACCCTTACCCCAGTTTGTTTATGTTAAGTGTCCTGTCTGAATGACACTGACAGAGACAGTTGGACAATGTTTGCTACAATTGTGGAGACAGTATGTATTGCCATCTAAAATATTATTTTCTAAATATGTTTCGTAAGAGTATTACCCAATTCTGAGGAAACAAGAGTTGCTTCTCAGTCCAAACAAAGGCCATAGGACAGTTCTAATAATGACTTAACTCTAACTTGTTCAGTCATATCCATTGAAAAAAAAAAAGGGGGGGGGGTACCTCATGGGTCAGTCCAATTAGCACGCCAGAAAGGCTGGTTGCTGTGAGGTTCTGGAACCGGCCTCTGGGAAACTTGTCATATATTCCTTACTGCTCAAACCAGTTCTGCCTATTGACCCAAATCTTCAATCTTTATATAATTGTTGAGATTGGATAACTCACCTGTCTACTTGACTGTCTTTCTACTTACTCTGTTCAGCTCTAGATGAGAGGTACCACTTTCTCTGAGTGTTAAATAACTATTCTGACTTATTGAATGACACAATTTTAGGACTCACCAAAGAAAGACTGGAGGCACAGTGGCAAGGAATGTGGGTCTGAGCAAGGGCAGTACCAGATAAGATGGAAGAAAGCAAAGAAAGTTGCTAGACATATTTGGGGAAAGGGTAGGGTTTGAGGATTGACTGGATGTGGTGCTCAGGTGCTGGAGGTGGGTAGAAGGGGTAGTTGAAAATAACTAACCTGAGTACCTTTCCTTAACCAATCTAGGAGATCCAAGGAAAGAAGTGGTAGTGTGTGTGTGTGGGGGGGGGGGGGGATGATGGAGAGAAGAGAATACAAGAGGAATTAAGAAAAAAAAATATTAGCAGTTCTAAATGCTGTAAAGGAGTTAAAGGTGAATGAAGATAAGAAGAGACAATGCAAAGGTCATTAACAATTATCAAGGGAACCAATTCCATAGTGTCCTCAGTACTAAAACCCTACTTTCATTACCTGTAATTGAAAAACACAATCATATGATGGATTTTGGTTGAGTTATGAACTTATTTATATGCAGTCTTTTAATGGTCCAAAAGTAAATCACCTGTTTGATGAATCACCATTATTGAATAAAAATATATAATAAAATGGAACTGCTCCGGAAAACCCATCATGTACTGTCATGATTGTCTTTGGGAGAGAAACCAAATATTGGGTGGTTATAGGAATGAACTGAGGCATAAGAAGGGAATAGGTAAGGGATATGAATAATTTCAGAGAAATTTAGAAGGGACAGGAGAAACCACTGCTTAGGTTGTCAGAGGCAGGCTGGAACTGCTCTTGCTGAGGAGGATCTGAGGTACCCTGCAGAGATCAGGACAGTCTCTGGATTTTTTTTTATGGAATATGCTGTTAATAAATAAACTGCATACTTTTCATCAGACTAATAATGATTTTGATGGTTGATCTGCTGAGGGAATATGGTTTTGAAAATAGACATTTGAAGGTAATATTGAAATGATTGAATTTCTATGACCTGATTACTATATCCTAAAGAGCTAGGGGAAAGTAGACAGTGGGAGGAAGACTTGATTGGCTATTTTTATTGTTATTTTTCTGGTTTTAAGAAAAAGGTAAGTAACAGTCAATCATAAAAATAGGAAACATGACAAGTAGGAATGTCATGTAATCTCATCTTTCAGTGATTACCTCTTTCAAGATTTGGTGCATTTCCCCCCAATTTTTATTATCTAAACATAAACTAAGTTTATATAAAAATGGGATACTTCAGTACATTCTATTTTGCAACTCTCATTTCACCCCATTTAGCTATATAGCTTGCACATTTTTCCACATCAGTATCTGTAGAGCTACCTCTCTAATGATTGCGAAGTATTTTATTGTACTGCTACTATGTATGAAAAATATTTCCTGGGGATCCCTGGGTGGCTCAGCGGTTTAGTGCCTGCCTTTGGCCCAGGGCTTGATCCTGGAGACCCAGGGTCGAGTCCCACGTCGGGCTCCCTGCATGGAGCCTGCTTCTCCCTCTGCCTGTGTCTCTTCCTCTCTCATTCTCTCTCTCTCTCTCTCTCTCTCTCTCTCTCTCTCTCTCATGAATAAATAAAATGTTTAAAAAAAAAAAAAAAGAAAAATATTTCCTAATAAGGCAAGTGTGAAGGAGAAAAGTCTCTGGACTTTTCTTTTTAGCATACCTCAAATATTTTATGAAGAACTTGTCCTGTGTTTTCGGCTCCACAGAAGTAAAATGTGGACTGCTCTGAGCTAGCAAGCTTGGCAATGCCTTTCTTCTCTTTCACAAAAGAGGAGGTGGCCAAGTCTCTAAATAAAGATCTCTGGGTAAAGAAAAAAAAAAAAATCTTGAACAAGTACCAGATTTTGTGTGATCATAAAATGTAAAGCATATATTACACATTAGGAAATGGCTTGAAGAGCTCTCTTAAATTTAATTGTATGATAAAAAAATATCACTGAATATATCACTCCCACTGAAATGTCTGAGGCTAGGGATAAAAATTCTTCAGTGCTTCCAGTTTTAAAGTATGTTCCAAGTAAAAGGATTAATTGGGAAGCCATCCCACAGAATAAAGGATATGACTTTGCTTGGTGGGAAGGAGTTGGCTAGGCTAGAGAGGACATATGGCTCCCTTTGCTATTTCTTTGGTGGTGCAGATCTTTCAGGTGGCTTCCCTTCCCTCAGAGACCACTGACAGGGTCTTTCCTCTCTACTTTTCACTCCTTCGGAGTGGCGCCACACTCCTTAGCCTCCTCCTCCCAGGTCCCTCCAAGCAAATGAGTTAAGATACCTCTTTCATGAAACTATCTACTTTTCTTCCATTAAATGTATTGGGGGAGAGTGTTCTTTTGCCCTTTTTTCTTATTCATGATATAAATTCTTTTTCATGTATGTTTAAACCAACTGACTTAAATTTGTGCTAGTTCTTAGCTTCCTTGTGAAATTCCTTTTAAGATTGTTTTCTATGTTTTAAATTACACAAAAATAAAAATTTAATCTCTTATAAAAACAAAACTAAAAATAAAGCAGGCTGACTCTCATAAGGGGAAAATCCTGATCAAGAAAACTAGAAACAGGGGGGCACCTGAGGGGCTCAATGGTTGTGCATCTGCCTTTGGCCCAGATCCTGATCCCAGGGCCTTGAGATCAAATCCTGCATCAGGCTCCCTGGAGGGAGCCTGCTTCTCCCTCTGCCTGTGTTTCTGCCTCTCTCTCTGTGTCTCTCATGAATAATAAAATCTTAAAAAAAAAAAAAAAAAACCCACAAAACTGGAAACAGGAGTGACATCAGCAATGTAGTGGTATAAGAGGTCCCTCACCTTTGTCCTTTTAAAAACAACTAATTAGGCATCCATCTGTGAACAAAAGTGCCATTTGCAAGTTGTAGGATCTGGCACCAAATGCCAAAGGACCTGGGAGAAATCTCATTCCATCTGGTAATAGACAAACAAGCTATTTTGTACAGGCTGTGGAACCCGCAGGATCAGTATAGGCTGTGGTGCCAGCAGGAGCTGGAGAAACTGCCCCCAACTCCTCTCAGGTAAAATTTGGAGAGTGCTGGCAGGACAGATGCCCTCAGGCAAGAGACTCTGTAGAAGTCCAGCTTTCCTAAGGGTAAGATTCTAACATACTACTGGATTTTTTTTTAATTATAAATTTGAATGAGCTGAAGAAGATAAGAATTTTGCCAGTGCAGGCCTCCCAAGGCAATACAGCATGGGGCTAAACTAGCTAGTGGTGACTTCTCCGTCAACTGTAAAGGAGAGTGGGGAGTGTCCAGGTACCCTAGCTGGGCAGCACACTGATGGAAAAACCCATTTCTCTCCAGCAGCACCAAGAGTACTGAGATGCAACCTCCATAATTGGGGGAAAGCAAGAGATCAAGAAAGAGACTCTTTGTATCCAGATGTTCTTTGAAAAGGACATCAAAGGAGGCTAAAAAGAGAATAACCCTCCGGAAGAATCTCACTTGAGGATTTCCAACTCAGTCCACAGGCAACCCCCAACACCCAGAGTGCTAAACTTCACTCTGAAGCCAGCTCTTTGTGTGTACTCCTGAGTGCAGTCATCAGAGTGAGCTCCAGTAAATGGAGACTCAGAAAAATAAGACCATTTTGTGGACAAGGGAAAAACCACAAACTTGAGTGGTAGTGCCACCTTCTGGCAAACACAGGGGAGGTTTCCAACAGCTAACCTGGTGAGTTTTAAGAACCAGAGAAGACCAAAAAGCTTAAGAATTCTGCTATAAGTGGGACTAAGAAGTATAGAGCAGGTGTATTCAAACAAGGTTAGAGAAAATTCCAGGTATAACAGGTTCAACAGACAATATATCCCTTCTGAAGCTAACTAGTAAAGATTTGAGGACTTCTGCTACTTCAATTGTAAAAACATCAATGCAAAGCTCTGAAGGGCATGATAAATGAGGGAAACAAGTCATCATATAAAGATAATAATCCTCTAATAAAAGAACTCAGTGACATAGAATTTCATAATCTAGCTCATAAATAATTCAAAATAGCTGTTTTGAGATATTCTATGAGCTATAAGAAAACTCAGAAAAATAACCTAATGAAATCAGGAATACATAAACAGAATGAGGCATTTAATAAAGAGGAATCATAAAAAAAAAAAAAAAGGACCGAATAGAAAATCTAGAATTGAAGAATTCAATGAATGAAATGGGAAAAATTTTCAAAAAACAAAAAGGATAACAGAGAGGATCCCTGGGTGGCGCAACGGTTTAGCGCCTGCCTTTGGCTCAGGGCGCAATCCTGGAGACCCGGGATCAAATCCCACGTCGGGCTCCCGGTGCATGGAGCCTGCTTCTCCCTCTGCCTATGTCTCTGCCTCTCTCTCTCTCTCTCTCTCTCTCTCTCTCTCTCTCTCTGACTATCGTAAATAAATAAAAATTAAAAAAAAACAAAAAACAAAAACAAAATAGGATAACAGAATAAATAAGCAAGAGGATAGGAACTTCCAAATAACCAAATCAGAGGAAAGCAAAGAAAAGAATGAAAAAGAGCAAAGAAAGCCCAGGTGATCTATGGGAATCCATCAACCACACAGACTTTAGAGTAATTAGTACTAGAGAGGGAGAAGAAAGGGAAAAAAGTACAGGAGTTTCCTTATATAGCTAAAAATTTCCCAAACCTGGGAAAGACTTAGATATCCAAGTTTACCAAGCTAATAGATCACTCTATATTCTCAATGAAAAAAAGAGACCTACTCTGTAACCATAGGGTCAACTAGTCATTGACAAAGCAGGAAGGAATATCCAAAGGAAAAAAAAGACCATTTCTTCAACAAATGGTGTTGGGAAAACTGAACATGTAAAAAGGATGAAACTAGACCTCTTTCTTACAACATACGCAAAAATAAATTCAAAATGGATCAAAGACCTAAATGTGAGATAAGAAACATCAAAATCCTAGAGGAGAACACAGGCAGTAACCTCTGACATTGGCTGCAGCAACTTCTTATAGATATATCTCCTGAGGAAAGGGAAACAAAAATAAAAATAAACTATTGGGATATCATAAAGATAAAAAGTTTCTGCACTGAAAATGAAACAGTCAACAAAACTAATGGGTAACCTATGGAATGGGAGAAGATATTTGCAAATGACATATCTGATAAAGGGTTAGTATTCAAAAATCTATAAAGAACTATTCAAATATCAGAAAGGGAGACAGAACATGGAAGACTCCTAACTCTGGGAAATGAACTAGGGGTGGTGGAAGGGGAAGAGAGTGGGGGGTGGGCGTGACTGGGTGGCAGGCACTGAGGTGGGCACTTGACGGGATGAGCACTGGGTGTTATTCTGTATGTTGGCAAATTGAACACCAATAAAAAATAAATTTATTATTAAAAAAAAAGAACTATTCAAACTCAGCACCTGAAAAACAAATAATCCAGTTTAAAAATGGGCAGAAAACATTATTTCCAAAGAAGACATCCAGATGGCTAAAAGACACATGAAAAGATGCTCAACATAACTTACCATCAGGGAAATACAAATAAAAACAACAATGAGAGATCACCTCACACCTGTCAGAATGGCTAAAATTAACAACACAGGAAACAGGCAAGGATGTGGAGCAGAAGGAACCTTCATGCACTGTTGGTGGGAATGCAAACTGGTACAGCCACTCTGGAAAACAGTATGGAGGTTCCTCAGAAAGTTAAAAATAGAACTATCCTACAATCCAGGAATCACACTACTAGATATTTACCCAAAGGATACACAAATACTGATTCAAAGGGATACATGCATCTGGATGTTTATAGCGCATTATCAGCAAATAGCCAAATTATAGGAAGAGCCCAAATGTCTATCAACTGATGAATGGATAAAGATGTGATTTTGTGTGTGTGTGTGTGTGTGTGTGTGTATGTGTGTGTGTGTATATATATATATAATTACTTAGCCATAAAAAAGATTGAAATCTTCCTATTTGCAGTGACATGGTTGGATCTAGGAAGTATTATGCTAAGTGAAATAAGTCAGAGAAAGCTAAATACCATATTATTTCACTCATATGTGGAATCTAAGAAACAAAACACATAGAATATGGGGTGACGGGAAAGAGAGGCAAACCAAAAAAAAAACAACAACAAAAAAAAAACAAAAAAACAAAAAAAAAAAAAAAAAAAGAGAGGCAAACCAGAGAACAGACTCTCAACTATAGAGAACAAAATGAGGGCAGTGGGATGGGTTAAATGGGTAATAGGTAATAAGGAAGGCATTTGTGATAAGCAGTAGGTCTTTTATGTAAGTGATGAATAGCTAAATTCTACACCTGAGAGAGATCCCTGGGTGGCTCAGTGATTTATCGCCTGCCTTTGGCCCAGGGCATGATCCTGGATTCCTGGGACCGAGTCCCACATTGGCCTCCCTGCATGGAGCCTGCTTCTCTCTCTGTGTGTCTATGCCTCTCTATGTGTGTGTGTCTTTCATGAATAAATAAATAAAATCTTTTAAATAAATAAATAAATAAATAAATAAATTCTACACCTGAGACCAATACACTATATGTTAACTGGAATTTAAAGAAAAACTTGAAAAAAGAAAAAACCCAATCTATAGAGAAGCATACTAAAAGTTCAGAATATTAAAGGCATACCATGCTATTTTTTTCTTCTTGAAGGAAAAAAAGAAAAATCACAGACTAGTGTATTCTTGGCACTGAGTGGTGCTGGCTAGGGTTAAAGGCAGATAAGAGCAAAGTTCACCAGATCTTATAACCCAATTCAATGTTGTTCTTTTCTGCTTTGTGCTTGTTTGGAGTACTGAAACCTCTGCAGGGATTTTGACAGCTAATAAAGGCATTTTTGCTCTTAAAAGGTTGTTAAGTTAAACTGATGGTTACCAGAAGGAGAGTGGGTTGGGGAATGGGTTAAATAGGTGATGGAGATTATAGAGTGCTCTTGTTGTGATGAGCACTGTATATTCTATGGAAGCGTTGAATCACTACGTTGTACACCTGAAACTAATATTCACTGTATATTAACACTAACAAATTTAACTGAAAACTTAAAAGAGAGACCTACTCTAATTATAATGAACATGTCAAAAATCAAAGATAAACAGAAAATGCTAAAAGCAACCAGAGCCAGGGGAAAGGGTAGGGAGAAAAGATTGTAACCTAAAAAGGAACCCCCAATTAGACCATCAACATATTTTTCAGCAGAAACTCTACAGAGCAAGAGAGAATGAAATAACTACTCAAAGTGTTGAAAGAAAATTGCCAACCAAGAATAATGTATCCAGCAAAGTTATCTTTCTATATGGAGAAATAAAGGCTTTTCTTCAAGCATACTAATGTAACATTTGCATTATAAGGGACGCAGAAGAAGGGAGAGAGAAAGGGACAATAAACCTATTTGAAGAAACAATAGGTGAAAACTCCCCTAACCTGGGAAGGAAACAGATACTCAGGTGCAGAAAGCAAAGAGAGCCTCAAACAAGAAAAACTCAAAAAGGGACTTCTTTAAGTAGAAAAGGCCATTATTAGAAGAAAACTGTGAAAGACAAAAGGTTCTTGGGTAAAAGTAAACATATAGTAAAGGTAGTAGATCAATCACTTATAAAGCTAGTATGAGGATTAAAAGGCATATGTAGGGATCCCTGGGTGGCGCAGCGGTTTGGCGCCTGCCTTTGGCCCAGGGCGCGATCCTGGAGACCCGGGATCGAATCCCACGTCAGGCTCCCGGTGCATGGAGCCTGCTTCTCCCTCGGCCTGTGTCTCTGCTTCTCTCTCTCTCTCTGTGACTATCATAAATAAATAAAAATTAAAAAAAATATTTAAAAGGCATATGTAGTAAAATCAGTTATATCTAAAATATTATACTTAAGATGTTATAGATAAGCCTCATGGTAACTAGAAACCCAAAACCTATAATAGATGCACAGAAAATAAAGAGAAAGGAATCCAAGTATAAATACCAAAGGAAGGCATCAGTTGCAAAGGAAAAGAGCAAAATAAGAGAGCTCCAAAAATTAGAAAACAATTTAAAAAATGGCAATAAGCACATACTTATCAATAATTAAAGTGTAAAGAGACTAAACACTCCCATCAAAAGACACACAGTAACTGAATGGATTGAACAAAAACAAACAAAAAACCAAGTCCCATCTATATGCTGACTACAAGAGACTTATTTCAGACCTAAGGACACAAAAGAGATTAAAAGAGAAAGGATGGAGAAAAATATTCCATGCAAATGGATGTGAAAAAAAAAAAAAAGCCAGGATAGTAATACTTATATCGGACAAAATAGACTTTAAGACAAAGGCTGCAACAAGAGACAAAAAGTGTATTACATAAGGATAAAGGGATTAATCCAACAAGAGGGTATAATAATTGTAAGTATTTATGCACTAGCATAGAAGTACTTAGATATACAAAACAAATATTAACAGACATAAAAGGAGAACTTGACAGTAACAGTAGGATAATTTTACACCCTACATATATCAATGGATAAATCATCAGGACAGAAAATAAGTAAAGAAACAGTGCCTTTGGGGATCCCAGGGTGGCTCAGCAGTTTAGCGCCTGCCTTCAGCCCAGGGTGCGATCCTGGAGCCCTGGGATCAAGTCCCACATCGGGCTCCCCGCATGAAGCCTGCTTCTCCCTCTGCCTGTGTCTCTGCCATTCTCTCTGTGTCTCTCATGAATAAATAAAATCTTTAGAAAAAAAAAAAGGAAACCGTGCCTTTGAATAACACATTAGAGTAGAAGGATTTCACAGATACATACAGAATATTTTACCCAAACACAGAAAACACATTCTTTTCTAGTGTACATGGAACGCTTCTAAGACAGATCACATGGCAGACCACAAAACCAATCTCAATAAATATAAGACTGAAATCATATCCAACAGCTCTTCTGCCCACAGTGGTATGAAACTAGAAATCAATTACAGGAAAAAAGAACTTGGAAAAAAAAAAAAACAAAACACAAACATGTGAAGGCTAAACACCAGGTTACTAAAAACAAAAAAAAACAGGCTACTAAACAACCAGTAAGTCAAAGAAATCAAAAGAGGAAATTAAAAAATATCTGGAGATTAATTAAAATGGAAAAACAATAGTCCAAAATCTTTGGACCACAGCAAAAGCAGTGCTAATAGGGAAGTTTATATTGATATAGGCCTTCCTAAGGCAACAAGAGAAACCTCAACAATCTAACTCTCTGCCTAAAGGAACTGGAAAAGAACAAACAAAGCCCCAAATTAGTAGAAGGGGGAAAAATAGAAACCAAAGTAGAAATAAATGAAGTAAAGGCTAAAAACAATAGAAAAGATCAATGAAACTAAGAGCTGGTTTCAAAAGATAAAAAAACAAGATAAACAAAATGATAAACCCTTAGCAACACTCAAAGAGAAGATTCAAACAAAGTCAGAAATGAAAGAGGAGAACAACCAATACCACAAAAAAATTGTTTGCTAACAAATTGGACAATCTAGAAGAAATAGATAAATTAGAAACATACAATCTTTCAAGACAGAATTAGGAATAAATAGAAAATTGAAACAGGGAATCCCTGGGTTGCTCAGTGGTTTGGCGCCTGCCTTTAGCCCAGGGTGTGATCCTGGAGTCCCGGGATCGAGTCCTGCATTGGGCTCCTTGCACGGAGCCTGCTTCTCCCTCTGCCTCTGTCTCTGCCTGTGTCTCCGTCTCCCTCTCTCTCTCTGCGTCTCTCATGAGTAAATAAATAAAATCTTTAAAAAATAGAAACAGATTGATTACTGGTAAAAAAAACTGAATTGGTCATATACTTCCAATGAACAAAAGTTCAGAACCAGATGTCTTCACAGGTGAATTCTACCAAACATTAAAGAAGAGTTAAGAGGCACCTGGGTGGCTCAGTTGGTTAAGCATCTGCCTTTGGCTCAGGTCATGATCTCAGGGCCCTGGGATCGAGCCCCACATCAGGCTCCCTGCTTGGTGAGAAGTCTGCTTCTCCCTCTCCCTCTGTGCTCTCCCATTCTTTTACTCTCTCAAATAATAAAATATTTTTTAAAAAAATTAATGCCTATCCTTCTCAAACTATCCCCTCCCCCCCAAAATAGAAAAAAAAATCTTCTAAACTCATTTTATACAGAAAAAGCATTTGACAAAATTAAATATCCATTCATGATTTTAAAAAACTCTCTTGGGGTGCCTGGGTGGCTCAGTCAGTTAAGCATCTGACTCTTGATTTTGGCTAAGGTCATGATCTCAGAGTTGTGAGATTGAGCCTTTTGACAGGCTCCACATTGGGCAGGGAGTCTGCTTAAGATTGTCTCTCTCCCTCTATCTTCCCTAAAATCCCCTCCCCAGCTCTCTCTTTCTCTCTTAAAACAAAAACAAAACACACACACACACACACACACACACACACACACACACAAAACCCCTCAACGTGTAGGTGTTGACAGAACATACCTCAAGATAGTAAAAACATATATGACAAACCCACAGTTAATATCATACTCATTATTCAAACACAGTGAGCTTCTCTAAGATCAAGAACAAGGCAAGAATGTATACTCTTCCTACTTTTATTCAACATAGCACAGGAAGTCCTGGCCACAGCAATCAGACAAGAAATAAAAAGCATCCAAACTGGTAAGGAAGAGGTAAAACTGTCACTATTTGTGCATGACAGGATACTATATGTAGAAAAGCTAAAGACTCCACCAAAAAATTATTAGACCAAAAGAATTCAGAAAAGTTGGAGGATACAAAATTTGTATGCAGACCTCTTTTGCACTTCTATACATTAATAACAGAAAGAGAAATTAAAACTATCCCATTTAAAATTGTACCAGAAAGACTAAAATACCTAGGAATAAATTTAACCAAGAAGGTGAAAAACCTATACCCTGAAAACCCTAAGACATCGATGAAAGAAATGGAAGATGACAAAAACAAATGAAAAGATAGACCACACTCACGGATTGGAAGAATATTGTTAAAATGGATATACTACTCAAAGCAATCTACAGGTTCAATGCAATTTCCATCAAAATACCAATAGCATTTTTTGCAGAACTACAGCATATAATCCTAAAATTTGTATGGAACTACAAAAGACCCTTAAAATAGCCAAAGCATTCTTAAGAAAGAACAAATCTGAAGTATCAAAATTCCTGATTTGAAGCTATAATACAAAGTTATAGCAATAAAAATATGGCACTAACACAAAAATAGACACACAATGAAAGAGGATAGAGAGCCCAGAAATGAACCTGCACTTATATGGTCAATTAATCTATGATAAAGGAGGAAAGAATATACAATGAGGAAAAGACAGTCTTTTCAATAAATGGTGATAGGAAAACTGGACAGCTACATGCAGAAGAAAAAAACTGGACTACCTTCTTATACCATACACAAACATAAACTCAAAATGGATTAAACACCTACCTGTGAAGTCTTAAACCATAAAACTTCTAGAAGGAAACAGACACTAATCCCTTGGACATTGGCCAACATTTGTGATAATATGAATGGACCTAAAGGGATTATGCTAATTGAAAAAACTCAGAGAGGAACAAATATATGATTTCATTTATACATGGAACCTAAAAACAAAACAAAGCAAATGAACAAACAACAAAAACAGACTTCTAGATATGAAGAACAAATTGGTGGTTGCCAGAGGGGAGCGGAATGGGCAAATGGGCCAAATAGGTGAAAGAAAGTAAGAGATACAAACTTCCAGTTAGAAAAAAGGTCACAGGGATGAAAAAGTGCCACACCAGGAATATAGTTGAAAATATTGTAATAACTTTATATGGTGACAGATGGTGGGGACTACACTTATTGAGCACTGAGTAATATATAGAATTATTTAATCACTATGTTGTATACCTGAAACTAATATAACATCATAGGTCAGCTACTTCAATAAGAAAAAATGATGGCCTTTCCCAAACAAAAATTAAAGCAGTTCATCACTATTAGACCTGTTTTACAAGAAATGCTGAAAGTCCTTTAAGCTGAAATGAAAAGATTCTAGTGACATGAAAACATGAATATACACAACACACTGGTAAAAGTAAATATGCAGTCATATTTAGAAAACTAATTTTGTGATAGGATCATGTGATAACAAGTTTCCAACAGTTTAGAGGTTAAAGCAAAAGAATATTAAAGGACTATAATTGGGGCACCTGGGTCGTACAATCAGGTAAGCCTCTGACTCTCGGTTTCTGCTTAGGTTATGATCTTGGGGTTGGGAGATCTAGCCCAGCATCAGGCTCGGGGTTCAGCTAGGACTCTGCTTAAGACTTTCTCTCCCTCTGCTCCACCCACCCCCCACCCTACCTGTGCTCATGCTGTCTCTAAAATAAATAAATAAATCTTTTAAGAAAGAACTGTAGCTACTATTACTAGTTAACAAATACACAATACAAAAAGATAAATTGTGACATAAAAAATGTATAGAGGGGAAATAAAAGGGTGGACCTTTCATATGTAATTAAAGTTAAGTTACTATCAGCTTAAAATAGATGGTTACTTGTAGGATGTTTTATGTAAGCCTCACAGTGTGAAAATTAAGATACCTTGTTAAGGGGGATCCCTGGGTGGCTCTGTGGTTTAGCGCCTGTCTTCGGCCCAGGGCGTCATCCTGGGTCCCGGGATCGAGTCCCACATCAGGATCTCGGCATGGAGCCTGCTTCTCCCTCTGCCTGTCCCTCTCTCTCATGAATAAATAAATTTTAAAAATCTTAAAAAAAAAAAAAGTAGTAGGGAGGCCAGCAGGGGGAGCTCTCACACCCTACCACTCATTGATTGTAGACCTCCCAGAAAGAGATTTATTTCAGATACTACTGTATTCTAGCCTGAGGAAGAAATGTTCTCCTCCCACAGAAATACGCCAGCCAATCCCAACTCAGCCTTTGAAAAACCACGATATTTCACGTTCCCAGTTTACTCCAATGGACTTTTTATTTTTATAACAGCACTCCAAGCTTCCCCCTTATGTCTACAAGAGCATTTTCTCTACTTTGTTCTGTGGGCTTGCCTATGGATTACTATAGTTTGCTTGTCCTAGATTGTAATTTTCTTCTACTCCCCAATAAACCTCTTTTTGCTAGTAAAGTAACTGGAAGTTTTATTTTTAAGATTAATAATAGTAACCACAAAACGAAAACCTAGAGTAGATTCATTAAAGATAAAAAAAAAAAAAAAAAAAAGGAGAAACAATATACCGCCATGGAATCTTCGGTTTACAAAGATAGGCAGAAACAAGAGGGGGAAAAAAAGATTCAATGAAACTACAAGACAGCTATAAATCAATTAATAAGATGGTATTCAAAAGTCCTTACATGTCAGTAATTACTCCAGATGTAAATGGATTGAATTCACTGATCAAAAATCTGGATATGTAAAAAACAACAACAACAACAACAAAAAAAAAAACCCAAAAAACAAAAACACAAAACAAGACCTAACTACATGCTATCTATAAGAGACTTCAGATTTAAGAACATGCATAGACTTGAAATAAAGACATGGAAAAAGATATTCCGTTAAAGTGGAAACCAAAAGAAAACAAGGATAGCTGTATTTGTATTACACAAAATAGATTTTAATCCAAAAAAGGTAACATGAGATAAAGAGTGTTATTATATAATAAGGGGATCAACTCATAAAGAAGATCATAAGTATATATGGACCCAACACTGGAGCACCGAAATATATTATGCAAATATTAACAAATCTTCAGGGAGAAATAGGCAACCATATAATAATAGTAGAGAACTTCAGTACCCCATTTTCAGCAGCAGCTAGATCATCCACACAGAAAAATCAACAAGAAAACATTGGACTCTAGCCATATATTAGACTAATGGACCTATAAGACATTTATGGAACATCTCATCCAACAGCAAAAGAATACATATTCTTCTCAAGGGTGCAAGGAATATTGTCCAGGATAGATCATATATTAGGCCACAAAACAAATCTTAGAAAATTTAAGAAGATTAAAATCATACCAAGTATCTTTTCCAACAACAATGGTATAAAAAGTTTATAGTAAGATGTATTAAGAAAATACGAAGATCTCTGGGATGCCTGGGTGGCTCAGTGGTTGAGTATCTGCCTTTGGCTCAGGGCATGATCCCAGGGTCCTGGGATCGAGTCCCACATCAGGCTCCCTGCAGGGAGCCTGTTTCTCTCTCTGCCTATGTCTCTGCCTTTCTCTGTGTCGCTCATGAATAAATAAATAAAACCTTAAAAAAAAAAAAAAAGAAAATACGAAGATCTCAAACAACTTAACTTTATACCTCAAGGAACTAGAAAAAGAAGAGCAGATGAAGCCCAAAGTTAGCAGAACAAAGGAAGTAAGAAAGATCAGAGTGGAAATAAATGAAATAGAGACCAGAAAAATAATAGAAGAGGTCAACAAAACTAAGAGCTTTTTTTTTTTTTTTTCAAAAAGCAAATCTGATAAACTTTTAGCTAGACTAAAAAAAATAGTCAAATCAGTAAAATCAGATAAGAGAGGATGCATTACAAACACTACTATAGAAATACATATGGTCATAAGGCTTATGAACACTTGATAACAAGTTGGGTAACTTAGAAAAATGGATAAATTCCTAGAAACATACAACTTAGCAAGACAATCAAGAGAAATAAAAGATCTGAACAGACCAATAAACAAATAAAGAGAATGACTCTAATCAAAAACATTCCAACCAGAAAAGCCTAGCTTCACTGGTAAATTCTATCAAATATTTGAAAAATTAATTAAAGCCGATCCTTCTCAAACTCTTTCAAAAAATTTAAGAGAGAATACTACCAAACTCACACCAAAGCCCAATTAAGGCATTATAAGGAAACTATAGACCAACATCCCTGATGAATGTACCTGCAAAAAAAAAAAAAAAAAAAAATTCTCAACAAAATATTAACAAATCTAATTCAATAACACATTAAAAGGATCATACACCATGATTAAATGGAATTTATCTCAGGGAACTAAGGATTGGTCAACATATGCAGATCAATAAATGTGACACATTACATTAATGGAATGAATAATGGAATCATATGATCATCTCAATAGATGAGAAAAGACATTGGATAGAACACAACATCTTTCAAGATAAGAACTCTTAACAAATTGTCTACAGAAGGAATGTATCTCAACATTTTAATAAAAGCCATATATGACAATCCTATGGCTAACATACTCAACAGTGAAAGATTTAAGGTTTTTCCTCTAACATTAGGAACGAGACAAAGATGCCCACTATCACCACTCTTATTTAACTTAATACTGGAAGTCCTAGCTAGAACAATTAGGCAAGGTAAAGAAATAAAAAACATCTATTCAGAAAGGAATAAGCAAAATTATTATCATTTATAGGTGATACTATCTCTTATTTTTAAAAAATCCTGAAGTCAATCAAAAAACTATTGTAACTATGCAATGAATTCAGTAACATAGCAGGATATAAAAAAAAAAAAAAATCAACAGAGACATTAGTTATGTTTCTGTAACAATGAAATTTCTGAAAAACAAAATTATCCCATCACAATAGCATCAAAAACAAATACATTAGGAATAAATTTAACCAGGGAAGTGAAAAATCTATACAATGAAAACTACAAGACTTTGATGAGAAAAACTGGAGATATGAACAGATGAAAAGATATCCCATGTTCATGAATTAGGAGAATTGTTAAAATAGTCATACCACCCAGGGCACCTGGTGGGCTCAATTAGTAAAGCACGTTGATTCTTAATCTTAGGATCATGAGTTTGAGCCCCATATTGAGTGTAGAGATTACTTTTTAAAAATGTTCATACCATCTAATTGTAATTAGTTAATTGCAATTAATGCAATTCCTATCAAAATACCAATGGCATATTTCACAGAAACAGAAAAAAAAAAAAAACTTAAAATTTGTATGAAGCCACAAAGGCTCCACATAGGCAAAGCAATCTTGAGAAAGAAGAACAAAGCTAAATGCATCATATTTCCTTATTTCAAACTATACTACAAAGCTTTAGTAATTACATCAGTATGGTACTGGCATAAAAATAAACAACTGGACCAATAGAACCAAATAGAAAAGAACCAAATAGAAAGCCAAGAAGTAAAACCCTGCGTGTGTGATCAACTAATATTGGACATAAGAGCCAAGAATGCTCAGTGGGGAAAAGAACAAGCTCTTCAACAATTGGTATTGGGAAAACTAGACAACCATATGCAGAAAAAGGAAACTGCACCCTTATCTTATATCACACACCAAAAAACCCACAAACAAACAAACAAACAAACAAAAAAAAACAAAAACCCCACACCCAAAACAGATTAAAGTCTTAAATGTAAGACCTGGTACTATAAACTCCAAGAAAATAGGAAAAAAATGTCTTGACCTTGGTCTTGACAATAATTTATTTGAATAGGACACCCAAAATAGAAGCAACAAAAGCAAAAGTCAACAAGTGGGATCACATCAAATTCAAAGGCTTCTGCACAGCAAAGACAATTATCAATAAGATGAAAAGGCAACTTATGGAATGGGAGAAAATATTTGCAAATATATTGGACAAGGGGTTAACATCCAAAATAGGTTTTAAAAACTCATACAACTCAGTAACAAAAAACAATCCATTTTAAAAGGAGGCAGAGTAAATAAAAGAAAGACTTCCATGTTTATTGCAAAATTATTCACAATAGCCAAGATACAGAAACAACCTAAGTTCTGTCAATAGATAAATGGATAAATTAGATATCACACACACACAAATACTATTTAGCTATTAGAAAGAAGGAAATTCTGCCATTTGGACA
Source organism: Canis aureus (assembly GCF_053574225.1). Lineage (NCBI taxonomy): Eukaryota > Metazoa > Chordata > Mammalia > Carnivora > Canidae > Canis > Canis aureus. The sequence goes on from NC_135621.1 coordinate 46,209,492, forward strand.
ACGTGGATATCTTGAACACGTTATGCTTACTGAAATAAGTCAGACAAAGACATATCAGATATTGTCTGATATCACTTATACATGGAATCTAAAAAAAAAACCCCAAACTCCTAGAAACAGAGAATAGAATGGTGGTTACCAGGACTAGGGGGCAGGGGAATTTGAGAGATGTCGTTAATGGGGACAAACCTGCAACCAGAAGATGAGTACGTTTGAAGATCCAATGCACAGCATAGCAATTATAGTCACTAATATATTATATTATATATTTCAACATTGCTAAGAGACTAAACCTTAATTATTCTCACCACAAAAAGAAGTGATAAGTATGTGACATCACAGCAATTTTAACTAAAACTCTGGTGGCAACCATACGGCTATCTATACACCTATCAACACCTATACCCGAGCTTGGACAATGTCATGCGTAAATTAGATCTCAATTTTAAAAATTTAGAAACAAACAAAAGAAAGAAAAGGAGAACTGGAAACAGCTGACACAAGTCCCTTTTGCTTAGACAAAGCCACATCTATAAAGATTGGAGGAAAGATTCTGGCCAATGATGGCAGAAAGCCACAGAACCTGCAGCTGTGGGTCTTACCCTTGACGGCACGTATCTGCTTCTGTTGTTGCTGTAAATGTTATCCCAGACATGGTGACCTAAAACAACAAGTTTATTCCCTTCCTGTTCTGGAGGTCAGAAGTTAGAGATGGCACTCACTGAGCTACAAGCCAAGTGTCGACCAGGCCCTTCTGGGGGCCCTATAAAGAATCCATTTTCTTGCCTATTCCAGCATCTCAAGATTGACTCATTCATGGACCCTTCCTCCATCTTCTAAAGCATCCATGGCCTGTGGAGCCTCATATCACAGTGCTCTGACACCTTCCCCCTCCCTCTTCCACGTTAAAAGGGCTTTGTGATGACATTGGGCCCACCTGGATAATTCAGGATCATCTACCTATTTTAAGGTCAGTTGATTAGCAACCTTAATTCCATCTGCTACCTTGATGCCTTCTGCTGTGTAACACACCTGCCAAAAACAGGTTCCAGGTTCCGGGGATGAGGACCTGGACCTCTTTGGGAGACCATTATTCTGCCTACCACAGCTGGGGAACTTCAAAATGTCCTGATGCCTGGGCCCATGTCATTGACCTAGAATGTGGCAGGGGCATCCAGATGTTAAGCTCTCCAGGCTATTCTAATGAGCAGCTGCTGAAAACCACTGTTGTAAAGAAATAGAATATATATATCGTGCCCTGCTCTGCTTTTATTATCTACATACCATTTAGCCTTTCCAACAATGTATTTTACATAACAATTGTTAAAGTAATTAGATTAGGTCCAAAATGGAATCACTCATGCTAAGCCCAATATCAGCAAGTCAAAGCTAAGTTTTTGGGGCACCGGGGTGGCTCAGTGGTTGAGGATCTGCCTTTGACTCCAGGCATGATCCTGGGGTCCTGAGGTCCTGGGATCAAGTCCCGCATCAGGTTCTCCTCAGGGAGCCTGATTCTGTCTCTGCCTATGTCTCTGCCTCTGTGTGTGTGTGTCTCTCATGAATAAATAAATAAGAAAATAAATTTAAAAAAAAACAAACAACTTAACTAAGTTTCTATGCTCAGCTCACACAGGAAAGGTAGGTATTGATCAACCACAGAGTGCCTGCTTGGCACAAGTTACTGGACCCAGATCCAAGACTTCCCTTTCCTCCACGCAAGGTATAATCCTGCTTTAATCAGCCAGCAAATACCCAATATAACTTCCTTGTTTCTACTCACTTTGGTCCATAAAAATCTCTCATCTGGTACAGCTCTCTGGCACCCCTTCCTTTCCCATCTGTTAGATTGCATGCTGCCTGATTCATGAATTGCTGAATAAAGCCAATTAGATCTTTGCAAAACTTATGATTGTTAGATTCTTTTTTTTTCTTATTTTTTCAAATACAACTAGCAAATGTTAGTTATGCCAGGAATTGTGATAAGTTAACTGTGCTAATATTGTGCTGACATTTTACAAGTATTTTCTCTCAAGTAATTCCCACAACAATTCTGTGCAATAGGTGCTGTTTTTATTCCTATTTTACAGAAAAGGGAAGAGAATCAGAAATTTGCCCAAGATCATGTGTGGTAAGCTGTTAAAAAAAGATACTGGTTCTTTGCTTCTTGATAGTAGAGCTACAAGAGCATTTAGAGTTTAGACTTAGAAGCAAAAGAGGTGTTAATTAGATATATATTTTTAAAAGATTTTGTTTGTTTATTTATTTGACGGAGAATGAGAGAGAGCACAGGTAGGGGGAGGAGCAGAGGCAGAGAGAGAGAGAAGCAGACTCCCCGCTGAGCAAGGAGCCCCACGTGAGGCTGGATCCCAGGAATCTAGGATCATGACCTGAGCTGACGCTTAGCTGAGTCACCCAGGTGCCCCTTAATTAGATATTTAATGTCTAAATTCCAGAAGGAATATAAACTATGATGAGCGCTAGAAGCTGTAGCTTTGGCTTGGGGAGTTCCAGTACAGGGAGTCAATGTTTAGAGTAGTAGTACTAAGATCATAACCAGGAACTTTAAAATGGTCTTTAGTTTGTGTGGCACAGGCTACATTTCATGATTTATAAGCCAATATAGAGGTTAACTAAATTTTTTGTGCATTTAAAATGAAACTATATATATATATAGTTTTTAAACAGAACATCTGATTTTTGCTAGGGATTCATATCATAAAGTCAGCCAAACATAGCATAATCTCCCAGTCAAGCACCACTCATTGGCTTTTGGCAGTTTTCTTGTAAGGAATTAGGAAGATTCTCTAAGCCTTACAGGGAAGCCCCAACCTCTTCTAAGTGATTTCTAAACACCTCCGTGACCACATTTGTGACTTACTACAAACTTTATTTTTTGGCACCTAAAGTTCCCTGGATTTCCATCTTTGCGAGTAGAGGGGGAATGAGTGACCACACAAATACCACCAATGGGAATTGTACTGTGTAGTCATGGATCATCTCTAGAGGGCACATGGGTGTGAGCGCTGAGCAACGTAATTGGCTAACAAGACTTCACAACCTTAAGCTGACAGTGGGGGCCTAGACATCTATCACCACCTACTGGAAATAACATGGCACCTCCCCCTTTGCCTTTTGGAGCAATGTCAGAGGAAGCCAGTTAAAACAGGTTTAAAGGAGCCCCGGTGGCGCAGTGGTTTAGCGTCGCCTGCAGCCCAGGGCGTGATCCTGGAGACCTAGGATCGAGTCCCACATCAGGCTCCCTGCATGGAGCCTGCTTCTCCCTCTGCCTGTGTCTCTGCCTCTCTCTCTCTCTCTCTTTCTGTCTCTCACGAATAAATAAATAAAATCTTAAAAAAAAAAAAAAACAGGTTTAAATAAAATCCAGTCTCATCCATAGTACCTCAAATGTCCAGGTTTAATTTGAAAACCACTCATGAGTCCAAGAACCAGTAATATCTCCAATGCAAAAAGACAATCAACTGATGCCAATATACAGTAGAGATGTTAGATTTCTCTGACAAAGATTTCTAAATGCTTCACCAATTACAAACACATCTAAAACAAATACAGAGTCTAGGGCACCTGGGTGGCTCAATCAGTTAAGCATCTTGATCTCAGGGTTTTGAGTTCAAGTTCCATGTTGAGCTCCATGCTGGGCATGGAACCTACTTAAAAAAAATGAAGAGTCTCAGCAAAAGAAAAAAAAAACATATAAAGGGGAGCCAAGGGCAGCCCCGGTGGCTCAGCAGTTTAGCACCGCCTTTGGCCTGGGGTGTGATCCTGGAGACCCGGGATCCAGTCCCATGTTGGGCTCTCTGCATGGAGCCTGCTTCTCCCTCTGCCTGTGTCTCTGCCTCTCTCTCTCTCTATGTGTGTCTGTCATGAATAAATAAATAAAATCTTAAAAAAATAAAATAAAGGGGAGCCAAATAGAATTAAGCAACATAATTACACTCATTATCACAAGTGTAGTGGATCCCATAATAAATTATTAATTTGAGGATCATAAGACATAATGGCCAATTGGCACGTCTCATCCTAAATTAAAGTTATTTCAGAGCCGGTGGGATAGGACCCCTAACCAGCCTTGAACAGACTCCTTCTGACATAGACATCAGGCAGTTATTTCTCAAAGGACTATCTATGAATTATTGGATTTCCTTATTCCTTTTGATTAGTCAAGTGTCCGTTATTAAGGAGGCCCTAAATGGCTTGGAATTATTGGCTGCTAATGAGCTCCTGAGACTCAGGCTTTTGCTTCCCAAGGCAACTACTGAGTTAAGCCTCCATTTCAGAATTTCCAGAGTCATCCATGACCTGGAAATTGATGATCTAGGCTTCTCTCATCATCTGATTTTGGTTAATAACCATAGAAGCACCATACTCTTCTACAGAAGCTGTACAGAGCATCCAATCTGCTCCAGTCCTGAATGCAAATCGCCAAGTTATGGGACACACAGCTACATTTTCTGACCTGAGGCAATGGCAATTTCTCCAGCCTTGTTAGGGATGCATCCTATTCTGGGATCCTAGTCACCACCTGAGGACAATCACCTCTATATCATGGTAAGCCTTTTTTGCCAAAAGGCAACCTTTTGTGGCCTTGACTGATGCTGGTTCCCAAATCATGGCACTCCCTGGAGATCGCACTAAATTTAAGAGAGGAACCCTATGTTCTCTGGGGAGATACAGGACAAAAAGACTGAAGGCAAACAAGTCTATCTTAATAGACCATTGACCCCTTGCTAATATGGTAACTTGGGTAAGTCATTTAGTTGCTGAATTTCATAGTTTGCTCATCTGTAAAATATGGGTAATTGTCAGGCCTGCACATGTGAAAGTACTGTATACCCTGGGAAGTAATCCACAACTGTGAGGTATGACTGAATGATCCCTTGGGCATTTCCCCCTATTTGGGATATTTTAAACAAATTGCATGAGTCATAGCATCTAAGAGTTTTATTGGTTCCTGGATAAGACAATTTGTCTCACTCTTCCATGCTTGTGGACAATAAAGAATTTACTTAGCATTACCTCATCATTTTGTTGCCGGCTGGTTGATGGGTTCTCTGGAGTTTTATGATCAGCACATGAAAGGTTTAATGTGGCTTCTGAAGGAGCCATCAATTTAGTCCCTTTGCACAACAGAAATCAGAAAAATGAATGTTAATTATCCATCAGTGAGCTTCTTGAGGGCAGGGGCTGTCTTATTTTTATTCCTGGCAGGTAGCCCAGTGGTTGGCACATTGCGAGCACTAAGTAAACATTTATTTAATCCATGGACAGAATTATTTTGGAAGGAATAAGGTTGTCACTTGCTTCCTGGAATTGCCTATCTCCAAAGCTAGCCTAGGCATTTATCTTTTGCCGTGATTTTGTGTTGCATTTTGTTGTTGTTACATGGGGTCAATATTTTATTTCAGACTTATTAGATAAACTGAAAATACACAAAAAACTCATATCAGGTTCATAATTCAAATGTCCATTCTTTTTCTTCATAAACCAGAAGAAACGAAAAACACATTAAAGAGCCACCCTTCATTCACAGATGATCTCCCCGATGCTTTTGGGCAAAAGTAGTTTCAGGCTCATGTGACAACTGAAAAGTATTTCTGTTAGAGATTTTATTAGTTGTAAGGGGAAATCCAATAAAAAAATGTGTGTTTACATGTCTCAATTTGTATAATTAATCACACATTTATAAATTGGCATTTGATCATTGCTCTCAATACATAAGGGAATTTCACAATTTTAGGAATGTGCCAAGCCAAAGATAAAAAATAGGAGTGCAAAATAGAGGATTTTTTTCCCCACAAAAAGACAAACAAGATAGAATCTCTCAATGAATTGGGGTTTGACTATTAAGAACCAGTCAACATTCTCTGAAGCCCAGATCTGGCAGGAGGTTTCTCATGAGCAGGAGTTATCAATCTACTCCTCGAACAATCCCACACAAGAATAGCAGCAAGATTTTTAATAGGTCTTTGCAGCAACCAGCAGTGTATTTAGACATGGCACCTTTTTCCCACCAGACAGTTTTAGGTAGTCAAACTTCTCTTACACTGAAATTTCAATCATTGTTTTCCTTCATTGACTTAATTTATTTTAAAGATTTTATTTATTTGAGAGAGAGAGAGAGCATGAGCAATGGGGGAAGGGCAAAGGGAGAGGGAGAAGCAGACTCCCCACTGAGCAAGGAGCCCTACATGGGGCTTGATCCCAGGACCCTGAGATCATGACCTGAGCCAAAGGCAGGTACTTAACTGACTTAGCCACCCATGTGCCCACCCCCCTTCACTGACTTTAATGAAAACTGGAAGATGTGGTCTTTTGCAATGAAAATGCTTGGTGTGACATATAGACCTTGGTTTCTAAGGGTGGCATCATACAATGTGAAAAGAAATAGAAAAAAATCCATAGGGATCCCTGGGTGGTGCAGCGGTTTAGCGCCTGCCTTTGGCCCGGGGCGTGATCCTGGAGACCCGGGATTGAATCCCACGTCGGGCTCCCGGTGCATGGAGCCTGCTTCTCCCTCTGCCTGTGTCTCTGCCTCTCTCTCTCTCTCTCACTGTGTGGCTATCATAAATAAAAATTTTAAAAAATCCATAAATTCTGTATTCAATGTATGAAAAGAAATTGCATAGCTTTATTGTTCCTGATGTTTCAGCTAATCTATGGTCAGGAGCAATGGTAAGGTTCATATGATCCTAAGGTCCCTTCAAATGAATATAAAGGTTCTATAGGTACATATCAAATCAGATGAGTTTTGTTCTTTGCTCTCATTAAAATACTACAATATGTTTCCAGGATATGGAAACAGAAAAGCCCTCTTGAGCCTGCCTACCAAGTGAGTGTATGTCATATTGTATGTACTGAGCACATGCTGTGAGACTGCACCCCAAGCCTGTGTCTAGGACCAGCCTCAGGGGAGGGCAAGAAGAGCTGCCAATTTTTCCCTAGGAAGCAGCAGAACACACCGCAGCATCTGCCCCATCAAGCTACTTATTATAAAAGGCCACCAGGAGCATTCCTGGACTTGAACATGTACAGTAGCATAAAACTCAAAAGGACTGGTACAGCTGAAGCTCCTACTGAATGAAGTCAACAGCATTTCTCAGGGGGGCACTGAATGCCAGTAGAAACACCCTAGACCTGAGATAACTCAAAAAATACCACACCATATTTCCATATACTCCTACTTAAAAACAATTTAGCTCATTTCAGTGAGCTAAGTAGGAGGAAGGTTTTGGTTCATTTGTCTTGTTTTGTAGGTTTTTTTCTTGTTTTACCAAAAGAAGCCTAAGTATGCAAAAAGTTTTGTGATTTCCACAATAAACTATAGCAAGTCAGTTGTGTCCAAAGCCAGCTCTAATGGCCCTTTTTCAGTTCCTTTTTTCTGATTTTGTTTCTTCTGTCTGGCGTCTTTCTTCCCTGGCATCTGTGGCCAAAACTGCCCGTGGTCTAGTAAAGCTGTCAAAAATGATTGAAGAATAATGGCATCTTCACCCTTCCTTTATCTGGGAAGAGGACGCTGCTGACAGCATTGCTGGCAGCAATCTCCTTGTGAGTATGGCTTGTTTAATTGCCACCTTGAAAAGTTCCACAGGACTTAGCTGAAGATTCTTTGGTAAGTAATTTGGAGGCTCTTAGATGAAAAGGCTTTACAAATATAAGTTTATATCAGGCTTTCCTCCTCTTTCCTCCTCCTTTCCTTTAGTGGGTTGCTGTGTCTAAATGTTTGCCCCTAGCTTAAAATTAGTTGATAATGTTGATTGGAGCTGGAAAGGAGAAGGTCTGAAGAATGCTAAAAATACCATGGTCATTTACAAGCATTTTCTCATTTAATCCTTAAAACTTCCCTGTGAGGTTACCACCATTTTTATAGCCAAGGATACAGGCTCAAAGAGATCAACTGTCCAAAGGTCACCCAGATCCCTGGGATCTCAAAGTCCTTGCTCTCAGCCACTCTGCTTTCCTTTCCCAGCAAAAATCAACCAACTCCAGGCATGAACTCAGGACCTGATCCTTTGTCATCTTTGAGGCAACTGCTCCATTTTTTACTCCCTTGATGCATTTTCAAGCATTTCCTCTGCTGGATTCCTCCTACTACTGTTCAGAGATGTCTTCCTAGTCTCTGCTGTACAAGTAAATAATAAATACTCCTCCTTGCCTCTCAGTCTAGTTAGCACCTCATCTCACTTTCCTGAGAAAGTTGCAAAAGTGATTCTCTCTCTCCTCTAGATTTGAATAAGAAAGTATAAACCCTGGGAATTGTTGGAAGCCATCTTAAGTGATGAATAGGGGGCAGAAAGCATTAGGATAAGGTTGATACTTAAAGCAGAGTGGAGTACTGGGTATTTGCCCAAAGAAAATGAAACACTAATTTGTAAAGATATGCATTATTTACAATAGCCAAGACATGAAAGCAACCTAAGTGTTCACTGATAAATGAATGGAAAAAGAAGACGTGGTGTGTGTATTTGTGTGTGTGTATACACACACAATGGAGTATTACTGAGCCATAACAAGAACGAGATCTTGCCATTTGTGACAACATGGGTGGATCTAGAGGGTATTATGCTAAGTGAAATAAGTCAGACAGAGAAAGAAAAATACTGTATGATTTCACTTACATGTGGAATCTAAAAAACAAAACAAATGAACAAACAAAAATGCAGAAACAGAACCATAAATACAGAGAAAAAACTGGTGGTTGTCAGAAGGGAGGGGAGTAGAGGGATGCGCAAAATGGGTGAAGAAGAGTGGGAGGTACAGGCTTCCAACTATGGAATGAGTGAGTCACAAGGTTGAAAGCACAGCATAGGGAATATAGTCATTAACATTGTAATAGTGTTGTGTGGTGACAATGGTAGGTGCACTTGTGGTGAGCAGAGCATCACGTAGAGAATCACTATGTTGTACACTTGACACTAATGTAACATTATTGTCAACTCTATTGCAATAAAAAAAGGAAAGAAAGCAGAATGAAGGAGCAAAAGAATTCTAAGGTGCACAACGACATTGTTGAATTGTTGAATCAAACCATCTCTGAAGGGATCCCTGGGTGGCGCAGCGGTTTGGCGCCTGCCTTTGACCCAGGGCGCGATCCTGGAGACCTGGGATCGAATCCCACATCGGGCTCCCGGTGCATGGAGCCTGCTTCTCCCTCTGCCTGTGTCTCTGCTCTCTCTCTCTTTCTCTGTGTGACTATCATAAAATAAATAAAAAAATTAAAAAAAAAAAAAAACCATCTCTGAAAAAAAAAACCATCTCTGAAACTTAGCCTACCTCTGAGCGTCCTCGTATGTAAATTAATAAATATTTATTGAGTCAAATTATCAGTTACTTACAATAGAATGAATCCTGATACTCCTGTATCACGATTACTGCTGCCTGGTATTGAGTGACTTCTGTGTAGCTAAATGCAATTAATCTCTTTTCAGTCTCATCTTCTCAACAGCATTTGACAAAGATAACACTAACTCCTTGGCTTCTGTGATATCACACTGTTGAACAAAAATTCAACTGAGTAAATTTAAAGATCTAACTGGCTTTATTCAACAATTCGTGAATCTGGCAATGTTCCCTCTGACAACAGAAGGATGCTCTGAGGAGTTGCCTAAAATGAAAGGCTTTTATAGGCAGAAAGGCATGGGACAAGGAGATTATAAGCAAAGGGGGGGGGGGGGGGGAGGAAAGCCATGTTACTTTCCCTGATGAAAAAGAGCAGAGGATCTTATGCAGATGACCTTGCTAGTGCTGATCAGGGAAGTTCCTGACTGTTTGGTTTAAAACTCCACTCCTGGGAATGGAGTGGTTAGGTTAGGTGGTAAATGCTGGGGGAGCTTAACATAAGTGACTTCATTTTGGAACTGTTGTTTCTTTTTAATGATATTCTACTGGTTTTCCCCTCCTTTATAGTCTCTCTTATTTGGGCTTCTTTTCCAGCTGTTTTTCCTCTACTTAATCCCTAAATATTGAGGTTCCTCAGGGACTGCTAAAGAGCATACTTCAATTCTCACCTGACACTTTCTTCCTAGGCAATGCCTTCTATTTTCCCGCCTTTACTTCCCTCTGTATAGCACTGACTCCCAAATTTATAGTCATCCATCCAGACCTCGCTTCTGAGCTTCAAATGCCACTGTGACATGTCTGCTAGGATGTCTCACAGCCACCTGAAACCTAACTCATTATATTAGAATATAAGCTCCACAAGGGCTAGGGCCATAGCTGTGCTGCTCACCCCTGTATGGCCCATTCCTAGCATTGTGCCTGACACAGAATAAGCTTTTTCTAAAATTTGTAAATGAATGAATGAATGAGAGATTAATAAGTGGGTAAATTAAATGATAGTACTGTTATTTGCAGATATCATTATCTTAACTCAAATTATTTTAAATAATAAGAGGAACTTAATATAATTCAATTGAAGTGTCTCTACTGAACTTGAGAACAGAAATGTGGTTAGACCTCAAGGTCATTTGGAACTGTGGTTAGGATGTTGTCAGAACTCTCTTCAATTATTACTTCTTCATTCCTCCTATGCAGCTAGCTACTTCATTTTTCTCTCTAGCTGCTTTTCTTGTTTTAATTCCTCAGACAAAATGGAGACTTTAGAACAGGGGTTGGTAAGCTTTTTCTTTTTTTAAAGATTCTATTTATTTATTCATGAGAGACACAGAGAGAGAGAGAGGCAGAGACACAGGCAGAGGGAGAAGCAGGCTCCATGCAGGGAGCCCAATGTGGGACTCGATCCCGGGTCTCCAGGATCATGCCCTGGGCCAAAGGCAGGCGCTAAACTGCTGAGCCACCCAGGGATCCCAGTAAGCTTTTTCTTAAAGGCTCAGGTAGACTTGTGACCATGTGGTCTCTATCACAAATACCTCTACCTTGTAGTGTGAAAACAGTCATAGAGGGCAGCCCTGATGGTCCAGCAGTTTGGTGCCACCTTAAGCCCGGGGTACGATCCTAGAGACCCGGGATCGAGTCCCACGTCGGGCTCCCAGCATGGAGCCTGCTTCTCCCTCTGCCTTTGTCTCTGCCTCTCTCTCTCTCTCTCTCTGTCATGAATAAATAAATAAAATCTTAAAAAAAAAGTCATAGACAATATGCAAATGAATGTCCATGGCTATATTCCAATAAAATATTATTCACAAAACAAGTGATAGCCCTTGGGCTGCTGTTTACCCACTCCTGGTCTACTAACAGATATCAAATCTGATATCAAGTTAGATGTCAACTACCAACAGATAATCAAATCAACATGTCTTTTGTTTCAGTAATTAGGAGAGAAATTGGTTCCATGTGTCTCCTGGTCCAGCTCAGATTATCTTCCCATCCCTGGCCCAAGAGACTATGGCTAAGAGGCAGGGTCAAGTTGCAGATGACTACTCTCATGCTACTCCCTTGTGTTTTAGGAGAATTGAAGATGGAGGCAGTTCCTGGGAAAAGTCATGCTGCAATATTCCAGTATCTAAAACCCAATTCTTAGTTTTCTTTTGCAGAACTTCTCCACCTCTAACATTCCAGACTCAGCACCATTCTGCTTGTTGCTTATGCCCTCTCTCTTTCCCTCATCTCCTTCATCTAGTCGTGTCTCTTACTCACATCCTCGTGCAACCACCATCTCTCACTTGGTCTTCTGCAATATCTCAACTCTTGTTCACCTCCATCTAATTGCCAGCCAGAGGATGCTTTTAAAACATAACTGTCGGGATCCCTGGGTGGCGCAGCGGTTTGGCGCCTGCCTTTGGCCCAGGGCATGATCCTGGAGACCCAGGATCGAGTCCCACGTCGGGCTCCTGGTGCATGGAGCCTGCTTCTCCCTCTGCCTGTGTCTCTGCCTCTCTCTCTCTCTCTGACTATAATAAGTAAATAAAAATTAAAAAATAAAAAAAATAAATAAAATAAAACATAACTGTCATTTTTCTGCAGTGTCCCGGAGGCTTTATGGACAATGTCCCCTTAGACCACTAGGATTCTTAGGATTAGGGGATCCCTGGGTGGCTCAGCGGTTTAGTGCCTGCCTTTGGCCCAGGATGCAATCCTGGAGTCCCGGGATCGAGTCCCATGTCAGGCTCCTGGCATGGAGCCTGCTTCTCCCTCCTCCTGTGTCTCTGCTTCTCTCTCTCTCTATCATAAATAAATAAATAAATCTTAAAAAAAAAAAAAAGATTAGAGGAAGCAGGTACAGTGGAGAGGAGTTGAAAGTTCATCATAGGATCAACAGGGTCCATGAGAAGCCATTTCTCAGAGACACTAATAGCAACCAAAAACAGTAACTCCACTCAGGACTGACAGTGGTTGAAAGGTTGAGTAGGGCAGGAGGCTGAAAAAACTGTAGTCCAGGAAGCACCTGCCTAAAAGAAACAGCCCAGAATTTAAGAGCTAATGCTCCTTTGCCAGCATCCAGGGGAAGAGAGAAGCTGGGTTCTTAATTCAGCTCCTCTATTCCCAAGCAAGATACTTTCCTCATCTGTCAACTCAGATGTTTAAATAAGTTGTAAAAGAGATGACATTTGCAACAGATTCTGGGATGTTTAGAGGCCACTTTTAGGCAAAAGACTTGAGCAATGGAAACCTAATCAAGGCAAAAGGCCCCACAGTGACGGAACTGATGCAAACAGACTCATTGAGCAACCAACCTCGGAATAGCCAGAGGCCGTAAGTGGTCAATTACAACAAGGCACAGTTCCTAAGATTATCAAAAAAGGAGAAATTCCATATGCCCTCATACCTCCTCACCCCGTCCTAAACTGTGGCCCCCAACCACCTCCCCCCGGCAGACAGTCTCTTCTTTGCTGTCCTCCCTGAGCTCCCTTGCAGTGTATTCAATAAATTTGTATCTCCTTTGTTCTACCTTGAGTGAATTCTTTTACTGTCCACACTGCTGGCCTGCACTTAATCAGGACATCTCCACAATATGCTCAATAAATGCTTTCAACCTATATGTAGCAGAATCTTGTAATATTTATTACTTTAGGGAGGTATTAGGAAATGCCAAGGGGTACCAGGAGGAGAGAAGGATGGGGGAAAAGATATTGTTTAGGAGACATTTTAGATAAGAAATAATGTGGTTGGGAGCAGATACTTTCTGAAACTTTGGAGAGATAGATGGGCAAAGAGGATTTTTAGGAAGTTTGATGATGTGCAGAATGATTCTTGTCTTGGTACCTCTCAATATAATTTTCTGTAAAGCTATCTATTTGTTTTGGGGGATTTTGTCAATGATTTGTGTTCCTTTGGAGGGATACTATGCAGAACCCAGCCTTAAGGTAAGAGTAAGAAAGCTAAATTCATTTAAGACACAAACTCAAGCTGGGAAGATCTTGTGTCTGTGAAGTAGGCTGGGGCGGAAGTGAGGTGAGGGAGTCAGCTATTGTGATATGTAATAAGAAATATATATTTGGGTTCCATATGTTGTTGGAACATACATTTATTTGTCACATTTTGGAAGGTGAAAGTCTAAGATCGAGGTGTTGGCTGGTTGGGATTCTCTGGAGCCCTTGCTTCCCGGCTTGCAGATGGCTACCCTCTTGCTGTGTCCTCAAATGGTCTTTTCTCTATGCGGATGCATCTTGGTATCTCTTCCAATTCTTATAAAGACACCATTGGATTATTAAAACAACAACAACAACAAATATCTATTTGGTCTTTATCTCTATTCCTGGTACAGAGCTTCTAAAATCCTTGGAATTTCATAGGGATAAGGACAATAAAGGTGACTTTTATTATGTTAATGAAGTGGCTTTTAGATGCTCCAGAGGATGGAGGATAGGGCCTGCGTTGGGGAGTGGAAGACACTAATTTGTGATTAAAGCGTTGGAATTTTCAACCTCTGGGGAGGAGAGAGAGATTGAGCTTGAGTTCAAGCTACATGGCCAGTGATTTAATCAGTTGTGGTTAAGTAATGCTTCCGTAAGAACCCAAGAGGAGGAGGTTGGGAGAGCTTCCAGGTTGGTGAACATGGAGATTCAGAGACAGTAGTGCATCTGGAGAGAATATAGAAGGTCTATACCATGTACCCATACCTTGCCCTGTGAATCTCTTCCATCTGGCTGTTCCTGAGTTATATCCTTTTGTAACAAACCAGTAACGTAGTCACTATAAAATGTTTCTCTGAGTTCTGTGAGCAAATTGACCCTAAGGAGAGGTCTTCAGATCCTCAGATTTAAAGCCTATTGATTAGAAACACAGGTGACAACCTGGTCTTGCGATTGGTGTCTGATGTGGGGTAGGGGCAGTATTGTAGGACTGAGACATTAACCTGAGATCTGATGTTGTCTCTGGGTAGGTAGTGTCAGAATTGAGTTGAACCATAGAACACACAGCTGGTGTCAAAGAATTGCCTGGTATGGGAAAAAAAAAAAGGCAGGTCATAGCTGGCATCAGAACTGTAAGGGCACTCATTGCTCACCTGGGTCTGGGGGCAGGACATGGAATATTTTGAGCTGTTTCCATTTAGTCTCACTTAAGTCTAAGTGCAGTAAGCTTTTCTGATACCCCACTGCCTTCTCTCTTGATATACAGGCTTTCGGAAGGAAGTGTTCATATGGGGACTGGCTGAGGACTGAACAACCCTGAGGCTTAGGTGGGCGTCATGTCTGAGGAGCTGTGGCTTGGCAACATGCTGGCTACCCACCAGGGAGAACCTTTTAGCACAGGAACGTGGGTACTGGGTGAGATCAGCCTTGGTGACTTGGTGCTTTTGCACATGGTGTCAGGACATTCCCACATTTCCTCATGCTATAATACATTTTAGTTGTTGGTGTGTGCTAGACAAAATAAAGAGAAAGGGTTTCAGTTGTTGGTAGGGATATGGTTCTTAACAGGGTTCATTATTGCTCTGTTTTTTATTGCAACTCTGCCAACAACAGAGAGGAGACCAGCATCCTCATATTCTCCTCCCTAGACTTAAATGTCAGGAACTCCCTGGGAGTCCAGGTCTGGATCATCATCTCAGCCATTGATAGAGAACAACAAAATCCTAATCCCCCAAATCTGAGCTGCAAATGCCCAGTCTGCTATTTCCCAACTCATAAGTATCCTTTAATTCATTTGTTTATTCTTTCCATATACTTTTATTGGCTATCTCCTACATTCCATTTGGGGGATACAGGAAAAGACCCAATCTTTGCTCTCAAGCTGTTTCCAGGCTAACCAAACAAGCAAACAAAAAGTGTCATGGGCCCACTGATAGAAATATTCACAGGGCTGCATGAGACATGAGCAACGCAAGCTTACCCTGGGATCCAGCACTGGGGGCCCAATCTGAATCTTGCTGGGTGAGTTTGTGGGAATTCTTCATGCCCTGACTGATTCAACAGATATTTACCGAACACCCATAATGTGCCAGGCTCTGATCTGAGCTCTGCAGACTCAGTCATAATGAAACAGCTGAGGTCATTGCCCAGGGCTTACATTCTGGTTGTGGCAGGGTGGTGGCTAGGGGAGAAGGCAGGAGATGCAGAGGACACAGATGATAAACAAGTTAGTAATGAGCAAGCCATTTATTCCACAGGTTTTATTATCTCCTATGTGTCAGGTACAGTGTTAGGTGGTAGGGTTATATTTATTTACTTGAGAGAGAGAGCACACAAGAGAGCACAAGCCGGGGGAAGGGGCAGTTACAGACATGGGGTTTGATCCCAGGAGCCTGGGATCATGAAAGGCAGACGCTTAACTGATTGAACCACCCAGATGCCCCAGGTGGTGGGGTTATAAAGACAAATGAGACACAGTCCCTGTCTCTAAGGGCATATCAGATGGGGGGAAGAGCCTGTAAGAAGAAGGCATACAGCAAATGCTGGGCTGTGTTGGAGGAAAATCAAGTCATTCAGTAGAGATGGGGCAAAGGGTGTGGTTGGTGATAGAAAGGGTTCCCTCTTTTAGTTATGAAACTCATCCCTTGGGCAATCTAGGCCAAAGAGTCCTTCCTGGAAACTTCATATAAAACCTTTTAAAGTATTTATTGAGGTAGACATTTGGGAACAAACTCTATGTACTAGACGTATATAAAAGGGCATCATTCAGCCTGTCTAAGGTGTGATTCTGCTTGACTGAAATAAAGATCAAGAATGAATTTTTGACATTCCAAATTCAATTTCTTCTTTCCTTCTTTCTTTTCCTCTTTCCTTCTTCCCTTGTTTCCCTCCTTCCCTCCTTCCTTTCTTCCCTCCCTCCTTCCCTTCTTTCCCTCTTCTTTTCTTATTTGCCTTTATTCCTAGAAGCTGGTGCAAATAAAAGCAAGTGTTGGCCTGAAAGTACCAATATAAATCCACATACTATGATCCGCCTTCTGAGGTATGGTAGGGAACTAATTGGTTAATGTCTGCAAAATGGCAGGACATTCTTGAATAAAAGGCCCTATATAAGTTCAAAGTATTTGTAATTATTGTGATTATTACTATAACTTGTGAGACTTAGCCATAAATATTTTCATAAGAGGATGAAGTCAACACTTTTAAAAAGAAGAAGCAGGACAGAGACTCTATATAAAGCGTCATGGACTGCCTGCCTCTAAGGACAAGAGGTAACAGAAGACAGGTGAGTATATGTCTGACTAGAGGCCCTTACATTCAGACTTATTTAGAAGGAAAGATCCAGTCTATGGTGATGGATTGGTAATGATTGCGTCACTTTGCTGCTAAGTAAACAAGACAGTTTGGAGTAGTATAAAACTTAAGGACTTTGCAAGGACAGCCCAAGTTATAAAAGATTATGTAGATGGTGGGATGACTTTTCCCCCCTATTCATTGTAATTCTTATAAAAACCTAGATTTCTGGTAATGCAAGTGTATAGTTACTTTTGGATTTGTGAGCAAGTGCAAAAGAACAGAACTATATGTGCATTTAACAGAAGCTGTGATAGGCTGAATGGGATGTCTTTGCTGTGAATCCAGAGCCAAAGGATTGAGATGTTGACATTTTGTCAGATAGCAATCTGTCCCCCAGCCTTACCCTCCTGCCAGCGTTACATTAACCCCATATACATTGCATGATGGCTGTATAACAGAGCCCTATTTTCTCTGGAAGCTGTGAAAGGACAAAGACCAATGGTCTAACTGATTAGGCTGAAGCCTGACAGAGTAAAAGCGTAGAGAGCTTCAGGAGTCTTGGCTGGAACACAGAGGCCATGATCTCTTTGATTTGATCTTTGTTTATAACGGGATATTCCCAGGATAGGTCCTAGCATTAGAAAAGGAGACTTCCTGGAGTTCTCAACTCTGGAATCCCAGATGGGCACAGAGACCTTATGGACAGAAGGAAAGGATTTGCCTGCAGAAAGTCAAGAGAAGCCATCACAACTCCAAGCTCCTTGGGGCTGGTCATCTGCTCACAATCCAAATTCAGGAAACATAACATTTTTGCAGACCATCTAACTCGGCCGAAGAGTGAGTTCAGAAGGAGCCTTATATTTGAAGCTAAAAAGTGAGATTCTTCTCCAGAAAATATGATCATAGTGGCAGAAACATTTGATATCTGTGACTGTCACTGCTACTATTTTAATTTAGGGCCTGTTGGTGCATAGCCATTGGCAGGACAATGGGTGGGGTATTGCTGTGTGCGAGGAAAGAAGGAAGGGACAGGCAGCAAGAGGGTGGATGACTAAGACGAGATGCTGCTGGAAAGGCCTATCAGCCCCCAGGGAGCAAGCAGATGGAGAGACCAGTTATCTGTAAAAGCCGAGTGGCCAGACAGTGAGGAGTGAAGAGACCTGTCTAACTGCACGTGTAGAGCAGCCCTCAGTTTTCCAGGATCCAGTAGGAGGCCATGATAGGGCAGGACACCTTCCTGGCCAGCACCTCAGGGTGCTACTACAGCACATCTTCCAGGCTGGTTGGAGGGCCCCAAGGATGTGGATTGGCTGTAGTTTAAGAGTTCTGGTGAAGACCTGGGAGAGCATTCCCAGGAAGGGAACAGGAGTTCTGTGGTGAGAGAACTGCAAAGACCAAAAAAGACCTTTATTTCCACTTTTTCCAGGAAAATGGTTTAAGGGATGAGTAAACAGTCTATTATGCCTTATAAATCTAAACAATGCTTTGGGAATTACGAAGCACTCGGTGGAGGGAAGATGGGTAGAGACCATCAGGAACTTGAACTGGCCCCAAGGGATGCTTGGGTTGTCTATTTCCCTGTGCCCTGCCAGCAGGCTACTGCTCCAGCTTGTTGGCACCCCTGTGCTGCTTGTCACTGCTTTGCTCTCCAGGAAGGGAGAAGGGGGATGCCACCAAAGATACTGCGCTTGGCATTATGAGCACTGCACTGTCAAGGCCTTGACATTCCTTTTTAAAAAAAATATTTTATTTATTTATTTATTTATTTATTTATTTATTTATTTATTTATGAGAGACACACACAGAGAGAGGTAGAGATATTACACATTCCTCAGTGAGCCTTGGAACATACTCTGCTTTGGTTGGAGGAAGGACTAGTACACCTTTTCCACTACTCTAACCCTGAAGCCTGGGAATCTCAGAACCCTTTAGCCACCTTGAGCCATGCTCCCCATTCCCTTTGTGCCAAACTCCTGTGTAAGAGAGAAAACCAAGTCAAATCCCTAAAAGCCAGGTCCTGGGCAGTATTAAACACATATGTTGCTCACTAGATGGGAGAAGTGGTAACTGGTTATCAATATGCTCTTGAGCTCACCCACTTTCTTATCCAACCATTCCTCTAACCACCTTCCACTGGTACAAAGAGGCTTGGTTCTCCCACTAGCTACCAAGTAAATACACAAATGCCTCCTAGAATAGGTCCCAGTTGACCTCAGGCAATGCTGGAGGACCTGGTATCCTGCCCCCAAGGCCTCCACCCCCAACCCTCTGCAGGGTGTTCCCATCCTTTCTCTGGGTCCAATGAGCCTGGCTACCTGTCATTTTAAATTATTACTATCATTATAAGTAGGAGTTTGCATATAAATAGGAGACTTGACACTTTCTCATCTCTTTTGCTTCTGGGTTATTCTTGAGTGTTTCCTTTCAAACACCCAGGAAAAGATTATGTCTCAAGATAAAGGAGAGATGTTAAGGATGTCATTTAATTGTGTCTTCTACCAAGCAGTCACATGCTCCACGGATATGGTGATGCTTTTTGTTTTCCTTCCCTACAACGTGAGGTGGTTTCCCTTAGTTGAGCAGAAAATGACAGGCTCAGTGCCAACACCTGAAAGGTACAGGAACGTGGAGTTGTAGCTGGGTCTGCAGACATTCTCAGGTTCAGGCACCGGAGAGGAATCATTTATTCAACGTCTACTGAGCGCCACCCCCCCAACCCCCCTACACTGGGATGCTCAGGCCCAGGAAAAAGACTGGAGAAAGAGCCATGTAGGTACAGGAAACTCTCATATAGTCTCAAGAAAGTTTATCTTTATGGAGGCTTCTTACTGGCTTTAGGGGAAAAGCCCTGCAGAAAAGAGCACGACTGGCATCCAGATGCTAAACCGAGGGTCTTTCACTCCGCTCCTGCTTTTCTAGGGAACAAAAATACTTCCTCTTGGAAACTTCCAGGGGAAAAGGACTCTGTTTTCATTGCAACATGAAAGCTACCTCATGGTTCCAACCAGGGAACTAAAAGTTTGGTTGAAAAGAGTCTGTGTAATTAATTAGAAAAGCAGAGTTACTTTTTGTCATGTTTTAGTTACATCGGGAAAAAAGCATTAAGTGACAGTGGAAATAGACACAGCACATTGAAGCAACTCCAACTCTGTGACCCAACTTTATAGATGCCACAAAACATTTGTGATTAGAAGGGACCGTTGAGGCATTGCGGGAGTGTGGTCAGGGAGCGTCCATTGGTTACCTATGATTAATCTTAATGCCCCTGTGGCTCTGTGCACTCTAAACCACTATTAGAATGTCAAGGCCAAGGGGCACCTGGGTAGCTCAGTGGCTGAGCATCTGCCTTTGGCTCAGGTCGTGATCCCAGGGTACTGGGATCGAGTCCCGCATCAGGCTCCCAAGAGGGAGCCTGCTTCTCCCTCTGCCCATGTCTCTGCCTCTCTCTCTGTGTGTGTCTTAAATTAATTAATTAATTAATTAATTAATTAATTAATTAAAATTTTTTTAAAAAGGAATGTCAAGGCCTAGACAGTGCAGTGCTCATAATGCCAAGCGCAGTATCTTTGGTGGCATCCCCCTTCTCCCTTCCTGGAGAGCAAAGCAGTGACAAGCAGCACAGGGGTGCCAACAAGCTGGAGCAGTAGCCTGCTGGCAGGGCACAGGGAAATAGACAACCCGAGCATCCCTTGGGGCCAGTTCAAGTTCCTGGTGGTCTCTACCTATCTTCCCTCCACCGAGTGCTTCGTAATTCCCAAAGCATTGTTTAGATTTATAAGACATAATAGACTGTTTACTCATCCCTTAAACCATTTTCCTGGAAAAAGTGGAAATAAAGGTCTTTTTTGGTCTTTGCAGTTCTCTCACCACAGAACTCCTGTTCCCTTCCTGGGAATGCTCTCCCAGGTCTTCACCAGAACTCTTAAACTACAGCCAATCCACATCCTTGGGGCCCTCCAACCAGCCTGGAAGATGTGCTGTAGTAGCACCCTGAGGTGCTGGCCAGGAAGGTGTCCTGCCCTATCATGGCCTCCTACTGGATCCTGGAAAACTGAGGGCTGCTCTACACGTGCAGTTAGACAGGTCTCTTCACTCCTCACTGTCTGGCCACTCGGCTTTTACAGATAACTGGTCTCTCCATCTGCTTGCTCCCTGGGGGCTGATAGGCCTTTCCAGCAGCATCTCGTCTTAGTCATCCACCCTCTTGCTGCCTGTCCCTTCCTTCTTTCCTCGCACACAGCAATACCCCACCCATTGTCCTGCCAATGGCTATGCACCAACAGGCCCTAAATTAAAATAGTAGCAGTGACAGTCACAGATATCAAATGTTTCTGCCACTATGATCATATTTTCTGGAGAAGAATCTCACTTTTTAGCTTCAAATATAAGGCTCCTTCTGAACTCACTCTTCGGCCGAGTTAGATGGTCTGCAAAAATGTTATGTTTCCTGAATTTGGATTGTGAACAGATGACCCAGCCCCAAGGAGCTTGGACTTCCCTACAGTGAAAGAAAAAGAACCCAAATGAAGATAAACAGTAACACAATATTCTCCTTTTCCACATTATCTTTTGATAATGAAAAGGCTATTACTGAGATAAGGCATAGGCATCAAAAATTTGCTTTTCAGGATCTGGACTCAGGTCACTATGTTTCTCAGTGTTGAGAATCAAAGTATCCTGGCTTCCTGAACTAATTACTATCCGGTAATTCGATGGTATGGTGTGTCCCTGTGGGCCAAGCAGAAGTCTCGACATTTTAAAATTAATTGAAAGGATGGATGGAGCCAAAGGCTTACTTTTGCTTTCTTCCTTATGATTCAAATCACTATCTTTTCTTCATTCAGCCATGGGAAAACTTATTCCTTTCTTTTTTTAACCTCTTTCCATAGAAATATTGAATATTGTTATGATGATAATTGGTGTTCTCACATCTTTGAGCTAATACTTATTCTAACATCATTTTAGGACCCATAGAGCCAGCTCATCAGTATGTCTGTGCTGTGGCTGCTTCTGGGGCTTCTGGCCCTTACTGGTGAGTGTTTAATTTTTTCCACATGACCTTGGAGATGGGAAGGATAAGCATAGGAACAGAATGATATTTCTGGTACTTAAGACTGTGGTATAGGGATCCCTGGGTGGCGCAGCGGTTTGGCGCCTGCCTTTGGCCCAGGGCGTGATCCCGGAGATCCGGGATCGAATCCCACGTCGGGCTCCCGGTGCATGGAGCCTGCTTCTCCCTCTGCCTGTGTCTCTGCCTCCCTCTCTCTCTCTGTAACTATCATAAATAAATAAAAATTAAAAAAAAAAGACTGTGGTATAAAAATGTTGTTTTTCTTCTATGTTGGCCAATAAATACTGGATTTAGTAACAGCCACTGACAAATGGCCTTTTTCCAGATGCCCCACAAAAGGAGGGGGCTCTCCAGAATGCGGAGTGGCCTTATACCAGCATTGCTGGAGGCTGGACTTTAAATATACATCATCAATAAGTACTTATTTTACCTCTATAAGAACCATCTCACCAAAAGTAATTATTGAAGCTATTAATAGATCATGTATTTCCGGAGGAGGATTGAGATGTTTTACTATGTAAAAAAAAGACTAATGTAATTTCAAATAGGAAACTAGCATGGAGGGGATCAAGGATATGTGATGAAGCCAGCCACTGAGACTGACATAGTTGCTATGCTTGAATTTCAGATTTGGTTTTAAGGTTTCTTGCAGACCAAAAGGGAAAAGTACATTGTTTTGATAAATAAAAGAAGAAAACATTTTCCTGGTTCTAAATTCTTTTTTTTTTAAAGATTTTATTTATTTATTCATAGAGACAGAGAGAGAGAGAGAGAGAGAGAGGCAGAGACACAGGCAGAGGGAGAAGCAGGCTCCATACAGAGAGCCTGAGGTGGGACTCCATCCAGGGTCCCCAGGATCATGCCCTGGGCTGCAGGTGGCGTTAAATCGCTGCGCCACCGGCGCTGCCTTTTTTTTTTTTTTTTTTTTTTTTAAGATTTTATTTATTTATTCATGAGAGACACAGAGAGAGAGAAGCAGAGACAGAAGCAGACGGAGAAGCAGGCTCCATGCAGGGAGCCCGACGTTGGACTCGATCCTGGGACTCCGGGATCATGTCCTGGGCCAAAGGCAGGCGCCAAGCGGCTGAGCCACCCAGGGATCCCCTGGCTCTAAATTTTAACAATTTCTTTTTTTTTTTTTTTTTTAATTTATTTTTGTTTATTTATGATAGTCATACAGAGAGAGAGAGAGGCAGAGACACAGGCAGAGGGAGAAGCAGGCTCCATGCACCGGGAGCCCGACGTGGGATTCGATCCCGGGTCTCCAGGATCGCGCCCTGGGCCAAAGGCAGGCGCCAAACCGCTGCGCCACCCAGGGATCCCAAATTTTAACAATTTCTAAGATGAGGTCTTACATTCATTCACTGATTGATCCATTTATTTAAGAAGTATTTTTAAATTTCTAAAAGATATTTGGGGGAGTATAAGGAACTTTAAGGAGCATTTAATGTGACTCAGGGAGTGGCTACAGGGCAGGGAGCAATGAATGACATAACCCATTACAATATTAAGGGTATTTGTTACTAATTATAAAGAAAAAAACTGTACTGATTAAAAAATAAAAAAGGACACACTGGTAGGCAGTAGGTAGAGAGAGAGAGAGAGAGAGAGAGAGAGAGAGAGGCAAAGACAAAAAGGGAAGAAGTAGAAAGAGGGAGCCTGCACATGGAGACCTGGTCCTGTGTCCCACTACATGTCTTCGCCTCTTTGTTGTCATAGAGACCCCCCACCTAGAAGAGCATACCATCCAGAAGACCACATAAAGCCACGTCTAAGTCCAAGTATCTTTACTCTGAGTCTGGGTTGAGACCCCATGGAGGCCCAAGCTTTATACATGTTTCTCCAGAACAACCATAAATATCTCACCAGACCAGCCAGGCAGAAATATTTGAGGGAGAAATATCAAGAGTTCACCTAAGATAAAGGATGAAGACTAGTTATATGGAACAGATAATCTAGTTTGATTCTAAGACATCAACTCAATGATACTGGACAGCCCAGGGCTCTGTGAGGAGTATAGCTGCTCCAACAGTGCTCATATCTTCAGGATAGGAGGTGACAACTTAGTTTGGAGGAGGTTTCTATGATAATTTCCTAGTCACTGTACCATAAATTTTAAAAGTGTTTCAGTTAGAATGAAGTTCTTGTTCTTATGGATTTTGGTAAATTGCTTTGATGGCGTTTCATTCGTGGACAGAAGATGATCAAAAGTAGTCTAATTCAATGCCTAAAGCTGAAAATTTCTCAAATTTGTAGATTCATCTGAAAGCAGCAACTGGGGATGCTATGGAAACATCCGAAACGTTGAGACCCCTGGGGCGTCCTGTGGGATTGGCAAGCGTCATGGCCTGAACTACTGTGGTAGGTTACGAGCTCATTGTCCACCTCTGCTCTTCTGCTTTATCTCAGAAAGTGCCTCTTTTTGGCAGGGGTGGCTTCAACAGGATTTTGTCCTTTCCCTTGATACCCCGCACCCACATCTCCTTGTCCTTCCCCACAAATTTTGATCCTCTCAACATATCTGTTTGGTTCCCGCTATTTCCCATAGCCCTACACTACCAGGTGGCAGGATGAGTGCTGGACATGGAGTCCAAAGATCTTGTCTGAATGTGGGCTCTGATTCTTCAAGTCACTTAGTTCCCCTCTGCCTCCACTGAAAGGGGTTAAAAGTACTCACTTTATAATTTTGCTGTAAACTCTGGTCAATAGAATGTGAATGAGAGTGCATTTGAAATCACTAAAAATGCTTACAAAGTAAGCCGGCTAGCCAGGTACATTAATACTGGTTTTCATTTTTCCCAGCATCATTGTTATTTTTATAAAGGTTTAAGCTCATAGCAATTTCTGGGTGTCACTTTAGGGTGGAAAGGTGGGCAAGAGTGAACAAATCTGTTAGGGAAACTCTCCATGGACTTCTTGAAGGGGTTGGGAGACTCTTTCATATCTGGTGCTCATTGTAGCTGATGGACAGGCGCATTTTACTGGGTACCTCTGTTTGGGGTGCTTAGGATGGAGCCAGTGTGCTATGCTCGGAGAATCATCCTCCGTGGGCCAGAGCAGCCCCTGAGAGCCCAGCGAGGGGGTGCTGGAAGCCACAAAGGACATTGCCTCAGTGGATGCCAACTCAAGCTCAAAGGAAGAGAATCATACTCTCAGGTCTAGAAATGGCAGCAGCTAGGGAGTTCAGACTGAGACATGGGCTTCTCAGTACTAGACCACTGCCCAGATCCTTGGAGTGTGATTTCTCTCCTTTTGAGCCCCCACATCAGCATAAGTCACACAAACCACATCCTTCCTTCTGTGTTTGCGTTAGGAGTTCGTGCTTCTGAAAGGCTGGCTGAAATAGACATGCCCTACCTCCTGAGATACCAGCCGGTGATTCACACTGTTGGCCAGAAGTACTGTGTGGATCCTGCAGTGATCGCTGGTGTCTTGTCCAGGGAGTCTCATGGCAGCAACGCTATGGTCAATGTGGGCAACACGGGCAACGGCATCGGGGTTGTGCAGGTAACCCTCGTCAGTTATGACATATGGCTGTTGTGCTGCATGGCACAACACTAAGGGGGCATCGTCACATTTGTTGTTGTTGACACCCTGGAGCACAGCTCCATGGGACACCGAGTGAAAGGTGCTCCCTGGAGCTGTGAGAGCCACAGCTCTCTGCCTGATACAAGCGGCAACATCACTGCTTCATTGTGAGCCATGGTTTCCTTTCAAAATCAACTGTGCTGTGTTTCCAGGATATCATCCATTGTACTCTATTCTGGACCTTTGTTCTGTTATTTTGTAGCTACATGACCTCATTCAATCTCCCTATGACTCTGTTTCCTCATCTATAAAACACCAGCCTCAGAATTATTATGAAGACTCAATGCAATGATGTGAAAATATGCTTAATATCTGGCAGATTTTCAGCAAATACTGGACTCCTTCTCTTTTGTCTTCTTTCTACACAATTCTTAGTTCTGAAGATCCAGTTTTATTTTTGCATGAATTTTTCCTGGTTTCACTTGTCTCAGAGTCTCCCAGGGAACTGGCCATTAACTCCACAATCGAATTAATTGCACACTGGGGGAATCGGTGATGGCAAGGAGACAATGGAGCTGTAATTTTTTTTCTATTGCATTTCACGTTGTTGTTGTAGTTGTTGAGAAGCCTTTACGTAGTGCAGTCACTTTTTAAGCTTTTAGGAAAATGTATTCCTCAGTGATTTTGAAACTGGCTTCCCATTAGTACTTGGAACGACACTGCAATTTAAAAGTACTTTCAAATACTTTATCTTATTTTGGTCTGGGGACCCATCCAATAATCTAATGAGGATGGGGTGAAGGGGAAGGCATATAATACATCCTTTCCTGGTGAGGAAGTGGTTTTACAAGGAGAGGGTCAATGCTGCAAAGTCACGCAGTTGGAAAATGAAGAACCAAGACCAAGAACAACATGAGTGATGTTAGGGTCAGCGTCAACTCTAATATTCTGCTCTGCCTCCTTTGTAAAATCTTGCTCTTGGGAAAAGCATGTGTCCATCTGCTTTGAAGATGAAAGAATTCTCTAGATCCAGACATTTCTCCTAAACATGTTGAAAATCATGTGAAACGGTAACCTAAGGTCTATAAGAAAAATTAGAAGTACTTTTAGACATTCAGATTACCTGGAAGAAGGGACGCCTGGGTGGCTCAGTGGTTGAGCATCCACCTTTGGCTCAGGGTGTGATCGCGGGGTCTTGGAATGAGTCCCACACTGAGCTCACTGCAGGGAGCCTGCTTCTCCTTCTGCCTGTGTCTTTGCCTCTCTTTCGTGTCTCTCATGAATAAACAAATAAAATCTTAAAAAAAAAAAAAAAGAGAAGATTATTTGGAAGGAGGATTACAGGTACAGATAGAAAAACCCTTTTTGATCTGTTTGGAAGGCTTGTGTTTGCACCACTGAAGGAGGGACTGGTACCTCCACTACCTCTGTCACCTTGGGCACCCAGCTCTGCCTTTCACTATTACAATGAGGCAGCTGTGAAATGTCTGCTCATTCTTTCTTTGACCAAACCTTATAGCTTTACTGTTTATCCTCAGAGAGATCAAAGGTGGCATTAATTAGTTCGCCCAAAGGAGGAGGAGAGAAAAAGGAAGGAAATGAAAAAGCAGCACTGGTCCCATGAAGTCCTGTCACCCTCCCACATGGCTTACCTAGTTTTTCCTCTGCCTCTCTCCCTCTAGGACCCTGGTTTTTATGCTCCCACATCCTGGATCAGCGAGTCTCAAGTTTCTCAGATAACTGAGGTCCTTACTGTTAGGATCAAAGAAATTCAAAGGAGGTTTCCAACTTGGACCTCTGACCAGCACCTGAAAGGTAAGTGTAACCCTGGGCTGGGGTTTCAGGGCATGGAATTAATAAGAACAAATATAAGACATTGCACAAGATTCCCCAAGATTACTCAACCTGCTGTTGAGCCATCAGGAAAGAGAATCTAAGTCAACTGCGGAGACCCTGAAGCAATGAGGGACTGTAAGGTCAGCATTAACCCATCTCACAAATTCCAGGTGGACTCTGTGCCTATGCTGGAGGTCCTGGCTACATCAGAAGCAGCCAGGACCTGAGCTGTGACTTCTGCAATGACGTCCTTGCACGAGCCAAATACTTCAAGAGACATGGCTTCTAACACATCGGAGCAAACCTAAGATCATTACCAAACACAGGAGACCTCAACTGTAACACAGAAAAAACTAGCCAATGGGGCTTGTAACTGTGAATCTGAATTTGACCTGAAGGTCACCAAAATAATTGAATCACATTAAAGGAGGAATTGTCTGCATTTTGTGGTTTGGTTGAGTATGTAAATGAAAAACTGTGTCCCCTTAAAGGTACTTCCATGGAAGTTAGCTCTAATGTGGATTTCCTATACCTCATTGACTAGCACTGTCAGATTTGGCAAATAAAAACACAGGAGGCCCAGTTAAATTTGAATTCCAGGTAAATGATGAATGAATTTTTAATGTAAATCCCATGCAATATTTAGAACACATTATCCTAAAAAATTATTCATAGTTTATCTGAAATTCAAATTTATCTTAGTACCTGGTATTTTATCTGGCAAACTCCATCACTGATTTTTTAAAATAAGAATCATAGTTTCAAATTTTAATTAAAAAGTTTGAAAAATATTTTATTTATTTATTTGAGAGAGTGAGAGTGAGAGAGAGCATGAGTGTGTGTGTGTGTGTGTGTGTGTGTGTGTGTGTTGGGGGGAATAGAAGGAGAGGGAGAAGCAGATACCCCGCTGGGCAGGGAGCCCAATGTGAGGCTCCATCCCAGGACCCTGAGATCATGACCTGAGCTGGAGGCCGCTGCTTACCTGCCTGAGCCACCCAGACATCCCAGAGAGTCACCTATTAACTCTGTAGCATTAGCTTAGCCCTAGGACGGTCTCCCTGTTTCTAATTTTACCTCCTCCTTTCTTGGACCCTGGGCCACAGAACCTTCTCCTGCACCCGTACTCCCCCCAGCTCAGCTAAATTATTCCCTGGTTTGGCCAGGGTGTAGGATAGTGAGTCATCTATCCGAATTGACCTCAAGGACATCGACCAGCATTATACTGGTAAATTATTTAATTCGAGGGGTTGTATGTTCTATAAATGTAATAAATGTCTGTCCCATTCTATCAATTGTATGCTGTCAACACTCTGCAGGGTGTCATTTTAGAACAACAATCATCATTTTAAGCAGAAGTGTTTTTAAGCAACTGCTGTGTGCTCAGCACTGCATGAAGCACTATGTATCAGAGTCTGTGGCCTCAGAAACTGTTCAGTCATAAAATTTAGCTGGGGATAATAGCCCACCACATGTGTGCACAAGGTACAGACTCAGGGCTGGTTTCAGGTAGCAGAAGGAGGTGCTCATCTTCTGCATTGGGGGCCTGTGGAACCTGCTCATGACCGTTGGTGCCCTTGACTTCCTCCAGGCCACTTCCTTCTTAGTCTCCCCACCCCTTGAGCTTTCCCAGACCTACTGTCAAGGCTGACTGCACTTAAGGGATTCCCACCACAGAAAAATGACTAAGGAAACCTCTTGAACATACCCTCTTTGTGGATTCACATTGCACTGGCACAAGGAAAATAGATTGTGAGGCACTAGTGATGGGCCCACAGGGGAAACATTTGGGTGAATGAAATCTTCCTGAAGTCATACCACCAGGGCAGCCTCATGCAGCCCCCACTACAGACACATATGCCCAGTAAGTGGGGATAACTCATGTACATGCTGATGATAGTGTCTTTCCTAAGGAAATATCCAGCCCAACAAAGCCAACACGGAGCACCATGATGTGACAATAGGAGCTCTGTAAAAGGTGCCACTGTGGGAATGGTTGGTAAAAGTATAGGGTATTCATCATATAGCCATTAACGAATTCGTAGAACAAAAACTTCTATCTGCCAATCACTGTCTTAAAAACTGTAAAGGTGAAATCCATGCTCACAAAGTCTCCTGTTCTAGTTGGGATACAGATATACTAACACTTGAGACACAGTAAAAATTTCTCTAAAAAAGAAATAAATAAAAATTGATGTGGGAATTTTGGTGAAGAACTGAGGCCTGAATTCAAACAAGTGGTTAAGCTGTTTATTAGATGCTGAATTCTCACACTGGCCCTGACAGGATACACCATTTTTATTCAACCGAACAGAAAGAACTACCCACTGGAACTGTTAAGGCACTTGTCTTAGTTACAAAAGCAGAATTCAGGGATCCCTGGGTGGCGCAGCGGTTTGGCGCCTGCCTTTGCCCCAGGGCGTGATCCTGGAGACCCGGGATCGAATCCCACATCGGGCTCCCGGTGCATGGAGCCTGCTTCTCCCTCTGCCTGTGTCTCTGCCTCTCTCTCTCTCTGTATCTGTCATAAATAAATAAAATATTAAAAAAAAAAAAAAGCAGAATTCAAACCCAGATTTCTTCCATTTAAGGCCTTTTTATTTTTCCCTAAGTGACACGTGCACGTAATCGGATGATTATATTTTTAAAGACTATTTATTTATGTATTTGAGAAAGAGAATCTCAAGCAGATTCCACTCTGAGCTTGGATCCCATGACCCTGAGATCATGACCTGAGCCAAAACTAAGAGTTGGACGCTTAACTGACTGAGTCAACCAGGTGCCCCTGTAATTAGATGATTATTAATATGTATGATGTGTGTGTGTCTGTCTGTGTGGTGGGGTTTTCGGGTGCCAACCATCTTTGCTAAAAAAGGGAAGGTTAAAGAAGAAAGGTCCCAGGCAAATCCAGATGAGTTGGTCACCTCGGTGTGGCCTTATCCCTTGCAGGAGGTATTTGAAAATGTGTAAGAGCAGTTTTCTTCTTCCCGCCCTCCTCCTCATACTCTTTGTTTTGTTATTGCCACAGTACTTAGGGTGGGGAGAGGGAAGGGGGATTGGACATTGCTGGTGTTTCATAGTGATGCAAAAGGATGCTAAACATTTTGCAGTTCACACGGAGTAGGATGGTCCCATCCAGTAACGAATGTATATAAATGAAGGGGTGTGTATACGTATGTGTGTGTGTGTACATTTTTTAAAAACTTCTTTCTGAGTTAGCCTTTTATCAACTTCATAACTCAGAATTTTTTTTAAGAGGTCTGGAAGCCATCTCTTGGAAATGTAAACATCCAGGAAGATAGCTTACCTTTTTGTTCCTGTCACTGTGATAGTTTAGCCTCTAGGCATTTGCTTATCAAAAAAATAAGAAAAATTTTATTACTTCTTCTGATAAAGGTGAATTTAGGGCAAACTACTAAAGAATATGCAGCAAATTGTGCTGTTTCTTGTATGTATGTAATGGCAAAAAATAGAGCAGCATGAAAGGATTATAACTTCTTGGCTGCATAAATAGGATAGAATTTTTAACTTTATCATCTCTTTGCGGATGATCAACCATGTCCATGCTCCAGTTTATTTTTATTCATGAATTCTAAATCTCTCAGGAAATCTTTTCTGAAGGCTTCTGACCTACTGCTCTCAGAAGTAAGTCAGAAAGCTCTGAGAGCATCCGGGGATCCCCTCCACCATCAGCCCTTTGCAGCTGTCCTATGTTCCCCTTCTATTTTTTGCATCCTTCTTAGCTTACTCCTTTGTTTTGATGGAACACATTCTCCATCAGCTTTCTGAGAAAACTGAGTGGAAGGTAAAATTTTTTGAGATCTCTCATGTCCAAAATACCATTTTTTTCTACTGTCATGTGAATTGGTGATTTGGCCTGGTAAAAAATTATAGTTTGGAGATAATTTTCCTTTAAAATTCTGAAAGCGTTGCTCCCTTGGCCTTCTGGCTTCTGGGGTTACTCTTGAGAAGCCTGAGGTCATTTCAATTTTAATCTTTTGTAATATAATATATCCCCTCCTTCCTTCTAGAAGATTGGAGAATTTTTTCTTGTCACATGTTTGACATTTCACAATGATGTGCTTTAGTAAGATTCTGGCTTTATCCAGAATCTGAGTGCTAGGCATTCAGTCAGTCCTTTCAAATTTAATTTCAAAATTAAAAAATTTTGCTGATATTTTCCTTCCCTCAATTGTTCTCCATCCTCTCTTCTTTTATTCAGCATGAAGCTCCCGGACTGGTCTTCTAAATTTCTGATGTATTTCTCTCCTAATTTTAACTTCTGTCCTTTTGCTTTCTAGAAATTTTCTTTCTCTCCTAAAGTTTCCAATAAGGTTTTCATTTCTGCTATCACGTTTTTATCTTTTGTTTTGTTTTGTTTGTTTGTTTCCTTTCTGTCCTCCAAGTGTTTCTCTTTATCAACATCAATGCAATGTTTTCTCTTATTTCTTTGGGTGTATTATTGAGAGTCCTCCCCACTCCCCCAAGTCTTCTTCTTGCACAATCTCTATTTCTTCCTGGGTGCCTTTTTTTCATTTGCTCTGACATCTCTATTTCCTGTTGGAGGCTTTCTTCAAATATCAGGAATTATTTGTTATCTGGACATACTTAAGAATGCAGGAACTAGAAAGTTTGTCAGAAACTCTGAGCATATGGATGGGGCTTATGTGAGCAACTCCATAAAGTGATCCTCCTGGGCTATTTGTTGGGAAATCCTCTATATTCGTATATCTTTACATATTTCTTTTGGCTGTTCTTATGCCTGGAAGAAAAAACCATATAGATTTTAGACTTCTCTAGAGTAAAGACCTGGCTGCCAGTGTTCTGGAATCCAAATGGAGGTAGCAAACTGAGGAACTCAGCATTCAATATGCATTTCAGGGGTGCCTGGGTGGTTCAGTCAGTTGAACATCTGCCTTCAGCTCAGGTCATGATCTCAGGGGTCCTAGGATCAAGCCCTAAGTCAGGCTCCCTGCTCAGCAGGGAGCCAGCTTGTCCCTCTCCCTCTGCCTGCCACTCCCCCTGCTTGTACTCTCTCTCTCTGTGTCAAATAAATTTTAAAAATCTTTTTTAAAATGTGCATTTCACTTAGTTTTCCTCTATTCTATGTGAACCCCTTCCCAGGTATGCCAGATATTTTCCTACCCAGAGACAGTCTGTATTTCCCTTTCCAGAGACAAAAATCTCTGCTGGGATCAGGGAAGAGATCCAGGGTTTCAGC
This sequence comes from Canis aureus, assembly GCF_053574225.1. Classification (NCBI taxonomy): domain Eukaryota; kingdom Metazoa; phylum Chordata; class Mammalia; order Carnivora; family Canidae; genus Canis; species Canis aureus. The sequence continues at coordinate 46,241,701 of NC_135621.1, forward strand.
TGCTACTTAATCATCTTTCAAACATAAACATCTTTTCTTATCCCAAGTTTCCCTCACTTCCAGAAGTGGTCAATGCCATCAATTTCTGAATCTTCTGAGGATTTTCAACATAAATCACATTGGTTTTTTGCTTCCCCACTGCCAGGCTAGGATTTCACTTCTTACACTTATTTTATCAGTGACCATTTTTCCAAATGTTTTCCAGCTTTCACAATTTTGATGCTTTTATCTATCAGAGTCTAGGAATGTCTCCAAAGACTAGGGGTTTTCAACCAGAATTTCTGCACTTTCTCTATATCACACTTAGAGCAAAAAGTTTGTAGATTCCTCATGCTGTGGATTTATGCTGTGGTAGATCCAAGTAGATTACTGTGGCAGTGTCACAGACTCTAAGATGCCCCCTATGGTCCCCTCCTCCTGCTGTTCATGCTCTTGTGAAATTCCCTTCCCTTCACTCTGAGTGGTAACTGGGACTTGCTTCTAACAAATAAAATATGGCAAAGAAGATGGGATGTTACTTCTGTGATGACATTACATAAGATTGTAACTTCCATCTGTTAGCAAACTCTCTGTTTAGCCAGCCTTGATGAAGCAAGTTGCCATGTTAGGGAAGCCAATGTGGGATAGAACTGAGGGTGGCCTCTGGCTAATAGTCAGCAAGGTACTAAGGACCTTGTTTCAACAACCCAAAGGAACTGAATCCTACCAACAACCATATGAGTGAGCTTTGCAGTGGGTCCTTCCATAGTTGAGCTTTCAGATGAGAGTCTAGCCCTGGTTGATTACAGCCTTATGAGAGATACTGAAGCAAAGGATCTAGCTGAGCTGTGCCTGGATTCCACAGAAACGGAGACAATAAATGCATTTTTTAAGCCACTAAGTTTGTGGTCATGTGTCAGGCAGCAACTAATACCACCACTATCAAAATAATGGCTGGTCTGCCCTATCGCCAAACAAGACCTGGTTATATTTTGGAAGGGTAATCAGTGCAGAATCAAGAAACTTACATAATTAGATAAATATTAGGAAATATGATTGCTTCTCAAACAAAAAAAATCAATTATCTTTCATTTTGAAAAGTTTCCATGTTGCTCCCTTTTGATTTTTATCAGTGCAATATAAACATGTAGAAAAATATAGAATTGTGCAAATACTAAAAAGCAGAAGTAGCCCCACTCCATCCCTCCTCAGACAGTCTCAAAGCAACAAAATTCTTTTTTATTATTATTTATTTCATTCCATTATGTGGATGTACCATTACTTAATAAATTTCCTAATGGAAGTTTGGATCATTGACATCTTTCTCCATGCCTAAATTTTATTGTAGAAATTTTCAAACAAATAGGAAGGTTGGAAACTTTTATAGTGGGCACTCATCTTCCCACTACCTAGATTATATGCCTGAATGTAATTCTGTACTCGCTTTATTACATATCTCTTCAACTATCCATCTTCTACCCACCCATCAATCCACCTATTTTTTTGGATGCATTTCAGACTAATTTAGAGATATTATTTATACTTCTTCCCAGATGCTTCAGTCAGTATAAAATTAACAGGAGTTCACCATTTGTCCATGATTCTTTTTTGCTGTTATTCTTTTGAGGTAAGATTTACATACACAAATCTTAAGGGCACCATTTGATGAGTTACAGCAAATGCTTACTCCTATACAACCTATATCCTGATCCAAGTATGGAACACTGCCATCACTCCAAAAACCCTCTCATGATCTTTACCAATTTCCTCCCACAAAGGCAACTACTGCTCAGTCTTCACAACCATAATTTTTCCTGCTTTAGAATTTCACTTAAGTGGAATAAATAGCACGTATTCTTTTCCTATAAGGTTTCTTTCACTCAGTAAAATGTTTTTGAAGTTCATCTACATCATTGCATTTACCAGTAATTCTTACCTTTTCCTTGTTGTCTAGTATTCTGTTGTATAACTGTCACACTATGTTTATGCATGCTCCTGTCGATGGGCACCTGGGTTGTTTCTAGTTTTGGGCTATTATGGAATAAAGTTGCCATGAATATTCTTGTACAACTTTTTGCGAGCATATCTTCTTCACATTTTTTAAGTAAATACCTAAGAGTGGATTTTTTTTTGAGAAAAAAAATCCTCCTCGGGGAGGAGCCGAGGGAGAAGGGGAGAGAGTGAATCCTAAGCAGGCTGCACATCCAGTGAGGAGCCCAACATGGGGCTCAATCTCACAACCCTGAGATCATGACCGGAGGTGAAATCAAGAAATTGGACGCTTAACTGACTAAGCCACCCAGGTGCTCCCAAGAGTAGAATTTTTAGTCAAAGCAAACACTTTTAATTCTTTCCTTTATAGTCCTTGTGGTAAACTTCTTAATGCTAAATAATATGCATTTCTCATTATCTATCACTTTTAATTATAATTTTTCCCAGACCTCAGGAAACAGAATTATAGTAATTCATAAATACTGGTTAATGACACTCTCTTATCAAATAGCCCAAATATGGCTTTATTTTATTATTACAGTTAGATATAGTTGATTATACAGTTAGATGTTTTTAGCAATTCAATAATCACACAGGCTCACCCTGACACCCAAATAAAACCTAGGATTCTAATAAGATACATTTAAATATATTGTTCCTTGTCCTTCACCATCCTATCTCCTTGCAGCTCTCCACCCAGGGTAACTATCAACATGAATCCTGTGTTCATCATACTCTTGCTTTCCTTTTCTTTTTTCTTTAAGATTTTATTTGTTTATTTGAGAGAGAAAGCATGAGCAGGGGGAGGTGCAGAGGGAGAGGGAGAAGCAGACTCCTCGCTGAGCGGGGAGCCTAACACAGGGCTCTATCCCAGGACCCTGAGATCATGACCTGAGCCTAAGGCATATGCTTAACAGACTAAGCCACCTAGGCATCCCCCTTGCTTTCCTTTATATATAGTTTCTCATTCTTATTTTAGTTTTTAGCATTATAAAAAGGATATGATGGGGGAAAAAGCCACATGAGCTTCTTAATTGATACAGAAAAACAGTTTGACAAAATTCAATACCCTTTTATGATAAGAACGCTCAACAAACTAGGAACAAAAGAAAATTAGCTCAACATAATTTTTAAAAAAGATTTTATTTACTTATTCATGAGAGGCACACAGAGACACAGGCAGAGGGAGAAGCAGGCTCCATGCAGGGAGCCTGATGTGGGACTCGATCCTGGGACTCCAGGATCACACCCTGAACCAAAGGCAGGTGCTAAACCACTGAGCCACCCAGGATCCACAAGCTCAACATAATTAAAGCCATATATGAAAAACCCACAGCTATCAATATACTCAGTGATAAAAACCTGAAAGCTTTTCCTCTAAGATCAGGAACAAAACAAGTGTGCCTACTTTTGCCACATATGTTCAACAAAGTACTAGAAGTCTTAGTTGCAGCAATCAGAAAAGGAAATGAAAGACATTCAAATTGTAAAGGAAGAAATAAAATTATCTCTGTTTGCAGATGATATGATCTTATATGTTGAAAACCCTAAAGATTATACATATACTCACATGCACACATATGCATAAAACCTGTTAGAACTAATAAATGAATTCAGTAAAGTTGCAGGTTACAAAATCAACACCTAAGAATCAGTTTTATTTCTATGCACCAACAATAAACAATCCAAATAATATATAAACAATCCAAAAAGGAAATTAAGAAAACAATTCCATTTGTAACGGCATCAAAAGGAATAAAATGCTAAGGAACTTAGCCAAGTAGGAAAAACACTGAAAGCTATAAAACATCATTGAAATGAAAGAAAATACAAATAAATGGAGCAACATCCCATGTTCATAGATTAGGAAACTTAATACTGTTAGGATGTCAATACTATCCAAAGTGATCTACAGATTTAATGAAATCCTTATCAAAATCCCAAAGACTTTTTTTTCTTGCAGAAATGAAAAACCCATTTAAAAAATCAAATGGAATCTCAAGGGACCCTGGATAGTCAAAATAATATTGAAAAAGAAGAAAATTGGGAGCATCTAAGTGGCTTATTTAAGTGTCTGCCTTCAGCTCAGGTCATGATCCTGGGGTTCTGTGATCAAGAGATAAAACCATAAAACTCTCAGAAGATAGGAAGAAATCTTGATGATAATTGGATTTGGCAATGCTTTCTTGTCAAATGCCAGGAAACAAAAGAAAAATAGATAAATTGGACTTCATCAAAATTTTGAAAATTATGGGATGTTTAGGTGGCTCAGTTAGTTGAGCATCTGACTCTTCATTTTGGCTCAGGTCATGATCTCAGGCTCGTGAGATGGAACCCCGACTTGGGCTCTGTGCTCAGAGTGGAGGCTGCTTGAGATTCTCTCCCTCCCTCTGCTTCTGCCCCTCCTCCTGCTCACAAACCTGTGCATGCTCACTCTCTTTCTCTCCCTCCAAAATAAATAAATAAATAATTTAAAAAAATCCTTTAAAAATTTTTAAAATCGTGCATCAAAAGACACAGTCAAAAAAGTAGAAATGCAATTCACAGAATGGGAGAAAATATTTTCGAATCACATATCTGGTAAGAGATTAATATCCAGAATATTTAGAGAACTCCCAAAACTCAACAACAAAAAAACAAACAACCCCACTAAGCATATGAAAAGATGTTCATCTTCACTAGTCATTAGGGAAATGCAAAGCAAAATCACAATGAGGCACCACCTCATACCCATTATAGTGACTTAGAAAATCAACAATAAAGAACAAAAAGCAATCCAATTTAAAAAATGGACCAAGGACTTGTATAGACATTGCTCCAAAGAAGGATATATATAGATGGCTTATAAATCATTGTTAAAAAGAAAACCACAGGCCAAAATTGGCATCATATAGGTTAAAGCCCCAAGTCAGTAAATCAAGATGAACTATCTAACCTAACCAGTTTTATTTAGCTAATATTTGCCATAACTGTCATTTTCATTCCTTTAACCTCAATCTTCATATATCCTTAGAGTTTTAGATATAGCTCTTGTAAACAATATATCTGGACCTTTTTTAAAGTCTAATTTGTCAACAAATTCAATGAATAGTAAGTTTATTCTATTTATGCTTAGTATAATTAATCATGAATTTGGATCTACTTTTACCATCTTATTATTTTGATTTGCCTGCTCATTTTACATTTCTTTATAATTCTCTTATAATTCAAAAAAATTAAAAAATTGATATTTAGATCTCTCCTTAAATGACACAAGAAACTAGAAGGCCCTCACATTCATTGGTCTCTCCCTATTGCAACCTTGTCAAGTTGACATTTTCTAGATTTTCAGTTTTGAGTTATTATGGATTTATTTTTACCCCTCCCTGCCCTTTTAAGGCAAAAATTGTTAACTGAGCAAGCCAGGTGCCCCATCTTCTTCATTTTAATTTTTTCTCTTTCTAGGATACCTGCTATATAGATTTAATATTTGGGTAATACTTGTTTCTATACATCATATCTTTCACTTTTCCCTAAATTTAAAATTAGGCTAATTTAAAATTATTTGTTGGTCTCTGTTAATATTTTCACTTTTTATGGAATCTATGTGTTTATTTTCCTTTTGAAATGCTTCCTCAAAGGTCTAGTAATCCTAGCTTGTGAATCCGTTTGCCCTGGGGTATTGTTTCTGCAGGCAGCTGCAGAAGCACAGAGTTTGCCCCAGTTGACACTGAGGCTAAGGAAGGCAAGAGGTGGGAATGGGCCTGAGGAGAGAGCCCTGGACACCAGCCAATCATTTGCTCCAGGAGGAAGAGGGTAAGGGAAAGTTAGTTAGTTGGTCTCCACCTGCTTCTCTTCCTCCAAAGCCCAGGGATTCTGTGCTGGCTTAATTTGATACCTGGGGACACCTGAACTAGGCTGCAGGTATTAGCAGGCCCTGTTTTTTTTCCACGGTAACACAGAATGGGCCTGAAGCAAGATCAAAACTCCAATAGTTCCCTCCTATGTTACTCTCCAATCAGCGTGGCTGTCTCCAGTATAGGCCGCACCTGAACACATAACAATTAAAAACAGTCCCACTTCACCTGGGGGGATCATACTTGACCCTGGAGGGGGACCCTGGAGAGTGTCTCTGTCATATATGTTTTGTAGCCCCTACTCTTTAAAGAATCAATTACACATATGTGGTTAAAAAAAGAGACTATAATTTATAATAAAAAGCAGGGCCTTCCGTTCTACCCCACCCCTTTCCCAGTCACACTTCCTGGGAGTACTTTAATCCTTTCTTTTTATAGCTTTCCTGAAAGAATCCTGTAAGAGAAGAACTCTTTCCTTTTCCCTCCTACTAGGGAGAACCCAACTCTTCCCTACTGTTTGCTCTCCGGGAGTCAACTTTACTACTCACACAGAACATGTTACTTCTAGTGTGCAGCTGCACCCCAGCAGACTCTAAGCCTAGGGTGGGTAATGGTCCAGTGAGGCTGAAGACAAGACCTGAGACAGTAACTGAGACATGGATTTATTGAGGGGAACTTACGTATAGGAACTCCAGGGGCAGCCAACTGGTCAAAGCATCTGCTGCTGGCATGTATGTGCAGCAAGTTTTTATATCATAGCAACTTAACGTAGTAACTATCAGTGGCCCTCCCTCTCCTTGCAAGGCCAGCATTTCTAAGGAGATCAAGTCCTGCCACTCTGGGTTGGCCACCCCTAGAAGCCCTAACTTTGAACTCTAAGCAACACATTCTGCTGCACATTCTGCTTGATGGGAATATAGAGGGAGGATAGACAGGATCTCTACCTCTTTAAGATAGCAAACATGTGGGGCATGTTTGCACAAACTAGCTATCTGCATGTGCCATACATCTGATCACCAAATGTTTGTGGAGGTTTTCTCCCCACACCAAGCAATTCTCCTTGATTCCAGATGAGCATCCTACAATTTAACTCAATTCTGAGTTAGATCCTGCAGGTTAGTCCCACAAGACTGTCCCACTACCCCTGACAGTGCTCACAAACCTCAGATAACAATGGAAAGTCCAGGTTGTCACCTGTGCTTCTGACCAGCCAGCTCTAGATCAGAGATTCCAACAACCCTCTCGTTGGGTTCTGTTAATTTGTGAGAGCAGCTCACAGAACTCGGGGAAATACTTATATTTACCAGTTTTTTAAAGGATGAAAGATGAACAGCCAGATGAAGAGCTACATAGGGTGAAGCCTGGGAGGGTCCCAAGTATGGAAGTTTCTGTCCCTGTAGGGGTGCCATGCCTCACCCTCCCAGTGTGGAAGTGTTCATCTGTCTGAAAGCTCTCTGCACCCTTTTATATCAGGATTTTTTTGAAAGCTTCCTCATGGAGGCATGATCAAGTGTTAAGTACATTTCTAGCGCCTCTGCCCTCTCAGGAGTATGGGGAGGAGGTGGAGCTGAAAATTCTAAGTTTCTAATCATGGCTTGGTCTCAGTTCTTCATGGTGACCAGGTCCCCCATCCAGAAGCTGTCCAGGAACTCACCCAGACTCACATCATTAGAACAAAAGATGCTCCTAGTGTTCTCATCACTTAGAAATTACAAGAGTTGTAGGAACTCTGCATCAGGACCTGGGGGCAGAGACCAATATATATATTTTCTATTATACCATGATATCTCTGTAACTTTAAAACTATGTTGGGCAGCCCAGGTGGCTCAGCAGTTTAGTGCTGCCTTCAGCTCAGATTGTGATCCTGGAGACCTGGGATCAAGTCCCATGTCAGGCTCCCTGCGTGGAGCCTGCTTCTCCCTCTGCCTGTGTCTCTGCCTCTCTCTTTCTGTGTCTCTCATGAATAAATAAATAAAATCTTTAAAAATAAATAAAACTATGTTAATCCTGTTATTTCTCCTTTCCTCACTATTATGAGAAGAGATCCTTGTAAAATTAAAAGAAATCTCATTGAAAATGGAGCCAGGAAGCCCTAAAGGGGGAGCTCTTGCACGCACCACTCCTGGCAGCTCCCATAGTCAGCAGAAAGAAGGGTTATCTTGACAAGGGAAAACCTTTCTCACAGAGGAATTTCATCTCCAGAAGTTAGGAATGCACATTTGTCTTTCTCTGGTTGGTCCTAAGCTGATAGCAGAGACAAAAACTAGAGAAGGTACCAGTTATTAATCAAATGCTGGCTATTTGGGACCGGTTTTTACAAGTATTTTCATTTGGCTTCTTGAACCAGTTGTTAGAGAGATAGTGGTCTGACTTCTTACAAGTCTGACTTACACATAGCAAGCTGGCTTCCTGGGCTGGTTACTGCAGATAATGGGTTGGTTTCCTGGGCTGATTGCTGCAAATAGCAGGTCCGAATTCTTTTTTTTTTTTTTTTTTAAGATTTTATTTATTTATTCATGACAGACACAGAGAGAGGTAGAGACATAGAGAGAGAAGCAGGCTCCCTGCAGCAACCTGAGGCAGGATTCAATCCCAGGACCCTGGGATCATGGCCTGAGCCAAAGGCAGATGCTCAACCACTGAGCTACCAAGGCACCCCAGAATTCTATTTTTATATACAGTCAGGCCATTGTCCATTTTTATATTCATCATCTCACTATGTTCCCAAAGTTGTGCAACCATCGCCACTATTTAAATCCAGAGCATTTACATCACCCCAAAAGAAACCCTATACCTACTAACATTCTCTCATTTTCTTCCTATTCCCTAGCCATAGGCAACCAGTAATCTACCTTCTGTCTCTATAGATTTCCCTATTGTGGACATTTCACATAATTGGAATCACATAATGTGGTTTTCAAGACTAGCTTCTTTCACTACCATAATGCCTTCAAGTTTCATCCATATTATAGCATGCATCAGTACTTCATTACTTTTTATTGATGGATATTCTTTATGGTATGATTCATGATTTTATGATATTGAAAGATATTAATGCACTTTCTCTATAATGATTGTGTGAATTTCATTCTTACCAGCAATATATGAGTTTATTTTCCCACAGACAATTTTCTAATTTTTTCACTAATTCAATGTTAGTGGAAAGTTGTACTCCAATTTACTTTTATTATTTTTTTTTTATTTTAAATGAGGTTGAACATCTTTTCATGTCTAAAATCCATTTCCATTTATTTTCTGGAAATTGCTTATATTTTTGTCCATTTTTCTTATCTAGGTAATTTGTAGAAGCTTTTTATAAATCTGTAGGTTAGCCCTCTGAACACGAATTTTGACCATTTTATCTTGAGTTTCACTTGTCTCATGTTAATTTTTTTCACTATGTAGAAAATTATTTTTTTAGTTCATGTCTTACATTTAATTTTTTTTTTTTTTTTACTTAGAGTTTGTTCCAGTTACAGTATAAGGTATTGGTCAAACTTAATTTTTCCTAGTTGGCTACCTGGTTGTCCCATCATCATTTATAAAATAGTCCATAGTTTTTCCATTGGTTTGAAGTGTCACATTATCACAATCTAAATTCCCATATTTTTGGTCTGGTTTTGGACTGTCGTTTCCCATCAGTTGTCTAGCTACACATGGGGCAATACTAACTTGTTTTAACTATTGAATCTTCATATTATTTTTAAGAAGAAATCCATAGGCCTAAAATGGCATCACTTAGGCCAGGTCAAATTAGCTAATAATATCTAACCTAAATGTAGTTTCAAACTCCCCTAGAGATAAAAGCCTTAACTTGTCAATCAGAAAATTTCTGGTAAATACCAATGATGTCATCTGTCACATGGGCCCTTTTCATCCCACAAGGGAAGATGGGGTAATCTACCTAAAACGACTGCCTCCCTATCCTTCTCCTGAAGGGAAAGTGAACTTGACTTTGCCTGGAACAATCCTTTCTTTTCTTCTGTAAATAACTTTCTTGCCCCACCCTCCTTCCTATAAAAACCTTCCATTTTGTACAACTCCTTGGAGCTCTTCTCTATCTGCCAGATGAGGGGGCTGCCTGATTCATGAATAACATAATAAAGCAAATTAAGTCTTCAAATTTAATTGGTTGAGTTTTTGTTCTTTAACACTATATTTTATTTTCTTGTAGTCTGGTTCTTCCTCACTGCGCTTACTTTTCAGAGGTTTCCTGCCACTGGCCACTGGAAAGGACTCAATCTGTTCTTAATGATTAAAAATAAGGCCAGTGATCTCAAATCAATTTATGGAGTAATGATTTTTTAAAAGACTTTTTTAAAGGTTTTATTTATTCATGAGACACACACAGAGAGAGGCAGAGACATAGGCAAAGGGAGAAGCAGGCTCCCCAAAGGGAGCCTGATGTGGGACTCAGTCCTAGGATCCCAGGATCATGCTCTGAGCCAAAGGCGGATGCTCAACCACTGAGCCACACAGGAGTCCCTATGGAGTAATTATTAAACAGTGCTCATAGTCTCCTGTGTAAAGACCCCAGGGCTCAGGTCTTTAGGGCTGGGAGTGAGCTGTGTGAGCTGTGTGAGCAGGAGGTGAAAGATTTGTGGAAGAGGGGATTGGGCTGAAGGAGGCCTTGAGACTCCAATTATCATTGTTCCTTCTTCATATTAAAATTTCTCCACTGGGGCACCTGGGTGGCTCGTGTTTGAGCGTCTGCCTTTGGCTCAGGGTGTGATTCCAGGACCCTGGGATTGAGTGCTGCATTGGGTTCCCCGCAGGGAGCCCGCTTCTCTCTCTGCTTATGTCTCTGCCTCTCTCCCTGTGTCTTTCATGAATAAATGGATAAAATCTTAAAAAAAAAAAAAAAAAAAAAAGATTGTCTTCCCTTACACCAGAGTTCTCCACTCTGGCTACACAATGGACCACCTTGGTAAGCTTTCAAACTGCTGGCATCCCACCCTGAGATTTCTGATGTAATTGGTTTGGGGTGTGGCCGGAGTATGGGTGTTTTTAAAAAACCAGATTCCATTCCCAAGTGATTCTGATGTGTAGCCACAGTTGAGAATTATTGCCTTTCAAATTCTTCAGCATCCCCTGGAATAAATAGAAAGTTGATGAGCAGTTTTATATGGCTATCTGCACACTCTAAAGCCTTTTCTTGTTTTTCAGGACTATTCAAAATCCAGATTCCTCAACTATATGTGCAAAGCTTCTAGCTTAGCTGGCAGATGGAGCCAAAGCACTTTTTGACTTGCTGAGATAGCCTATCCAGCCATTGTGAGTCCACGTTACCTCCTGCTCTGTCAGCTTCTCCTGCATCCTTCTCCAATCTCTTTCCCATGCTGCCTTAGACAACTGAAACATGACCCACTTATTATTGCCTTCATTTTGACCTCAGTCTGTATTTTCTGATTAAGTTCTTCTTTCCAGCTTATCTTTTAACTCAAGCAAAAGCATCCTGTGGACAAAGCATCCTGTGATGGAAATGGAAACTACCCCTTGGAACAATAGGGACCTCCTAATGCCAGCAAGACCCTGAGTGATTGACCCCAAGAGAATGATTGACCTGACCTTTACTACCCACCTGCCTGTATGTACCTAATGACCTTTGTCCCACATTTTCCCTTAGATAAACCTAAAGGTATTTTCAGCACTTTGGAGACAGGCTTTGAGGCACTAGTCTGCTATCTTCCCAGTGTTGGCCTCACTGGAATAAATTCCTTTCTTGTTTCACCACAAGTCTCTCTGCCTTTGGACTTTATCAGTGGTGAGTGGCTGAACCTGGTCTGTTTGGGACCCCTGGGCCCAGAGGCTTGCTTGGTCTTCTGGTAACACAGACTCATGAGTTTCTTTACCAAACAGATATAGAGGCAATGTCAGATCAAAGCAATTTAATTTCCCTTATGTTCAACTTCCCTATGTGACCCGAATCTATTTTTCTAGCACAGGCATAATAGACACTTTATACTTCCAATAATATATTTACATTTCTCGTGGGGAATTAAAAAGGAGAATTCTTAAGACTCTGAGTAAAAGCTCTTTGAAAAAGCAGTAAGAACTAGGCCTTACAAATGTTTTGCTCCAGTGTGTGAGATCATAAACAAGCAAAACTTCAAATATCACCATGTGTTCAGGTCGTGTAGAAGAGAATGAGTCCTGGCTGGAACACCCTGGGCACCAATGAGCTAGCTCATCATTCAGGCACTGTAAAAAAACACACTTGCCCTTCCTTTAATACCTGCTCTTCCTGAAAACAGCTGAGACATTTGAAGTCTTGTCCATTCACATGTCTGGTGGTTGATCTAGGCTGTTTGCTCTAGGCTGAGGGGCTAGCTGGCACTGAAATACCCACATGTAGCTTCTCTGTGTGGTCTGAGCTTCCTCACAACGAGGTGGCTGGGGTCTAATGCCAAGCATCCCAAGAGATGAGCCAAGAGGTAGCTATATTGCTATTCATGTACTAGCCTTGGAAACCACATGGCATCCCTTCTGCTGCATTCTGTTGGTTGAGGCAGTTACAGGGGGTCCACTCAGCTTTGAAGACAGAAAGCATAGACCTGACCTCTCAGTGCAGGAGTGTCAATGTCACAAAATAAGATGAGCCCTTGAGATGGGATATACAATGGTATGTCCATCTTTGGAAAATAGCCTGCTAGAGGGGTGAACTTGACAAGTAGTTACTACACAACATGATAATATTGATATCTTAGAGATCCCACAACTGCTATTGACAAAAATAATAACAGTTGGTATTAGGCTCCAACCTGTACTGGGAATTTTATGTTCTTTCTTCCAAAATAGCTTTACTGAGATTTATTTTCAATACCGTAAAAATCACCCAGTTAAAGTGCACAATTTGGTGGTTTTCTGATATACTCAATAGAGTTGTATAACCACTACCAACTAATTTCAGAACATTTCCAACACCCCCAAAAGAAACTCGGTAAACATTGGCAGTGACCCCCCTCCCTCATTACTTCACTAATCTCAGCCCCTGGCAACCATTGATCTACTTTCTATCTCTATCTGCCTAGTCTAGACATTCCATATAAATGGAATCATACACTATGTGGTCCTCTGTGACTGGCTTCTTTCACTTACCAACAGTGTTTTCAAGGTGCATCCATGTTATATGTTATTTCTCAGTCCTCAAAACAGTCTGAATTGACTCCTCATTTCTATGAGAAAATAGAAGCAATCAGAAGAGAATCTCTAAAAGCTCCTATAGGCAACTGTGCCCAGGTTAATTTTATCTTTATGGGTGAACAGTGACCAACACATAATAAACATGCAATGAGTATTTGTGAATAAATAAGCCCACCATGGTGATTTTTAAAGTGTAGTCCTTTGACCTACAGCCTCACAATGCTCTGTCTCCCTGCAGTTCTCAGGCCCTCAACCCTGACCTATTAAATCAGATTTCCAGGGATGGGATCCAAGCAATAGAATTATAGAAATTGATTGATTAATTGACTAGGTAATATATTCATGAGCTTCAGGATCCAAAAGATACAAAAGGTATGTCATGTTGGGGCATCTGGGTGACTCAGTGGTTAAGTGTCTGCCTTTGGCTCAAGTCGTGATCTTGGTGTCCTGAGATCGAGTCCTGCATCAGGCTCCCCACAGGGAGCCTGCTTCTCCCTCTGCCTCTGTCTCTGCCTCTCTCTGTGTCTCCCATGAATAAATAAAATCTTAAAAAAAAAAGGGTATGCCATGACATTTTCCTTCCCTTTTATGTCCTCTAGCCAGTCAGCTTGTTTCTCTAGGGGCAACTAATTTCACCAGTCGTTTTGTTTTGTTTTTTTTTCCAGAGATATGGTCCACAAATGAATAAATATGCGTGTAATATTCTTCTGCTTTACTACTTCCTCCACAGAGGCATACTATACACATTTTTATGCACATTATTTATATTTAAATATGACTTATATATAAAATGTTTATGTACAGTTTAAAGAACACTAAAATGAACACCCATACACCCATCTCTCAGGTTAAGAACTAGAACATCACTGCTACCCTGAGATATCGGCAAGGTGCTTCTCCTCCATCACCACCAGGGGAAACCTGGACTGAATTTTTGCCTTAACCATATTTTGCTTAGCTTTTCATGTTTACCAACTATACATGTATTCTTAAATAATATAGCATTTAGCTGGGCCTATTTATGAAATTCATATCAATGGAGACATTTTGCATATGTTAATTAGTAAGTTGTTTCTTTTACTCAATATTGTTTTTGAGGAACAAACAGTTGATGTCTATAATTGTAATGCATTTATTTTCACTGGTGTCTGATACCCCATTTTGTATGTATGTAACACAGGTTTTTTTTTTTTTTTTTTAAGATTTTATTTGTTTATTGGACAGAGAGAGAGCACAAGCAGGAGGAGCTGCAGGCAAAGGGAAAGGGAGAAGAAGGCTCCCTGCCAAGTAGGGAGCCCAATGTGGGGCTTGATTCCAGGAACCTGGGACCATGACCCGAGTTGAAGGCAGACGCTCAACTGACTGAGCCACACAGGCACCCCAGTGACACAGTGTATTTATCAATTCCACTGTTGATTGACTTTTGAATTGTCACTGATTTTGCTACTGTAAACAATGCTGTTATAGAGTTGGTTGTGCAAGCCTCCCGTCACCCATGTCAAGTTTCAGGAGCTATGCTGTCCAATACAGTAGCCATTAGCCATATGTGGCTATTGAGCACCTAAAATATAGCCAGTCCAAGTGCAGCAAGTCTAGAATATAGACTGAATTTTGAAGACTTAGTATGAAAAAGAAATGTAAAATATCTCACTATCAATGTTTTTATATTTAATATATATTGAAATGAAAAACTTTAGATACATTGGTGTAAGTTAAAATATTATTAAAATTAATTTCACTAATTCTTTTTACTTTTTTAAATGAGTTATTAGAAAATTTAAAAGTACATATACAGCTTGCATTCTATTTCCGTAAGACAGTGCTGTTCAATAAAGTATCTCATTGTGGAATTATTGGGTCTAGTATTTGGTAACACCTAAGTGTTTTGCAAAGTGGTTATAACCTTTACACTTTTACTAGCAACATATGAATGCTCCTCTTGCCATACCCATCAGCATTGCCCAGATTTAAAACTTTTGCCAATCTGGTAGATGTTGAATGTTATTGCACTGTGGTTTGCAATGTACATTTACCTCATTACTAAAAATGTTGAGAATTTTTTTTTCAGGCACTAGGCTGAGTGCCATGCGTGACTTTAAAAAATTGTTCTTAGGGATGCCCGGGTGGCTCAGCAGTTGAGAATCTGCCTTCAGCTTAGGGTGTGATCCTGGAGTTCCTAGATCGAGTCCTGCATCGGGCTCCTGCAGGGAGCCTGCTTCTCCCTCTGTCTGTGTTTCTGCCTCTCTCCCTATGTCTTTCATGAATAAATAAATAGATCTTTAAAAAATTTGTTTTTATGATACCTCGGTGACTCAGTCAATTAAGTATCTGCCTTCAGCTCAGGTCACCATCCCAGGGTCCTGGGATATTGGCCTTGTGTCAGGTTACCTGCTCAGTGGGGAGTCTGCTTCTCCCTTTCTCTCTGCTCATGCTCTCTCTCTCAAACAAATAAATACAGTATTTAAAAAGTTGGTTTTTACTTAAGTATAATTGACACACGATGTTACATTAGTTTTGGGTGTACAACATAGTGATTCAACATCTCTATATGTTATGCTCTGCTCACAAATGTAGCTGCCATCTGTCACCATACATTGCTATGACAATAGCTCTGACTATATTCCCTATGCTGTGCCTTTCATCCCTGTGACTTACTCATTCTGTAACCAGAAGCCTGCATCTCCCACCCCCCTCATCCATTTTTCCCATCCCACTACCACCTCCCCTCTGGCAACCATCAGTTTGT
Source organism: Canis aureus (assembly GCF_053574225.1). Classification (NCBI taxonomy): domain Eukaryota; kingdom Metazoa; phylum Chordata; class Mammalia; order Carnivora; family Canidae; genus Canis; species Canis aureus. The sequence continues at coordinate 46,257,397 of NC_135621.1, forward strand.
CTTCTGTCTTTAAAGGTGTGATTCTGCTTTTTGTTGTTTATTCATTTGTTTTGTTTCTTAGATTCCACATATAAGTGAAATCATATGATATTTGTTTTTATCAGTCTAATTTATTTCGCCTAGCATAATACCCTCTAGGCCCATCCATGTTGCAAATGGCAAGATCTTGTCCTTTTTTATTGCTGTGTAATATTCCTGTGTGTGTGTGTGTGTGTGTGTGTGTGTGTGTGTGTGTACCACATCTTCTTTATCTGTTCTAGGAATGGATAAATATGTCATTTGACATTTTGTCATATGTTCACTTATATTTTTTCTTCTGTGTTTTCCTTATGGCTCTCTCATTCCCTATTTCAATGTATCTCTTTTTTATTGATTGATAGGAATTATTTATACTGAATACTATCATTTATGTGTCATGCAAATATCTTTTTTGGCTTATAACTTACTTTTTTTCACTCTTTTTAGTGAAAACCTTTGGTTTTGAGGCAAACTCAAAGTTACAGAAAAATCTCTGTTACAAAAAAGTTTACTTGTATAGGGAAGCCCCAGGGGCTCAGGGGTTTAGCACCGCCTTCAACCCAGGGCCTGATCCTGGAGTCCCGGGACTGAGTCCCACGTCGGGCTCCCTGAATGGAGCCTGCTTCTCCCTCTGCCTGTGTCTGCCTTTCAGTCTCTCTCTCTCTCTGAATAATAAATAAATAAATCTTTAAAAAAAAGAAATTCTTAAAAAAAAAGTTTACTTGTATACTACAAATAAATTTTCCCCTTGAGAGTAAGCTGCCAATATGATGTCCCATTACCTATGAATACTTCTTTTTTTTTTTTTTAACCTATGAATACTTCTGTGTGTTGTTTTTACAAACAAGGACATTCTCCTACATCACAACAATCCAAAATAGTTATTAAGGAAATGCTATCTGGCAGCATTTGTTCAGAGTTTTTCTGGTAATCTGGGGGTGAGATATGCTGTATTGAACCATGCAGTCTGAGTAAGAAGCAAAACCCAAATAGCATTTTAGAATTACATTTTGTTGTTGCTGCAGTTAGCAAATATAATTAACTTGTATATATTTTCCATTGACATCAGATGTATAAAATCAGATGAATCATAAATCTTGGTCTCTGACACATTATCATTAGTCCTTTCATGACCTTCTTTTATTATTTGTTTATGTAAAAAATATGATGAACACTGTGGACCTGCATCAACCCCAAAACTTGACAGCAACCTATGTGTTCTTCTCCTATTCCATCCTCTGCTTTCCCCCATTTTCCTGTATTTTATATTCATAATTCCTTTCTTATCAATATACTGTATATGCTTAGTCTTATACATAATGTATGATATGTGTATTGCTTAGTCTTTTTTAATAGCAGCTTTATTTTTAATAGCAGCTTTATTGAGATATAATTCACAAATCATAGAATTTACTCTTTTAAAATATAGAATTAGTGATTTTTAGCATATTCATGTGTGACCATCACCACTATCTAATTCCAGAACATTGGGACACTTGGGTGGCTCAGCGGTTGGGCGCCTGCCTTCAGATCAGGTTGTGATCCCCGGCATCTGGGATCGAGTCCCGCATCAGGCTCCCTGTGAGGAACCTGCTTCTCCCTCTGCCTTTGTCTCTCCCTCTCTCTCTCAGTCTGTGTCTCTCATATAAATAAATAAATGTATTTATAAATAAATAATTAATTAATTAAAAAAATAATTCCAGAACATTTTCATTATCCTCCAAATAAACCCTATATTTATTAAGCAGTCACTCCTCATTCCCCCAAATGCCCCACCCCAGCTGCCACTAATCTACTTTTTTCCTTATGGATTTGCCTAATGGGCATTTCACATAAATGAAATTAAATAATATGTGTTTTTTGTAGAGCCCCTGGGTCAGTCAGTTGGGCATCTGATTCTTGGTTTAGGCTTAGATCATGGTCTTGGGGTCATGGGAATAAGCTCTGAGTTGGACTCCCTGCCAGCCTGGAGTCAGCTCAAGATTCTGTCTCCCTTTCCCTGCCCCTTGTGCCTCCCCTCAGGCCATGCATGCACATTCTCTCTGTATCTCTAAAATAAATGAATAAAAATAAAAATAAAATCTTTAAAAAAATAATATGTGGTTTTTGTGTCTGGATTTTTTTTCACCCAGCATAATGTTTTCAGGTACATTCCTGCTGAGTGTGTATCAGCACTTAATTTCTTTTTGTAGCTGGATAATAGTCCATTATATGGATATATACATTTTATCTATTCCTCAGGTGAGGGACATTTTGAGTGTTTCCTACGTTTGGCTACTGTGAATAATAGTGTTATAAAAAATTATGTACAGGGCTTTTTGCATGGACATATATATTTTCAGTTCTCCTTGGTGTACACCTAGGAGTGGTGGTCCTGGGTCATATGGTTACTTTATGGATAACTTTTGGAGGTGATGACAAACTGTTTTCTAAATGGGCTATACCATTTTACATTCCCACCAAAAATGAGTGAGAGTTCCTGTCTCCACATCCCTATCAGTCCTTATTATTGTCCATCTTTGTGATTTTAGCCATCTAATAAGGGTGAAGTGGTAGCTCATTGTGGTTTTGATTTGCCTTTCCTGATGACTAATAATACTGAGCATCCTCTTATTGGCCTTTTGTGTATCTTCTTTGGATATGAAATGTCTATTCAAATACCTTGCTTATTTTTCATTGAGTTTCTTGTCTCATTTTTAAGTTGTAAGGATTCTTTACATATTCTAGGTACAAGCTCCTGATCAGGTTTATGATTGATAAGTATTTTCTCCCATTTTGTGGATTGCCTTTTCATCTTCCTGAGCATGGAAATAACCCAACTTGGACCATGAGGAAAAGGCAAACACTTATAGATGGTGGAGCAGCAACATAGGAGAAGGATCTGATTCGTGAGAGAGAAATAAACTTCTACTTTGTTGAATCACTGATGGTAATTGTGTCATACATCCAATACAACATTTTCCTTTTTCAAATGCCTTCATATTCTATAGAAGCTCTGTGAGACAGGTAGAATCATGCTATTTCCATCTTACAAAAAAGAAACATGAAACCCAGAAAGCTCAGTGACTGACATGATGTCATGCAGCTTATGTGCAAAGCAGTGATGAATTCTTAGCACCAAAGCTCCCTGCCTCTTATCAGCCCTGAGCTATTAGCTGACAGGAAGAGGGAGGTGTATTTTGTCTTAAAGGAAGAAGGTAGATGGTCACAATGTACCTTAGGTCAGAAGTCTAGACTCTGCTTCTATTTATTGTGTACACTTTTATAGTAATTTAAATTTTCTGAGCCTCAGCTTCCTTATTTATAAATTATGGAGCTTTGACAGGTTGATGCTCTATATTTCCCACCAGGTGTGAATGTCTTTTATTTTTTATTTTTTAATTAATTATTTATTTATTTATTTATTTATTTATTTATTTATTTATTTATTTATTTATTTATTTATTTATTTATTTATGATAGACACAGACAGTGAGAATGAGAGAGAGGCAGAGACACAGGCAGAGGGAGAAGCAGGCTCTATGCCGGGAGCCCGACGTGCGACTCGATCCCGGGACTCCAGGATCGCGCCCTGGGCCAAAGGCAGGCGCCAAACCGCTGAGCCACTCAGGGATCCCCATGTCTTTTAATATAATTATACTGTTTCCAGGTAATTGTTTTCACTGACTGTTATGCTAAATATTTGCTCATATGGCATAGCCATTTCAGCTAAACTTAATGTATATTGGGAAATTCTTTTGGATGCCAGTTTAACAAAGGCAGCGGCCCTTAAGCAGCAACAGAGATATCGGGTGCCTGGGTGACTCATCTGGTTAAGCGCCTGACTCTTGATTTTTGGCTCAGGTCATGATCACAGAGCTATGAGATGAAGCCCAGTATTGGGCTCCATGCTCAGTGAGGAGTCTGTTTGAGATTCTCTCTTCCTCTGCCTCTGCCCCACCCCCATGCTCTCTGCCTCTCTAAAATAAATAAACACATCTTTAAGAGAGAGAGAGAGAGAGGTGTCTTCACATAAGACCTTTGGAAGGCACTCCATGTCTGTGCATGAATTTCCCCATCTGTGGAATGAGAATTAAAGGAAATAATGTGGTAAAAAGCTGATTACAGTTCCTGGCACAGGTAGGATTCAATTAATGACAAAAATAAGTATTATTATATATGATAGATGTGCATTAACTCCCTGGTAACAAGAAGTCAAGATTGAACGTGTTGGAGTTCACATGTATTCATTCACATAGAAGCCTGTCCGAGGAAGTCAGAGCAGAGCTCTTGGGGGAAATAGGATATTCTTAGGCTCTCATTTTAATGAGATCAATATGAATGCCCAAGTCTGCACTGATCAACTATGGCACTGTAACCCCAGACAGGTTTTCCTCTTGGGTTGAATGCTGTCATACAGAAATCATTACCTAGGACTTGGGATGGCATTATTTACTAAGAGTTTGAGGGGGTTGGGGGAGGGTGGAAATAAAGACAATTGTTTTTGCTAGCACTGCTGTGATTTCATTTCTATGTTCTGAGAGAAAATAAAAACCCTAAAGTTGTATAAAGAGTAAAATGCCTGCCCTGCCCTTGGGAAGCTTGTTTATCAGGGAGATCGCTCCGCTCCCAGCCCAACTTACTCTCAGAGCTGCAGCTGTGGTTTCCATTTCTTGGGGAACAGGGTGCACAATGTGTCAGTCCTGAAGGCAAGCTTTTTTTTTTTTTCTTTGTTCCTCAGCTGAAAGATTGTCTCTACCACCTGCCGCCTCCTCTTTGCTCATTGCCATATAACGTCATCTCTTGTTCTTTCATCTCCCTGAGACCACAGATGTCCAAGGCTCTGGAATTATGCAACCTAATCTTCCAAAAAACAGTGTTTACATGGTCTCAGAGTCTGCTTGCTGCCTTATCTGATGAAGCTGCAGTGGGACATTATTTGAAACATCCCAAGAGAGAAAGCTTCCTTATAGCTTAAGGTAGCAACACTGATTAGAGCATGGCAAGTAAACAGGACTCTGCTCAGAGTTGCTTCTATAAGATGACCTTTGAAGCTCAGCAGAGTGTAAATACAGTGATGAAACATTTAAACATTTAAATTAAAATATTTTTTTAAAAGGCCTTTGTTACTCTGATGTTCTCTTTGACTTCTGTGGGAAATAGTTTATAGTCCATGATTTTTAAAAAATTTATTCCTAAGCAAAACTTGGAAGTTAATCCTCAGGAATTTCTTTCCTGTGGGTGACCTGCTACCCTGCTGCCTCCACCCAAGAATCAGTTAGCCCCCTAATGATTTCTCATATGAACCCCTACCTTGTTTCATCAAAATGTACTTCTCCTATTGCCTATCTTCTCTATCTCTTGCTCTTTGCTTTCTAACTAATTAAAGAGAGTAGGAAAGATAGCAGGAGAGAGAAGGGAGAAAGAGAAGGAGGCAGATTTAAACCCATCAATGTGCTCATATAAGTTGCAATGTCCTCATGTATAAAGTAAAAATAATGCCAGAAACAGTCAAACTGAATTGGAATATATTTAGGCCTGGGGTGCTCAGTCGGTTAAGCATCTGACTTATAATTTCAGCTCAGATCACAGTCTCAGGGTCCTGGGATTGAGCCCAGAGTCCTGGTCTTGCTCTGTGCTCAGCGAGAAGTCTGCTGGAGATTCTTTCCCTCTCCCTCTATTCCTTCCCCGACTCATGCTCCCACACACTCTCTCTCTAATAAATAAACAAATCTTTAAATATATATATGGACACATATATGTACACATATATATGTATTTAGGCCTGCAGTTGAGGAAAATGCTCAGGTTACTTCAGATGATGGTGCTCTGTTGCAGAAATTCACAGGGAAGTAACAAAGTAGAAAGCAGAGGAAGCTGGTTCAGCAGAGGATGAGTAGGTGGCATGGAGAACTAGAATGTTCTCCAGAAGACCACAGCCTCCTAGTTGCCCAGTAGCAGCTCTTGGTGGTCTGTTTTTGGGATTCAGGAACCCTCCATCTCTGTATCAACAGCTACTACTTCTGACACCAAAGTGATTTTTCTGATTAATCTCTGGTCTCCATCTGCTCACTTAAGGCTTCTCCTGTCTCATGGCTTCTGCTTCCTGCCTTTTTTCTGTGGATTTTTCTGCTTCTTGCTACCCTACTCTCTGTGCCTCACAGCAAAAACTCTCCAATCAGAGTTTCATTGATTGCTCTCCAGTACAATTACCCACAGATTTTTCCAAACTTGCCTTTTCCCCTGGCTCATGTTAATAGTTCTTAAAGATTTATCAGGAGTAGAATGACACCTGTTTATCAGACTTGGTTTTCCCCATGTGCGTTCTTACTTCACTCCTGGTCCACAAACATGTATAGAGTACCTATGATAAGACAAATACTATGCCAAGTACTGAGGAGAGCAAGATGATAGAAGATGAATTAACAGACTATGAGAGAGACAACCCAGAAAAGAGACAATTGAAATTCAGTGATGTTGTGGCACCTGGGTGGCTCAGGGGTTGAGCATCTACTTCTGGCTCAGATCGTGATCCCGGGGTCCTGGGATTGAGTCCTGCATCTGGCTCCCCCGCAGGGAGCCTGCTTCTCCCTCTGCCTATGTCTCTGCCTCTCTCTGTGTGTCTCTCATGAATAAATAAATAAAATCTTGAAAAAAAAAAGAAAAATAAATTCAGTGATGTATGTGTTTTCTGGGATTGCTGTGACAAATTGCCACAAAATCGGTGGCTTAAAACAACAGAAATTAATCTCTAACAGTTCTGGAGGCTAGAAGTCTAAAATCAAGGTGTCAGTGGGGCCATGCTCCCCCTAACTTATGGTGGTTGCCTGCAATCCTTGGCAATACTTGGTTTGTAGACATATCACTCCAATCTCTGCCTCAGATTTCACATGGTGTACTCCCTGCATATCCCCTCTGTGTCTTCACATTGCCTTCCTTTAGGGACACTAGTCCTTGGATTTAGGATGCACCCTAATCTAATAGGATCACATATGAAAAGATCCTATTTCTTTTTTTTTTTAAGATTTTATTTATTTATTTGAGAGGGAGAGTGGCAGAGAGAGCACCAGATGGGGGAGGGTCAAAGGGAGAGGCAGACTCCCCACTGAGTGGGTAGCCTGATGTGGGGCTTAATTCTGAGACCCTGGGATCATGACCTGTGCTGAAGGCAGACATTTAACCAACTGAGCCACCCAGGTGCCCTGTGAGGATCCTATTTCTAAATAAGATTACATTCATTCACTGGTTCTTGGTGGATGTGAATTTTGAGGTGATCCTATTCAATAATGGATGATCCTGTTCAAGCATGGATGGTAAAGACTACATTGGTTGGGGGAGTAGAATGCTCCAAGGAGGACACTTACTCCCCTTCTCTCTGATCTACTGGCCTGATCTAATCATAGAAAGTCCAACACAACTGAGCAGCAGCATAGGAGAAGCAATAATGGTAATAATGGTAAAAAATTACCATTGGTTGAATGATTGCTCTGTATGATAGGCATCATAATAGGTGCTTTATATAGAATAAAATATAATTCTTACAACACCATAATTAAATAATAATATTCTGGTTAAGTTAGTTAACCAGGGAGATTAAATTAGTTTTTCAAGGTGGAATGGTCAGTAAGGGCAGATCAGGGTTTGATCTAAGGTCCAAGACTTTATCACTATAAATACTTCAAGGAAGCCTGGGGCTGGCATGACCTGTACAGTGCAACTTGAAATACCTCAAAATATCTCCTCTATAGTTGTAAAAAATTCTGAACTCATTTGTCTTAGGGCGTCACAAGCTCATATAAACAGTCATCATTTAGAACTGTGTCATCTGATATGGTAACCACTAACTGTATGTGACTACTGAGCACTTCAAATGTGGTTTAGTTGAACAAGTCTGTGCTGTGATTCTAAAATACACAGACTTAGGATGAAAAAGAAGATCGTAAAATATCTCAATATTTATACTGAAATCATATTTTAGATGTATTAAAATGTTAAATAAAATATACTATTAAAATTAATCCTATCACTTTTTTTTTCCCTTTCTCAATGTGGCTAATTGAAAATTTAAAATCAAATTCATGGCCCATTCCTATTGGACAGTGCTGGTCTGGAAAATTTCTGCTTATAGAACTCCATATTTTTCCAATGGGAGGCATATTTTCCAATGGGAGTGAGTATATCAGAGACGGTAGACAGGTGCTGGGCAGTGTTGAAATTAAGATGGATGTAGATGGCTCTGAACAGAGGTCTTTGTGCAGCTAGTGGTAATTGAAGTCATTAATGCTTGGTTTTGGGAAATGACAAAATAAATCACGGAATCTTGACATTTCATGATTTAAGAAATAAGTGCCTTGTGGGTCATCTGGTCTAGGAAATGATGGGAAGGAAATGCCTTGAACTCAGTGTCTGAATGTTTGGGTTCCAGTCTCAGCTCCACCATTTATTAGCTAGGAGATCTTGGGAAAATCATTTAATCTCTTTTCTTGTATGTATAATGAAGGAGATAAATCTGCTTGACCTTTCTCAGAGGGTTAATTCAGGTATCTTAACTTATTCAAAAGTCCATTTAAATTTCTGAAGCACTGTGCAAATATGATATTAAAAAGACATTGCCTATGTTAGAATCCTGGCTCAGTCCAGCTGTAGAGAGTTGTAGATAATTTTCAAAGTGGATATTTACTTTAAACACAATTTGGCACTGAACATATTGGTGTGTTCATGCTTATATCTACGCAGAGAAGCAAAAAGAAGCAAAGATGAAGAAAGACAGTGACTCCCATTTTTTCCTTCTTCTTTTTTCTATCATAGTTACAAATCCCTAAGGAATTTTGGATGAGAATTCTGGAACCTGGCAAAATCAAGTAAATCAGGCTGAGATAATGAATAGAACAAGTTGCTGTAGAATGACGTTTTGGGCTGAGCTACTCTGCCCAAGCTGGCCCCTTCCAGGGTTGGCTCTTTTCAGAAGCAAAGGCAGCACAATGCTGCGCTCTGTTGTTAACAGTGTGGCATGACCAGCTAGGGCCATTTCCCTATTTTTCTTGAACAGTCAGTTCCCCAGCCCCAGGCTTGTCAGAGGAGCCAGGAGAAGCCAGGGATACCTGAGGCATTCTCACTCCTGTGCCAGCCTCAGGAATACTGGCTGAGGTTGGGTCAACCTGAAGGGTGACTGCTGACAGCTTTGACTCCTCAGACATCTCTCCATTGCTTGTTGCTGTACTGGGCCCTCAGGGAGGTCAATGTTCTCCTGGGCCTCTCTGTTGTTGTACACATCTGGAACTAAAACTCAGGCTTTATTCCCACAGCCCTTAATTTGACACTAAGAACAGTGGACAAATGTAAATGACCTCTGACGATTCCACCTCCCCAGTCACCTTTTGAGGTAAGGCCCCAGGGGCTGGAATTCTGGAAGGTGCCCTTGCAGTTTTCATAAAACCCCAGGGGCCCAGGGCCATCTAAAGGAAATACCTACACAGTATTCACCTGTAGGATTAGACTTAACTACACCCTTGAGAACACATAGGACTCTTTAAAATTCTAAGATTTTAAAATAGTGCTTCTTTCTGATAACTAAATTAAAACATATTCTTTGTAGAATACTTGGAAGTTACTGTAAGGTACTGTGATTACAACCCCATAAATTATTATTTTGCTTTATGTTCTGTAATTCCTCTCTTTATATTTCATATAATTAATAAAAGGAAAAAAAGACCCTACCCCAAAATAAAAACAAAAGTTTTGGACCTAGACTAGAATGTACTAAGGATTCCTACTTTTAAAAATAAGAAAAAAAGCAAAAGATCCAGTAAAAGATTATAAAAGATATAAGCAGATAGTTTAGAGAAGCTGTAAGTGGAATGGTGAATATGCATAGATGAAAAGACACCCAGTATCAATCAGGGCAATGAGGGCAGCCCCGTGGTGCGGCGGTTTAGCGCTGCCTGCAGCCCAGGGCATGATCTGGAGACCCTGGATTGGGTCCCACATCGGGCTCTCTGCATGGAGCCTGCTTCTGTCTCTGCCTCTTTCTCTCTCTCTCTGCATCTCTATGAATAAATAAATAAAATCTTTAAAAAAAAATCAGGGCAATGAGACTTTTCCCACCCAGTTAAAAAGTTCAATAATAGTAAAGTTTGGTGGAGATGTGGGACATCAGGAACATTCATATCCTACTTTAGAGGGTAAGTGTGGTGTAGTCTCTTTGAAGAAAATTCCTTAACATCTGGTACAGGTGAAGATGCAATTCAGCTTATTTTCCATGACTGCATATACATACACTTAAAATAAAATTGGAACCATTCATTAATACTATTTAATAACCTGGTTAAGAGCTTAAAGATATATCACGAACATTTTTCTGTCGTTAAACAAGAAAACTTATTATTAAAAAGCCTCCAGCAAAGGCACCTAACCCATGCTTCCTCTCTCTGCACTTTGGGGATGGCTAGCATTTTGGTGCTTCTAAAACATTTATGACATCTGACATCAACCAGTCCATATCCGGACCCTACTAATCTTTTTGGCTCTCTTGTCAGGTCTTTTAATTCTCCAGAGTAGCTTTTCTCCATTTTCTCCATTTCGTTAAGTCTCTAATTCTACATAATTTTTACTCTCAGCACATGATCTGATCTTCTATTTCACTGGGGAATTAGGAATCATGAGATAATGATTTTCTCCAATCGACTCTATAAATTGAACTGCATTACTATCTGATTCTGTTCTCTTTTCTTTGTTTCAAGAGAAGAAGTGTTCCCACTCCTGCCTCAGGCCAATGTCTATTCCTACATAGGCTTTTGAACTCATACCTTTAATTTTACTGGATCACATAATGCTTCTATTTCCATATCCTCAATATTTTCTATAGCACTTAAATATTTCAAGTCATTCCCAGGATAAACCATAGTGAAGTGGCCTTGGTTCAAGCCTTCCTCCACATACTGCCATAGCTCTTCTCTCCAACACAGGTATAGTGAACAACTATGGCACATTAAAAAAAAAATCAGACTTCTCCTTTCTCTTTTTCAAACAAATCTACTCCTAGATGTAGTTGAATAGTCTAGAGTTGGGCACTTCACCCAATCTAGGTTAATTGGAGTTCTTCCCTAATTTGTTTGTTTATTAATCTGGATATTATTCTATTATATGGCTATTCCATGATTGTTAATTCATTCCCTTGTTGAATTTTTGGAATGTTTCCAGTATTTGGGCTGTTATAAATAAAGCTACTATGAACATTCTAGTGCAAGTCTTTTGGGAGACATTTGTTTCCATTTCTCTTAGATAAATACCCAGGAATAGAATTGCTGGGTCATATATTAGATGTATGTATAGAAGCCAAAAGCAGGCCATCCCAAAGTGTGCCACTTTGGCTTATTAATTATTTTAAATTAAAGATAGTTAAAAGAAGCCAGTGCAAGAAGAACATTCTGGCTCCCCGTTGTCTTCAGAAAGCAGGAGAGAAATCTCCCATGTGAAAAGTACCCTCTCTGTTCCAAGAGACCTCCTTATCAACAGAGATTGGGAATTCAGGCTAAGAAGGCTGTATCAACAAACCTTGTACTTTTTACTAATTTCCTACCCCAACCCAAATTCTGTTCAGAATTCCTTACTAACTAAAGCTCCTGAACATAAATTATCTTTGTCCTATCAATTCCTCACAGTTATTGTCTCTTTGTCTAAAAAATATAAAAACTGCCTGCCTTGGTCAGTTCTTCAGGTCTCATTTTCATTATGGGGTCTCCTCGTTCACATAATTAAACTTTATTTTTTTCTTCTGTTAATCTGTTTTATGTCAATATAATTCTTAGACTAGCTAGAATAACTCTGAAGGATGGAGAAAAAATTTCTGACTTTACATATGTTTAGCTTTATACAAAACTGCTAAACAGTTCTCCAAAGCAATCCTACCATTTTACATTCTAACCAGGAGTGTACAAGAGTTCCATTTGCTTCATATTTCCACCAATATTTGATATAACCACTCTTATGTTAGCCTTTTTAAGTGTGTGAAATGCTATCACATTGTGGTCTTAATTGTATTTTCCTGATGCCTAATGATCTTGAGCACCTTTTCATGACCCTTTGACCAATTTTATAGCTTTTCTGAACTACTGGTCAAATATTTGACACTGGAAGACCTGTACCTTCAGCAGGGTATGGTATTTTATTTACCATAGAGTAGAATAAACTCAAGGCAAAAAAAAAAGGAGGGGGGGAAGAAAAGCACTCAGCAGTTCAGGCCAGGCATTGAAATATCTTGAGGTTAAATTGAGTTTTTTTTTTTTTTAAGATTTTATTTATTTATTCATGAGAGACAGAGAGAGAGAGAGAGAGAGAGAGAGAGAGAGAAAGGCAGAGACACAGGCAGAGCGAGAAGCAGACTCCATGCAGGGAGCCCGACGTGGGACTTGATCCCAGGACTCCAGGATCACGACCTGGGCCAAAGGCAGGCGCTAAACTGCTGGGCCACCCAGGGATCCCCTTAAATTCGGCTTTTTAGAGAAATTTTGTATAATGGTTCTCCTTCTGCCTTCCCACCAGCCATTGTTTCCAAAGTACCGATGCCATGTGTTCTTGGGCAGCCCTTTCATTCTGCAGTTTCTAAGCTGTGCAGTGGGTGCTTAGGCTGTACATGACTATTTCTGATATTGTCATTCCTTCAGTCCCACCAGGCTGGCTGTAGAGTCCCAGCAATAGCCTTTGCTTGCCTTGCCATATGTCCTTCCTGGTTGAAGTGAAGCTTCACTTGTTACTTCCTGTCCTATAAGTCAACTCTTCATTATGTTTCCTTGTGTCCCATAGACAAATAAACAAACAAATGAATAAATCAACAAGAAGCTAAACCATCAGGATTTGTGTGCAACGCCATCATAGTAATAATTGGGATGTATATGAAGCATTGCAGGTTATAACATGTTTTCACATATATAATTTATTTTTATCTTCAAAACAGTTGTGGGGCATCATTATCATCTCCATTTTACAGATGAGGCAAACTAAGGCTCAGAGGGGTTAAATGAGTTGCCCATGGTAATCATCCTTGGTTGTTCTTGAGGAAGGAGAGCTGTGACTGGGATTTCCAAATGGCAACATGGTGGAGGCAACCTACTCTTTAAAACCACAGACCAATGCTGGGAGGGAGATAGATGGGGATGAAGAAGTAAAGGGGACCAAGTCAGCTTGAGATATTGACAGCACCCCAAAGGTGCTGTCCGAGGCTAGCTCAGGGTACAAGTGCAGCTTTTTCTATGATGTGTTCTGAGGAGTCCCCAAAGGAACTGTCACCAAAACCTACTTCCTGGGCAGCCCCGGTGGCTCAGCAGTTTAGCGCCTCCTGCAGCCGAGGGGTGATCCTGGAGACCCAGGATCGAGTTCCCTGTTGGGCTCCCTGCATGGAGCCTGCTTCTCCCTCTGCCTTTGTCTCTGTCTCTGTCTCTCTCTCTGTGTGTGTGTATTCTTGTGAATAAATAAATAAAATCTTAAAAAAAAAAACTATTTCCTTGGGCATGCACAGTGTTTCAGATTCCAACATCATTCCTCTCCTTCTATTGTTAGGACAGTACTTCTTAAACTTTTCCACTGAAGCTCTCTCTATGGCAGAGACGCATAAAGGCTACCCTGGGTAGGTGGTGGTTTGGAACAGAGTTCCAAGTGGGATTTGAAAGAGAGACCTTTCTGAATTTAGTGTTTTATCTTAAAAATTAATGCAGATTTCACATTTTTCCTCACAATAAAGGTGTGTATCTTAAAAATGCATGTATTTTATTATGAAAATAATGATCCTTTTGCAAAGAGAGACATGTGTGTGTGTGTGATGACTGCCCTCTGGTTTCTGTATCCCCTTGGCAGACTGACTCATTTCTTACTCTGAAAAAACAAGACTTCAAGTATTTAAAACCCTGGTTAAAATTTAAAATTAGATTGCACCTGAAAATGATATTCCTTTAAGTTTCTGTTATTAATTAATACAACTCTGTTATCAGATTAACCTAAGGGGGAGCAGGATATTGGCTTAGGAAGTAGAGAAACAGCAAAAAGATTAAAAATCCTGTGGAATTGTTGGAGGATTTGATTCTTGTCTTGGGCCTCAATGTCACAGTGATAGGCATTGTGACAGGAATAATGATTCCCCAGACTGTGATTCTCGCCTAGCTCAAACTATGAGCAACAGCAATCAGAGCCTAGATCTAAGAGTCTCTTGACAATTATGACAAAAAAGAATCTTGATTTTTCAATTTACTATACTTTTCAATCATTACATCATTTTGGGCAATTTTGAGGCTACTCTTGACATATGTAAAGTTAAAACTTTCATTAGCCTTGCTCATATCTTCTGCAACTCACCCAGCCTGACAGGGAAATCTGTAACTGTGGCTGAGACTAGCAAGCAAGCAAGCAAACAAACAACACCTCTTTCTTACTGCTCTTAATATGAATAAGGCTGATGATCAGGATCCTGAACTTGATTTCTGGACCTTCATATGATAAAGTTTTACTATTTGTCAGTTGCAAGATTGAGAAGAAAATTTACTTTGAAAGTCACCCTAAGACACAGAATGACTTGCATGGCACTTGTGATTTTGATGAGACCTAATGTGATGCCTGAATGGCTCAGAGGTTGAGCATCTGCCTTGGGTTCATGGTGTGATCCCGAGGACCTGGGGACCAAGTACCGCACTGGCTCCCCGCGGGGAGTCTGCTTCTCCCTCTACCTGTGTCTCTGCCTCTCTCCCTCTCTGTGTCTCTATAAATAAATAAATTAAATTAAATTTAAAAAAGAACTAAAATGTTTCTCTGAAAACCAGTAAAAAGTGTAATATAGACATAATTCATATTTAAGCCACTCTGCCTGACCTCCCACATTTATTCCCTCTTCTGAATCCAGTAGATTGTTGGAGCCAGAGAAGGGCTTGGAGATCATCTGCTGTCTCTATAAATGGGAAAATGATGTCTAGCTTGGTGACCTACCAAAGGATTCTCAGCTTTTGGGAGGCAGATCTGAGACTGCAAGCTGGATCTCTAGACTTCCTGGCCAGAGCTCTTCCTGCCACAACGTACTTTGATGGAAACCAGTTGTTTTTGTGGAAACTACATACATTTTGGTTTAAGGTCTCTTGATGAGGTCATTTCAATGTTAGGGTTGATTGGAGCCCTCACCCCTAAGGCTAGGAACCACAAATATATTACCAGAATATTGCTAGATTGAAAAGTCTTAAAGGTAGACAACTGGGAGGTTGCAGGAGGTCAGGGGACTGGTCACAGGGTTCCACATTAAAAAAAAAAAACCTATTTATTTGTTTATTTTGAAAGAAAGAAAGAGCAGGAGGGGCAAAGGGAGAGGGAGAGAGAATCTCAAGCAGACTCCCAGCTGAGTGCAGAGCCTGATGTGAGTCTTGATCGCTCTACCCTGAGATCATGACATGAGCTGAGTGATGCTTAACCGACTCCACCCAGGTGCCCCAAGGACATTTTAAAATAAGATTTTATTTATTCATTTAGAGAGAGAGACTATGAGAGGGGTGGTGAGGGGAAGAGAGAGAGAGAGAGAGACTCCCAAGCAGACTTCATGTGGAGTGCAGAGTCAGATGCTGGGCTTGGTCCCATGACCTGAGATCATGACAAGAATCAAAACAGACTGAGCCACCCAGGTGGCCCTAGCAAGGACAGCAAGGACATTTTTTGTAAATGGATGATATTTTTACTTTGGGAAACCAGGGGGCTGGTGGAGATTATAGCAGGTGACTGGTCCTCTCAAGCTCCTCCTGGCATCATTACTACAACTCACATGCATAGTCACTGTTGGCACCCTTGGGAAGAGATGGGGAATCAGTTAGTAAATTACTTTTTTATGTCAAAATTTTTTTTGGATAGCACCCATACTTAACCATCTACTGGGTTGTAGATTAAAGTAGTTAAAATCTAGGCCTTAGGGGGCAACAAACCTGAGTGCAGCCCTAGGCCACGCCCCTTACTACTGCTCTGCCAGGCCTGCTATAGAGACTCAATGCATGCTATTGGTGGAGAAGATACAAAGAGACAAAAAGTCACTGTGGATTCAGTTGACTCATATTTGTGTTTAAAAATTACAACAGCCTAGGGGCACCTGGTGGCTCAGTTGGGGAAGCATTCAGCTCTTGATTTTGGCTCAGAGCATGACTTTAGGGTTGAGAGATCAAGCCCTGCCTGGGGTTCTGCTCTGAGGGTGGAGCCTGCTTAAAATTCTCTCTCTCTTTCTCTCTCCCTCAGCCCTCCTCACCCTTCCCTTCTCTCTCTTAAAAAAAAAACAAAAACAAAACACCCAAAATTACAACAGCATCTACAAATGACTGCTAAATATCTGCAACTGGAATGATTTATTCAGACCACAGACAATGCTTTGTGTGCCAATTGATTGATTTGAAACTGTTGTAATAATTATTCTGCAGGGTCATTGCTCTACAGCACTAGTACTTCAGACATAGTAGAAGAGTATGGATTTTGTAATCTTATAGATCCGGGCTCAAATCCCAGCTTTGCCATGTCCTGACTATGCCAGTGTTGGCAAGTTGCTTAACTTCTCTGAGTCTCAGTTTCCTCATCCCTAAAATAGGGATAATACCTATCTTACAGGTATTATCATACCTTATAGGTATATTATCCAAACCTTGGAGGATTGGATGATATAATGTACATAGGAACCTAACGTATCATGGCTGTCAAATAAATGTTTATTTGTATTTTCACACTTTGAGCAAAACTTAGTAATCCACCTCAGTTTGAAAGCATTTACTTAAATTTCCAAGGGCTTAGACATTGAGAGTCATACCTATAAGGACTTATAGCTCCACAATAGGAAAACAGGGAGAGGAATAAAATAGGCTTCACATTTAACTGTACTTTCAATGTTTTGTTTTTACTTTTGTTTTCTGGGGGCATCTAGAGACAGCTTCAGCCTCTACCTAGAATCTTTTACCTAACTTTTAATTCTTCCTCCACTCGTTCTTCTTCCTTTCTTCTTTCTTCCACCTTACCCTGCATTGGTGATAGCCCATATGTCCATAAGGGCCATGCTAGAGAAGCTGGACCCATGCAAAACCCCTTATTAAAGAGTAGCCCTGACTGCAAGCATTGATTGTGCTAGTAAAGCTGGTCCCTGCCATGAATCATTTTCATGATAGCCAAGGCAGGAATCATCATTGGTTCAGAATATCCCCGCCCTTCTTCCCTGGAATGGGAGGCTGGAAGCCACTTAAATGGAAGCCACTTAAATGCCCTGCCCAGGAAGGCAGGGCAAAAGTAAATGCAATGAGGTAGTGCAGAGATCAGCTTTGTGAGGGCATGATCTCCTAAAAGTTGTAGTTTATTCATTGCCAGGGAGCCTGACAAGTTGTTTGACTTAGGGTATTAGCCTTCCCCATCTCCTTTTCAGTCTCTCTCACACCTGTGTTCACCTGGTGGCTTTATGGAAGGATTGTATACAGTCTTAGAAACTTCTCACACTTGTGGAAGGACCTGTGTCAGACTTGCTCCTCTTTGGAAATTGAGCTTTGCCCATTTCAAGAATGTCCCTAACATTTCCTATTCCCGGGGCTGCACAAAGTGCTTTATCTCTTCCTTTGGACATAAGTGTGAAGAAAGATACCCTATCCTCAAAAAAATTTTCATTCCTGGCCAAATCTTTTTTTTTCCTATTTCCTCATATAGTTTGGAAAATGAACACCCAGGTTGCTACTCTGGTTTTGTACTGATCTCAGAGCAGGTAACTATTCTTGGCTCTTTTGGTCAGAGTAGAATTGGAGCAAGGAGCCATGTGACATATTGGTATGCAGATCATGTGACAATGGAATGAGGAACAAAGAGCAGGAGGCTCAACCTTCAGGCAAATGACCAATCCAGGAATGAGACCTGCTAGTATCTCTTGTTTATTTATCTTTTTAATGCTAATTATCTGTTTCTTGTTCTCAGATTTAGAAGCTGTTGACCTAGCTCAATTTTAGATACCCAGAAACTATCCACCAAATATATGCCTCCAATATAACTTGGGGGTTCATTAGATTAATTAATTAATAGTGGTTAATAAATGCTTTGAAATCTTTTTATTAAAAGGGCCACCTAAGTCCAAAGTATTATTATAATCAGGTCTAAGGAGGTCAGTGATTTAAAGAGAGGGTTTTAAACCATATATAAAGCTCCCCCAACTATCAGTGGTACAGGATGAAGGTAAGAAGAGACAGGTGAGTCTACGTGCTGGCGTTTAGGACCTCCTCCACAGTGGCAGAGTCACAATGAAGTCTACTTGGATTGAAGCCAGGTAATCATAGATCTATCAACTAAAGGATTCTAAAATTGTTTAACCTGTCTTTTAGGACAAGGGCCACTGCTTTGTTAAATCCTGGCATACAGGGTAGTGCTGAAGACGGGGGACCTTCCCAAACCAAGAGGAGAGACTTTCTCTGCAAGGTCACAAACCAGGTTAGTGCCTGTCTTCTTGTATCTTGTAGAATACTTAAGCTGTCTTTTGAATGAAGCCAAAAATAGAGTTGATGGAGGAACGTAGGGAGCACAGCAAACCTATTCTGAGTCATGATCTCTAATGCTCCTCTCAGTGGCTTCTTTTGGTTTTCTAAGGAGACTATAATAGAAGAATGGGAACAAAATTATAATATGAGCAAACTTGGAGACGAAATGGGAGTGTGTTGGCGTAACATATTTAAAATATTTGTAGGCTCATGTCAAAATTAAATTGGATTAAAATGAGTTGGGGGGACGCCTGAGTGGCTCAGAGGTTGAACGCCTGCCTTTGGCTCAGAGCGTAATCCTGGATTCCCGGGTTCGAATCCCACTTTGGCTCCTTGCATGGAGCCTGCTTCTTCCTCTGCCTATGTCTCTGTCTCTCTCTCTGTGTCTCTCATGAATAAATAAATAAAATCTTTTAAAAAAAATGAGTTGGGAAGTTATACTCATGAAGGGGAGTGATCCAATGACCCATAATACTAAGCCTATGAGAATAATATCTTGGAAGTGGCAAAAAAGTATTATACTGGAAATGATTCTAAACTTGCTTTTAATTAAAACAAATTTCCTTAAGGAAACTTTCAAGTTTTAAAATTAACCAGTTTCTCTTTCAAATCATAATAGGTGTTGTAGGATAAGATTCACCACCATGCTATCCTCTATCCTGCTTTGGGGACTTATTGCCCTCATTGGTAAGTCATTGATTGACATGTAGCATTGTTTGCAGGGTGTCCACAAAAACATTTA
Source organism: Canis aureus (assembly GCF_053574225.1). Taxonomy (NCBI): domain Eukaryota; kingdom Metazoa; phylum Chordata; class Mammalia; order Carnivora; family Canidae; genus Canis; species Canis aureus. The sequence goes on from NC_135621.1 coordinate 46,276,633, forward strand.
GCATAGTTGTGAATCAAAAAAAGCAATGATCACATGTAATGGAGGGGTGGGCTCTTCTTCTAATCAGCTTGGCTGTCAATCAACTGCTTACATCTCTAATTAAGTGTATTCTGCTTGCCAAGCATGTGAAGTCACTATCAGTGGGAATTTATGGAACAGTACCTTGGGAGGCAAGACATATAAAGATAAAATTATTAATACCAGGTAGTAAATAAGAGTTAAAGGAGTATAGTCAGAAAAAGACACTAGTCTAGGAGAGGTTTAGAATAGAGTTCACATCTAGTCAGGATGTTGAGACCAGAAAGGTTTTCTTGGAGGATGTGATACTTGAAGAATGTTTGTGTTTTGATAAGAGAAGAAAAGAGTCTATGCTGGATGGTTGAATGCCTTTAGTATATATAGCAAGGCAGAAATGCATGGAAAGTATTGGGGGTATAGTAAACAGATCAGTGTGACCAGAACAGAAGTGAGGATTTCTGAGGGGACTCCTAGAAAGGTAAGCTGGTGAGATGGTGAGGGACTTTGAATAAGAAAAGATAGAAAATTTGGCTTAGGAAAAATGTAAAGCCCTTGTAAACCATGTTTGAGTTGTCTTTAAGAATAGAGTGAAGTGGGGTGCCAGGGTGGCTCAGTGGTTGAACCTTGGTTCAGGGCGTGATTCTGCAGTCTCAGGATCGAGTCCCACATTGGGCTCCCTGCATGGAGCCTGCTTCTCCCTCTGCCTCTCTCTCATAAATAAATAAATAAATAAATAAATAAATAAATAAATAAATAAATAAAATCTTAAAAAAAATAAAAAGAATAGAGTGAAGATTGAGAATTGAGGAAAAAAATGTTTCTAAAATGTTTAATTCTAAATGTGAAAAGTGAAGCTACAGAAAAGTGATAATTTCCAATTATTTATATGGTCAAAGGTAGGGGAACATAGTTTTAAATTTTTATTCCTTCTTTAATGTCCAGGTGGGAGCAGAGTTCTATAGCCAGTAGACTAATTATGAGCTACTCTACTAGCTATGTTTGACTGAAAGGTAACTATAATTAAGAAGGACCTGTGTGTTTATGATGTCAACACAAGTAGTGTAAAGTTTTGGTCATATTCTAATCCTCTTAAAGCAATTTTAGGGATGCATGAGCCTGCTGGGAATCCTGGTTAAAGTGCAGATTCTTTGACCTTAGACCTAAAGACTCAAACTCAATAGAGTCATACTAGGTTCAATAGACCTAGTATGAGAAGCCCAGAAATAAGCATTTTTTAAAAAAAATGTTTTATTTTATTATTTATTCATGAGAGACAGAGAGAGAGAGAGAGAGAGAGGCAGAGACACAGGCAGAGGGAGAAGCAGGCTCCATGCTGGGAGCCCGATGTGGGACTCGATCCCAGGACTCCAGAATCAGGCCCTGGGCTGAAGGTGACGCTAAACCGCTGAGCCACCCGGACTGCCCAGAAATGCATTTTTAATAGGCATCCAGATCGCTTTGATACCTGTGGTCTGTGGTCCACACATCGAGCATAGCAAAGGCTGGCTCTCCAGTCAGAAGAAATTGAAATTTTTGACATATGGACACTTGATCCAGATAATTTAGATAATTCCTTTACTTTTCATTTATTCACTCATTCATCCATTCACCCATCCATTCATGTATCCGTTCACAAATATTTACTGACTGTCCACTTTGTGCCAGGCATTGTTCTAGGTGCTGAGGAGGATATAGTAGAGGGGAAAAAATGTTCTATGAGAGGAATAGACAGAAAAAAGGAGAGGAAGAAATAAAATAAGGAAAGAAGGAAGACATGTTAGGTGGTGATAACTGATATAAATAAAATAATGTAAGGTAATGGATGATAAGGAATGAGGCATGACTGTGTTGCCTTTTTAATATAAGTAGGATAAAAAGACTCTTTAATAAGGTAATTTTAAAAAAATTGTTGTAGAATGTTCCAAACACATAAAATGGGGGAGGGAATAATGTAAATAACTCCCATGTACCCTTCATCAAGCATCTATATGGTTTTCAACACTTTACTATTCTTATTTTATCTATCCCTCATCTTTGCATTTTTTGGGTAGAGGGGGAGGCTAAAATATTGTAAAGCAACCCAAAACATCAAACCATTTTACCTGTAAATGTCTTAGTATGCATTTAAAATGTATAAGGACCAGCTCTGGCAAAATGTTCCTAGCTCACCTTAAACATTTCCTGCCCTAGACCAGGAATGAGCCCTTTTTCTGAGAAGCGCTGATTCCTCTGAGTGGAAAATAGTGTTTGGAGATCACAAGATGAGTACCAGGGGTTCTCCATTGCTATTAGGCCATTATTCCTTCCAGTTCTTCTCAGTGGAGAGAACTTAGAAAGTATTTTTTTAAGAGAAAAATAATTATGCATTCATACTGATATTTCATATTAGTATTTATGAATACAAAGTATTTATTAAAAATCCTGGTTCCTAAAAACATTAACATGATTACTTATTTATATATAATAGTTTCAAAATAACTATGGCAGTATTACCAAACAACAACAATCCTGTGCATATAGATTAAGATTTTCTTATGATTCTTTATGTTCATAGGGTGTATTTCACTAGTTGTATTTACTTACATTGACCTGTTTTTAAGTCACTAGAAATAATTCTCTTCTATGTGTTAATTAAATTTTTAATTTGACATAATATTTGTCTTTCACTTTTTAGGATTTTTTTCTATTTGATTTATTTATTTTTAATTGTAGAAACATTTACATGGCTCCAAAATAAAAACTATAAAAAAGGTACATTTAGAGAAGTCTAGCCTCTATCCCTGTCCCTTTTACCTCTCCTTCCCTTCCCTGATAACTAACAATTTTTATTAGTTTTTGGTTCATCCTTGTATTGTTTTTTATGGTTATATAAGGAAATCACACACACACAAACACAAAATCATATTTTTCCCTTTTTCAAACAAAGAATACAATTCTATAAATACTATTCTTTACCTGGAGATAATGTTATAGAATCATATAGAGTTCTTCCTCTTTCCTTTTTTACAGCTACATAGTAATCTGTTGTGTGGAAGTGGCTTAGCTTATTCAATCTCTATATGAATGACACTTGAATTGTTCCCAGATCTTTGCTGTTAAACAACAGCCTATTGCAAAATTTCCTTCCACAGCAATGTATAAAACTGCTTATTCCCTCACAGCCTCATCATCAGAATACATTGTCAAGCTTTTGGATTCTTGTCAATTAAATATGTAAAAAATAGTGTCTCAGTGGCGTTCTCTTTTGAGTGTGTGTGAGCACTTTTTTATATATTTAAGTATTCTTTTCTTTTCTTTGTTTATAAACTATTTATTCATATCTTTTGCTTGATAAGGTGGGATTTGAACAGTCCTGAAGGCAGTGAAGCAGCAAATCATGTAGATACCTGGAGAAGAGGCATTCTAGGCAAAAGGATCTATAAATATAAAGGTCTTTTTTTTTTTTTTCTTAATATAAAGGTCTTGAGGCAGGAACCTGCCTGGCATGTTGGAGGATAAGCGAGGAGAAGAATGTGACTATAGAAGAGGGAGGGAAGGGAAAGAGAAGTCAGAAAGTGAGCAAAGGCTAGATCAGGTAGGGCTTGAAGGTCACAATCAAATGATTGGAAAGGCACTGGAAGATTAAGAGAAAAGACTGATATGACCCCATGCATGTTTCCACAAACCACTCTGGCTTCTGGGGAATAGACTGCAAGGGCAGAGAAGGGAGGTCAGTTAGGAGGCTCTTAAAATAATCTAGATGAGCACTAGTGGTTGTTTGGACCTGGTGGTGAAGAGTGGTCAAATATGGTATATGTTGTTGGTCTGCACCCTCAGTCACTACTTCTACTCCTCTGTCTCACATATGATCTGTGTCATGAAAATTCATCCATTCATTCACTTGTGTGTATTTCCTACACATATTGTAGGCACAAAATTCTACATTGAGGGCCATGGAGAGTGCCAATACCATGCCCTTTGCATCACATGAAAATGCACTACTGCTTAGAGAAGCTTAATGGCTTTACTGGTTTCTATTGGTTTTTATTATCTAAATAGGCTTTCTATGTATTCTGAGTTTACTTGATAGTTTCACTGTCTGACTTTTTGGTACATTTATAATACCTTTTTTTTTTTGGCCTGTTTGTAGTTGGGAGAGAGTAGATTATGCCTGTATTTTATTTGTTTTGATGAGTATTGCTTTTTAAAAAGTTAATATTTAGAGCTGCTTTGTTTTCCTTTTAAAATAAATATTTATAAAGAATAGTTCCATTGGTAGTGTGCCTAATTCTAAGAGTCTCTTTATATTATCAAGTTAATCAGAACTAGATCTATAGTGAATGGGTAAAATCCATGTCTCTATTAAAAAACACCATTTACAACACTAAGTGAAACAACAAATATAATTTCTTAGAACAAGTATTTGTAGTCTTAAAATATAAGCCAACAGTCCTAGGAACTATTAAAACAAACTTTTCAACTTAGAGAAAAACTCTTTATCTCCTTTAGTAAATAGACTTGGACAGGAAGTCACTTCATAATGACAAAATAAAAAAGTATAGGAATAGGATATAACTTAAGTTTCTATGGAAAGTTTAATTTTATTTCCAATTTTACTAATTATACTTAGAAATGCCACAGGAACATGATAGAAAATGAATATTTTAAGTTAATGGTACCCTTCCTTTTTATCTTAAGTGGTATTGGTACCCTTCTTTCTTGTTTTCTTAAACAGAGGTAATTGTTAATCCAGATATTTACATCCCCAGAAGTATTTGTGTCAGAAGTATCTGAAAATTTCTCTCAAAGTTCCTGCTTAAAACTCTAGTGGCAATTTTAATTCTGATCAAGATTGTAGCAAATATTTTTGAGACCTATAAAAACTGATTTTCATAATACTTTGTACATGTTTAGAATTAAGTACTTCATTAAAATTTGGTAGGGTGGCAGGGAGCACCTGGCTGGCGCAGTTAGTAGAACATGTGATTTTTGATCTCTAGGTCGTGAGTTTAAGCCTCACGTTGGATATGGACAAAAATTTTAAGGTTGGAGTAAAGTGGAAAGGGGGAATCTTCTTTTTTGTCTGATGAGCCATTCTAGGGGTCTTGGGGAGAGAATTGGGAAAAAGTAGGTATATGGCTTCCTCTTTGGTTTAGTATGCTCATTATAGTAACTTGAGCAATATTTCTCACAGGTTTCATAAGAATTATCATTCTGTCCCCCAGGCACTTCTAGGGGCTCGTACCCTTTCACTCACTCAATGAAGCCCCACCTGCATCCCCGCCTATACCATGGCTGCTATGGTGACATCATGACCATGGAGACCTCTGGTGCCGCCTGTGATATAACCAGGTTGATGAACTGTGGTAAGTGAGAAGCAATGTAAACATTTGGCTTTCCCCTTTGGCATTTTCATATTCTTTTTTAGGAAGTAGCTTAATTTTGAAAAAGCATAATCAATGTTATAGCAATAAGATCAAAATTAAAAATTAGAAGAAAGCAGAATCCCAACCAACCTAACAAACTGCTTCTTTTCATTTTCCCCCTATTCTTTCCAAACCTTATCCACATGTTTTTTTCTACATAATGAAATGATTGCTTACATAAAATATTAAATTCTATCTTTTTTTGGTTATGTGTTTACTTTATATTACAGCATGAGCATTTTAAGCAAGTCTCTTGCTCTTTGTACATCCTCTCTTTAGTAATCCTGTTCCAAAGCCTTCTTCATGTTATCCCAGTATTAGAACACCAGTGCTGGATGCAACTACAAAGTCAATCTAATCCTGCCTCCCCAATTTATAGATCTGAAAACTGAGGCTCAGCAAGAAGAGACTTCTCATGGCCCTAGAGCTAGGTAGTGGCAGAACCAGACTCAAATTTAGGTTGGCTGACTTCTAGTCCAAGAGTCTTCCCATTGCACCAATGTGGCAGGTAACAGAAGACCAAGAAAGACAGCAGAAGTGGTATCTGCCTGGGCTTGTGGACATTTCAGGGTTTATGCAATTAGAGATTTAAAACAAAAGTCCTAGAATAGTTATTCCTGGGCTGCAGGTTGTGGTCACGGGCTGTGATTAACTTATTAAACTTGGAAAAGGGTTCTCTTTTGAAGTAAATAGTTTATTTTCTATTGACATAGGGATCCGTGGTTCTGAAATGTTTGCTGAGATGGATTTGAGAGCCTTAAAGACTTACCAGATTCTGATCAAAGAAGTTGGGCTGAGGCATTGTGTAGACCCTGCACTCATTGCTGCCATCATCTCCAGAGAAAGCCATGGTGGAGCCGTCCTGAAAGATGGTTGGGACCACAGGGGACTTAAATTTGGCTTGATGCAGGTACTTGGCAAGATGCTTTCAGTTTTCCTCACTGTATCTTTCTTTATGGGAGCTCGATCCAAACTGGATGGCCATTTGCAGTACTTCCAGGCTTCAACACACCTTGGTATTTCAGCATAATTTGGACTTAGGTATTTCTGTAACACACCTTTGGTATTTCATTCCAGATTTATCAGTTTTGGGGTATCTTTAGAAAAAGGATTTTATGAGTTTTATAACTACAATTTGTAATTAATAATGGGCAATCACTTCAATTGAGAAAACCTTATAAAGGGCACTATTAGAGGTACCCATTTGGGATTTATAAAGTAGTTTTATCCATGTAGTTCAAAACACTAGGATTAAGCTCTACTTGACCTAAATTGTTCTTTAGGCAAATTGGAGGAAGGGGACCCAAATTATCTGAATGTTTGTATCCAATCTTTATTTTAAATTCTCTATAGAAATCCAAGCTTCAAACTGTCCCAGTTAGAAACAATTTTTTTACTGTAAATGTCTAGACATTGAGTACTAATTATTTATTTTGAAACAACTTTTTCATATGTTTATTTATATTTGAGATCTTAACTAAAACTATGCCACATCCACATCTCTCAAATCATACTTTATTTCTCTGACTCTCTTTTCTGTGAGAGAAGGTAGAATGGATTCTGTGGGGATAAAGTAAGGGGGCTGATGGCAGCGTCTGTGTCCTTGAACACAAGGAAGAGATATTGGGAATAGCTGAAAAATGTGTTGCTTCATCCAGATGCTGACATGATTATCTGATTTTTCTAGCTTGATAAAAAAATTCATCACCCTGTTGGTACCTGGGACAGCAAAGAACACCTTCTGCAGGCTGTTGGGATTCTCACAGACAAAATTAAGGCAATCCAGAAAAAATTCCCCACGTGGAATGTGGCTCAACACCTCAAAGGTAGGCCATATTTGTGGAGCTTGTTTAAAAGAGCAGTGAGTGAGACCTCTGAAGGCCATATGTGCCCTGGGCCTCTCTGGGAGCATTCTCCTGGAGTCAGCAGTGGGCCTGGGAGGATCTGCCAAAAGGTTTCACTAGTGCTCTCTGAACCACTGAGTTACTTTGAATAGTCTTTCTTCCCAACTTCCTTTTCCTCTTCTGCCATATGTTGGTGTTCATATTACATGTCTTATTGGTAACTGAGCCATTGAGTGATGCCATAAGGATTAATGCAATAGTTTAAAAGAATATGTTTGCCTTCTTCTGATAGGCTTTTTCTTAATGCAAGAAACTTAACCATTTTCTTTGTTTGAACAAATGTTTACTCTGAGCATTCTCAGTGACATTAGGGCTTAGATACTATATTTAAGTGGAGATCTCTGCTTAGTTGATCCCAGATCTCCTTAAGTTCAGCATCTTCTAGGCTGAATTAAATAACTAGCCTCCCACCAAAAATTTGCTCTTTCTTCTGTTTTTCTGTCTCTTCTCTTTTTTTCTGTCTTCATGAAAGGCCCCATAATATGTCTAGTCATTCCAGCCAGAACATCAGATTGTTTTCTTAGGTTCTCTGGTCCCTTCTGTTTTCACATCCAACCACATCAAGTCCTATTGAGTCTACCTTTTATAGACCTATGGTGTGCATATACCTTTCTCCTCCCACATTTTAATGTCCTTATTTTAGAATAAACAATTTCTGTTTTCTATTTCAGGGTCCCTGAAGTCAGGGATCAGGACTGGGGTCTTTTTCTCTACATATCAGAGCAGAGCACAGTTATGTTAAACACATAAATAACTCCTGAAGATTAAAATTCTTGGGTAAAATACCATACACACACATGCATACACACACATATCCCTACAAAGAAATAATTATGTCTTGGGTATCACTGTGCATCCAGCATTCAGTATGGCACCCATCCTGGCACATAGTAGGTGTGTAAAAACATTTATTGAATGACTGAATGAGGGAGTGAATAAATAAGTAAACTTTTTAAAAAATGAATAAGTTAGTGACTGGGAGAATGCTATAAATATTGCCAGACTGAAGATTTGCTGGGGATCAAGTTTTGGACTATGTAGTCCTGGGCTACATAAGAAGCAAATATGGCTTTTGCAACAACAACAACAACAAAAAAAAACCCAAAGTTTTTTGAAGGAAGAGAGAAGGAAAGCAATCTGGAATTTTTCCAGAGATTCTTAGGGTAATTGTTCCTTTCAGGCGGGGAGGAAGGGGGAAAGAGAATCTGGGACTGCCTGCTTTGGAACATTTGCCTAGAGGGCTTACATCCTGGGAATGCTCATATCTTATTTCTGCTGAAAGTTAATATTTCAATCTGAACCTCTGTTTCATTTCAGGTGGTCTCTCGGCCTATAAGTCAGGAATCGATGCCATTGTCACCCCAGTGGATATAGACAATGACTTGGTCAATGATCTTCTCGCTCGAGCTAAATTCTATAAAAGACATGGCTTCTAGGCAAAGCTCTGTGGGTGGGCTGGGTTGGCAGGTGTTCAGATGGCCCCTCATAGAGAGTTTGATATGGATGTGTTGTACTCAACACAAAGAAATGGTTGCAATTATGACAGAAAATTCATTTCTCAGTTTTCTTAATGCAAATAAGCATTACAAAAGAAAAAGAAAAGGAAACCCACTCAGTTCATAATATAATTCCCATGAAATGTTCACAGACATATATGCATAATTATTTCATAGTAAACTTGATTATCGTGGTAAGTGAAATCTACATATTTCAGTGAGGCCTTATTTTATTCCATGATTTCAAAGCCCACTGACCCTCTGTTTTACCAGAATTGTTAACAAGAGAGCCTGATCTGAACCTTTCTCCCTTTCCAAGTATCTGTCCAAGCCACTAAGGCTTTGATTGTGAGATATGCTTAACTCAAAAGCCAGTCAACCTGTGGGACAATGGAGAAGCTAGAGATGGAATTCTAGTTTCACAAGTAACTGAGAGCTGACTGTGGTGAAGCTGATCTTCTAAAAGTGTTATATACTATGTCCCTGGCTCACACCAACCTTCTGTGTATTCTTCCTTTTGTTTGCTGAAGATCCAGGGACTGGCTTCTACTTTCAGTAATTCCTGCCACATATATGTTCAAAGAGTCCACTCTCCACAAAACATGGCAGAAGATAAGCATATAGGACCTGAATGAGTTATGGTTCTTCAGTTGCGAGCAAAAGTAACCAATTCTGGAAAATTTAAGGAACAAAAGCAATTATGAGAAGAAGGCTGTCAAAAGGCTCATAGAAACTAGGTCAAGGACATAACGAGAAACCAGGCAGCTCTGTGCAGCAGGAACCAGTTGACCATTCTTGATAGCATTCCCACTGCATGAATGAATTAGCACCCTCCTTGCATAAATGTACTCCAGATATTTTTCATCCATCCTTTTATCATTCTGCTTCACTTTCATAGTTCCATAAGAGATATTCTGATGAGCTTATCTTGGGTTATATATACATTCTTACTCCTTGGCTACTTTGCTCTTTGGTCTGGTTTAGACCACCCATAATGGAAAAGAGATCCCTAGAATGAAAAGCCTGGTATAGTTTGTAGCTTTACAGTCATCCTCAGGAGAGAACACAAATAATAATGTCAGAGTATAAAGCCCTCAAAGTCCCTACTGACATGGCTCCTGCTGGGCCTTTAGCTTTTGAGGGGAATATTTTTTTTTTTGAGGGGAATATTTGATAAAAGTTTCTACCCATTACTTCTCTTTATGAGAAGGAATCAAAATTAAACACATCTATCTCTGAGTGCCCCTGGAGAAAGCCAGGTAAACCCTTCTCTGCCCAACAACCCCTTACCCTAGCCTGAAGATTTGACCCAGGCAGAACTGGGACCCTGTGTTTCACTGGGCGGAGCCAATGGTCAGCTATGATGGCAGCCCAGCAGCATACAGTCCAGCATCCTTTATAATTGGTTGAAAACCATACTGTACCAGTTGTTAAATATTTTGATTATCATCCCTGCATGTGGGCAATCCAGAATGTTCTTTAGATGTTTACTTAAGAATGATTTCTTCCGGGCCTTCCCCCAAAAGCATGTACTCCACTTAATTGCCAGCCCCTTCAATGTCATTACCTGAAGCAATAAAGTATGTCAGGTAAGATAATTTTCAAGTAATTTGAAAAACAACAAATAGTTTGCTGACTTAGATTCTGAATTGATTCCCCCAGTAGTTTCTTTATGACTGGGATACCAAAGGTGATGTTCTATAGGAAAGTCCATATTTAAGGTGTCTTAGTTTGGTTCCCATAGAAACAGACCCTGAGACAAGGAGTCGGGTCCAGGTAGCTTATTTGAGAGGTACAAGGAACACTGGTATGAACTGGCTTGGTGATACCGGGAAAGGAAGAAAGCCAGCAAAATGTGTGTCATTAAACCAGCTAACATGATGGGCACTGGAGCTCACCCCCACCCCCCAAGCAAACATTAAGGAATGGTACAAAATGCACAAGTCAGAATTATCTACACATGGGATAAGGAGCTGGGGCATTTATACATCTACTTTAAGAGCCATTAATTGAGGGATCTTCCTGTTGGGGGCTGGGGAGGGCCTGTTACTTCTGTGCTCCTCTGCTCTGCCATGCAAATAGCAGCACACTTTTCTGCAGTTCCAAGGAAAGGAGATTGTAGGCACAGATGCAGATACTGGCAGCTGGAAATCACTTGAGAATCCCGGAATGTCTAGGGATGTGGGAAGGGCACTGACAGCATCACTTCATGAAGCTTAGGTATACCTGGAGGTTGAGGAAATCTCTCCAATACTGCTTGCTTTCCTCCAAACAGTATTCTTAACACATTAAGAATATGGAAATAAATACAAGCCTCATTATTCCTCATGATTTCCAGGCCAAGTTCTTCCATAATCTATTAGAATTACTAATTAGAAATGATAGAACTGTCTCACTCTATTTTTCCAGTTGATATTGAGAACAATATTAAAGATGTTAGACTCAAGTGTGACTCCATTATTCTTTCAATAATCTCCAATTTTCTTTCTTCTTTCTTTCTTTCTTTCTTTCTTTCTTTCTTTCTTTCTTTCTTTCTTTCTTCTTTTCTTTCCTTTTTTTTTTTTTTTTTTTTTTTGCCTGTGTCCTCTTCAGGGATAATGAATGGCTCCATGTTTACACCCTAGTGTGTACAATGTCACCTCTTTTTGTTGTCTAAAAACTAAGCTCTCTTTGGAAAATGAAGAAAGTTTGTCTTATAAATAGTTTTGAAAGCAACAACAATAAAAAAATCTAAAACTATTTCCCGAGCTGGACTTGTTCATGGTTACATTCTCATCCTTTCTCTTTCTTGGCAATCAATACCTCACAAGACTTTCAGCATCAGTGCTGAGAACATTGTTAGAGGTCACAGATATGGAAGCACTTCATTCCCTTACTTCCTCTGCATAATGCTAAAGAACTACAGTGAGAAGACCAATCTTGGGTATTGTAGAGACTAAAGGAAAATGTACTTGAGAAATTACTAAGCAATCATTGGTGGTGGTGTGGTGGCAGCATCTCCAGAGTGAGAGACTGCAAATCTGGGGGCTCACAAGGACCCAGGGTTCCTGGGAGAGTGAGAGCTCTGAAAGCTAAAAGACTCTAAAGGTAAAGTGACTGCAATACACCTCCTTGCCTGCCCCATTGGGTGTACCTTTGAAGCAGCCCTTAGTTTGTCTGCCTGGTGAATACAAAAGGGAGTGGAGTTATCTCTCAGCTTCTTTTTAGTTGCCATCTCAATATTTATTTGCATTGAATTTAAAATACACTGTTTATTTTTTTAAAGATTTATTTATTTTAGAGAGAGCGAGCATAGACACAAGTGGGAGGGGCAGAAGGAGAGGGAGAGAATCTCAAGCAGACTCCACTCTGGGCATAGTGCCCAACACTTGGGCTCAATCTCACAAACCTGAGATCATGACCTGAGCTAAAACCAAGAGTCAAACACTAAACTGTATTATCCAGGTGCCCCTAAAATACCCTCTTTAAAAAAGCTTTTTTAAATTGTGAAACAATACACATACAGAAAAGTACACGTAGTAAGAAAACTGTTTAGAAAATAAACTATTAACAATGTCAAAAAAGACTAGTCACAGAACAGGAAAAGACATTTCAACAAATAAGTAAATATTGTGGTCTAATGCCTTGATCTATTCCCTTTCTTGGGGACCTAAAGTGGTATTTTAATTAATTTTTATAAACTTTTTTATGAAGTTTTATTAATATTTTATTCCAAGTCTTATGAAGAAAAAAACCCCTACAATTTATATTGCTAAGTTATGCATTTATTGTGCTGCATAATTTTTTCCTTGAATTTTTCTTCAATTTTTAAATTTTGGTAAAATATATAACACAAAATTCATCATTGTAGCCATTTTTAAGTGTACAGCTCAGTGGTATTAATAACATTCATAATGTTGTGCATTCGTTACCACCATCCAATTCCATAATTCATTTCATCTTATAAAATCTATACTCATTAAGTAATAACCCTATTCCTCCCTCCGACCTGCCCAGCCCCTGGCAACTACCATTCTGTTTTCTGTCTCTATAATTTTGACTAATCTAAGTACCTTCTGTAAATATTACCTTATTCTTAATGTTTCTCATGCCTCATTTAAGGAATATTTTCCTTTTTAAATTTTCTTTTTATTTTGCCAACATATACCATAACACCCAGTGCTCATCCCGCCAAGTACTCCCCTCAGTGCCCATCACCCAGTCACCCCAACCCCGCGCCCACCTCCCCTTCCACTACCCCTTGTTCATTTCCCAGAGTTAGGTGTCTCTCATGTTTTGTCACCCTCACTGATATATTCACTCATTTTATCTCCTTTCCCTTTATTCCCTTTCACTACTTTTTATATTCCCCAAATGAATGAGATAAGGAATATTTTCCATCATCAGATTATGAAGCTATTCTCCTACATTACTTCCAAATGTCTTATTGTTTTGTATTTCACATGTGGGTTGATGAAGCACTGCATTTTTGGTGTGGCGTGGTATAGAGATCCAATTAAATGTTTTTCTGTATGGATACCTAAAATTGTCTCAAAAACATTTATTGTAAAGATCATCTTTCCCTCACTGCCCTGCAGTGTCATCTCTATTTCTGATCTCTCTTCTGCTCATTGTTTACTTATTTCTACCAAACCAAACTATCTGATTTAGTATAGCTTTATTGTGAGTCTTGATTCCTGGTAAAGCAAATCCTACAACTTTGTTTTTCTCCTTGCATTTTTTATATAAACTTTCAATTAGCTTGTCAAGTTCCGCAAAAAATAGCAGTTAAGATTTTTTTTTAATTAAAAAACTTCAGCTTTCAGAAAACTTTTAGATTCACAACAAAATTGAGCAGAAAAAGTACCAAGAGTTCCCATATATCCCTATCTCCACATATTCACAGCCTCCCCCAGTATCGATATCCAATACCACAGTGGTATATTTGTTATAATCAATGAACCTACATTGACACATCATTTTCATCTGAAGCCCATAGTTTATATTAGGGTTCATGTTGTACATTTTATGGGTTTTGACAAATGTATAATGACATATATCCATCATTAGAGTATCATACAAAATAGTTTCACTATCCTAAAAACCTTCTGAGCTCAGCCTACTCATCCCTTCCCTCTTCCCCCAGCCACTGATCATTTCACTTTTTCAACAGCTTTGCATTTTCCTGAATGTCACATACTTAGAATCATATAGTGTGTAGTCTTTTCAGATTGGCTTCTTTCACTTACTAGTATGCATTTAAGTTTCCTCCATACCTTTTCAAGGCTTTATAGCTCATTTCTTTTTAGCACTGAATAATACTGCATTATCTGAAAACACCACAATTCATTTTTCAATCAACTGCTGAAGACATCTTGGTGGCTCCCAATTTTTGGCAATTATGAATAGAGCTGTTATAAACATCTGTGTGCAGGTTTTCGTGTGGACGTAGTTTTCAATTTATCTGGGTAAATACCAGGAACATGATTGATGGATCACATAGAAAGAAATGTAAGTTTTTTTTTAAATTTTTATTTATTTATGATAGTCCCAGAGAGAGAGAGAGAGAGAGGCAGAGACATAGGCAGAGGGAGAAGCAGGCTCCATGCACCAGGAGCCTGATGTGGGATTTGATCCCGGGTCTCCAGGATCGCGCCCTGGGCCAAAGGCAGGCGCCAAACCGCTGCGCCACCCAGGGATCCCGAAATGTAAGTTTTGTAAGAAACCACCACACTATCTTCTAAAGTGGCTGGCTGTACCATTTTCTCCCCATTAGCAATAAATGAGATTTTTTTGTTGTTGTTGCTCTTTGTCAGCATTTGGAATTGTTAGTGTTCTGGATTTAAGCCATTCTAATATGTATACAGAGACCTTGTCATTTTAACTTGCAATTCCATAATGACATATAATGTTGGACATCTTTTCAGATGTTTACTTGCCATCGTATATCTCCTTTGATCTTTTAATCAGGTTGTTTATTTTCCTGTTGTTGAGTTTTAAGAATTCTTTGTGTATTTTGGATAATAGTTCTTTATCTGACATGTATCTTGCAAATATTTTCTCCCAGACTGTGCTTTGTCCTCTCATTCTCTTGACACTATCTTTCACAGAGCAGAAGTTTTTAGTTTTAATGAAATCTTTCTTACCATTTTTTTATTTCATGGATTGTGTCTTTGATGTTGTATCTAAAAAGTCACCAACATACCTAAGGTCATGTAGTCTTTTCCTATGTTATTTCTGGGAGTTTTAGTTTTGCATTTTGAAATTAGGTATAGATTCATTTGGACTTACTTTTTATGAAGAGTATAAGGTCTGTGTCTAGAATTATTTATTTATTTATTTTTTTGGTTGTGGATATCCAGTGGTTCAGCACCAGTTGAAGACATGATCTTTGCTCCATTGTATTGTCTATGTTTCTTTGTCAAAGATCAAATGACTATTTTTGTATTTATCCATTTCTGGGCTATTTATACTGTTCCATTGATCTATTTGTCTATTCTTTCTCAAATACCACACTGTCTTGAGTATCATAGCCAGGTAATACCAATCCCTCCAACTTTGTTCTTGGTAGTTTGGCCTTCGTTCTTTGTTCAGTTGACCATTCTGTCTGTTTGCCTCTTCATTTAAACTTTAGAATCAAAAAAAACAAAACAAAACTTTAGAATCAATTTGTTGATATCCAATAAATCATTTGCTGGGATTTTGATTGGGATTGCTTTGAATCTATAAATCAAATTGAGAAGAACTGACATCTTGACAAACTGAGTCTTCCCATTGATAGACATGAAATATCTCTTCACTAATTTAGGTCCTCTCTGTTTTAACCAGCTTTTTGTAGTTTTTCTCATAAATATATGATACATATTTTTTTAGATTTAACATTAAGCATGTAGGGTTTTTTTTTAAGCATGTAGGTTTTTTCGTGGATGTTTTTTATCAAATTGAGAAAGTTTCCCTCTATTCCTAGTTTGCTGAGAATCTTTATCATGATGAGTGTTAGATTTTATTGGATGGTTTTTTTTTGTTGTTGTTGCTGTTGGATTTTGTTGCATCTATCAATATGATTGTGTGGTTTTTCTTCTTTAACTTGTGATGTGATGAATTACATCAATCAGTTTTGAAATGTTGAACCAGCCTTGTGTACCTGGATAAATCCTACCTGGTTATGGTGTACAATTCTTTTTATACATTGTTGGATTTTACTTGCTAATATTTATCATTCTGAAAATCTGAAGTTCTTAAGGGCCCTTAGGAATTATGCTAAATCTACTCTTCCTATGCTCTATAAATGGAGCAACAAAGCCTGAATGACAGTGCCTCTGTTTACAATACAGTTTACTGAATATACTAAGCCCACTATTGAGACCTACTGGTTGGGAAAAAAAAGATTCCTTTCAAAATCTAACTACTGGGGATCCTGCCTGCTTCAGTCTGTAGAGCATGCGACTCTTTATCTTGGGGTTGTTTGAGCCCCACATTGGCTGTAGAGATTATTTAAAAATAAAATCTTTTAAAAATCCCACAAAATATTACTACTCATTGACAACGCACCTTATTACTCAAGAAATGGGAATGTAAATTGTTCAGCTACTATGGAAAATGATATGGATGTTCCTAAAAAAGTTAAAAATAAAACTACCATAAATCCCACTTCTGAATATGTATCCAGAGGAACTGGAAGCAGGATATCAAAGATATATGCACTCTTCTGTTTAGTGTAGCATGAATCACAGTAGTCAAGATATGTAAACAACCTAATTGTTTATCAACAGATGAGTGGATAAAGAATTTGTGGTGTGTATATGTGATGGAATATTATTCAGCCATGAGGGGAAAAAAAGGAAATCCTGCCATTTACAACAACAAGGATGGACCCTGAGGGCATTATACTAAGTGAGATAAGTCAGGCAGGAAAGACAAATACTATCTTTTATATGTGAAACCTAAAAAAGCCAAACTCATAAGAACAGAGTGTAGCATGATGGTTACATGCTGGGGGTGGTGGAGGAGTTGGGAATATATTATGTAAGCATACAAACTGGAAACAGATGAGTAAATTCTGAAGAACAAATGCACAGCCTAGGGAATTAGAGTCAACAATATTGTGTTATAAACTTCAAAGTTGCTTAGAGTTCTAGATCTTTATTGTTCTCACCACACACACAAAATGCGCAGCCTGAGTGGCTCAGTGGTTTAGTGCTGCCTTTGGCCCAGGGCATGATCCTGGAGACCTAGGATCGAATCCCATGTTGGGCTCCCTGCATGGAGTCAGCTTCTCCCTCTGCCTGTGTCTCTACCTCTCTGTCTCTCTGTTTCTCATGAATAAATAGATAAAATCTTTTTTAAAAAATGATACTTATGTGACATAACATAGGTGTTAGCTAAGGCTACAGTGGTAATCATATGACAATATATAAATGTATCAAATCAACACATTATACACCTTAAAATTATACAATGTTATATGTCAATTATACTTCAATTTAAAAATATTTAAAAACCTCAAGACAATCAACAAAAATTTTATTCCTTACTTCACAGTAGTACCTAATCCAAATATCCTGTCATCACTTCTGGCTGAAGCTACTTCCTTTACAATACTGGATCTTACTCTGCCTCTTTCAGTGTGCCTCTAGATCAGAAAAGCCAGTACGTTCTTGCCTTGACTTGCAGAGATCAACAATATACCTGGACAGTCATGTCCCAGGGGTTCACTGAAACCCCTTCACTTTCTTCAGAGAACAAGGAAGCTTACAAAAAAGATTCCCTTTACTTCCTCTCAGAATTAACAGGAAGGAGGCATAAATTTTCAAAAGATAATTTACAATTTTGTGAAACCACAGTATGTGTGGGGCATGACCTATTAAGGGGACAAAAAAGTTCTCTCCTGATTCACTAAAGACCATCTAAATATACCTAGACCACTTACAAAATGACAGTTGAAAGGATTTCTAGCTTTAACTTGGTATTGCCAACAATGGATGCCAAAATTCTCTTATAAGAGGACTCTTCTCTCCCTCTTCCCTACCTATCCCCAACTACAAAAAGTTCTTTTGTTTATATGTGTGTTAGTTATCTGAACAACCCCATGAGGTTTTAATTCAATTTCATGGGAACTATCACATCATCTCTTACTAAAGTCTCACTCTTAGTTTCGAAGGCTTATTTTCTTTATCTTACGGCAATAGCTGTCACTGAAAAACTTGATGTTTTGCTGAACTAATTCTAAATTGCTTGCTTAAGCTCATGGCTTGCTTGCAGTATAATTACATCTGGCTGAGAAAACAAAACACATTCCAGCCAGTTGATCAACTTCTATTGAGATTGTTACTTTCTCCCTCTCACATTACTATTTAGCACTACAACCCCTCTAATGCTGCCACTTTTTTGCCCCAATCAGAAGAGGAATCTCATGATAGTCCTTTTCCAGTTAGGAAACTTCCTGTATCTTACTCCCATTGAGAACATTGACCCATTATGATTTGTTGATTGATCTCACCTCAACCAACACTGGAAGTCATTAAACAAGGTATGTTACAACTAATGTAAGCTCTCCTTCAGAAAATAATGCCTCATCATGTAAAATCAGCAAAACGTATTATACCAATGAGAGTGTATCAACTATCCAAAGCCTAGGGAGTAAACATATTACAGATAGCAAGTATGCTTTTAGAGTAGTACATAGCTTTGGAATGCTGTGGAGACAAAGAGTGTTTCTTACCTCTGCTGGAATTCCCATCCAAAATAGACAAGAAGCAGGACACCTGGGTGGCCTGGCTTTTGGCTCAAGGCATGATCCTGGAGTTCTGGGATCTAGTCCCACATTGGGCTTCCTGCATGGAGCCTGCTTCTCCCTCTGCCTATGTCTCTACCTCTCTCTGTGTCTCTCATAAATGAATAAATAAAATATTTTTAAAAAATGGACAAGTTATAGAACTTCAAGGAAATCCTACTTCCTAGAGAAGTGGCTATTATAAAGCTTGAGAGACATCCAAAAAGAGGTAATACTAAAGGAAGAAGAGGTTGAGGAAGAAAGGAAGTAAGACTAAAGGAAATGGTCAAACAGGTTATTTTGCTAAACAAGCAACTCCAAGTTGGGGGATGGATCAGAAGGAATATAACTGAGGAAAGGAAGAAAAGAAAGATTAAACAGGGGATAAAGTAGAAAAAAACATGCTCTTTTCTCCCCCCTCTCTCTACTCATACTTCAAAACTCAGATTTAGAGCTGCCCTACCGGGACGCCTGGGTGGCTCAGCAGTTGGGCGTCTGCCTTTGGCTCAGGGCATGATCTTGGAGCCCTGGGATAGAGTCCCACATCAGGCTACCTGTGAGGAGCCTGCTTCTCCCTCTGCTTGTGTCTCTGCCTCTCTCCCTTCTGTGTCTCTCATGAATAAATAAATAAAATCTTAAAAAAAAAAAAAAAGAGCTGCTCTACCTTTGAAATCTTCATGGACCTCTTAAGCAGAATTAGTCATTTTTAATGCTGGACTTCACCAACACCAAACAAGTCCTCTGAATGTGGAGTCAGACTGATGTAGGTTAAAATCTTACTTTATCATTAAACAGATCTTTGGTCTTGGGCAAGTTTCTTCTTCACTCTGAACATTAGCTTGCTTTTCTATAAAAAAATGGATAAAATAGTTTATATTAAATCATAATGTCATGAGAATTAAGTGAGATTTTGAGTGCTATATAAGTAGCACAATGAGATGATGGATGTAATGTACTCAGCAAAGGTACTGAAAGACATTGACTTATAGATTGTAGAAGGTCAATGGACCCCAAATAGCAAAAATATAAAGAAAGCCAAAACAGGCATAGAACAACATGCTGAAATCCAGAGATGCAGCAGATATTAAAGCAACAAGAGAAAAATGAAACATCAGATACAGGAGAACTACTTAAAGATTGTGAACTTTGCACTTCTGGAGGCCAGAAGACAAATTATATGATACCTTTAAAGTGCTTTAGAGGTGCCTGGGTGGCTCAGTCGGTTGGGCATCTGCATTTGGCTTGGAAGCCCACATCAGTCTCCTTGTTCAGTGGGGACCCTGCTTCTCCTTCCCCTTTGGCCCTCAACTTGTGCTTGCTCTGTCTCTCTATTGCTCTCTCTTTCTCAAATAAATAAGTAAATAAATAAATAAATAAATAAAATCTTTTTTTAAAAAGTGCTGAAATTTAAAAAACCACAAAAAACAATTTAAGATGCTATGTCCAGGAAACTAACTTCCAAAAAATAAGATAAAATAAAATACTAAATAAAAATTATTTTAAGATACACAAAACCTGAGAAAATTGACCTGTACTCAAGAAATCCTAAAGGAACTTCTTCAGGCTGAAGGGAAATGACACTGAGTAACCACGCAGTACTCAAATTTACAGGAAAAAAAAATATTATCAGAAATTGTGAATATATGACTATATTTTTTCTTTTAGTTCTTTAAAAGATATATGAATGGTCAAAGCAATATTTATAATAATGTATTTTGGAGTTTACCAGGTATGTTTATTATACATGGCAATAATATCAGAATGAATGTGGGGTGTGAATGGAATTATACTATTGCAATGTTTCTATATTCATTATGAAGTATTAACTCCAAGCAGTTTGGAGTAAGTTAAAGTGCATTGTAATCCTAAGACAACCATTTAAAAATATGTAAGAAATACAGTCAATAGAAAAATAAAAAACAAAATGCTAAAAAAAATTAACCAACCAAAAAAGAAGGCATAAAAAAAACTAGAGTTTTAAAAAATTAAACACAGACAAGAAAAATCTAAAAGATACGTAAAATAGCAGATCTAAATCCAACCACATTAGCAATTATACTAAATGTAAGTGGACAGAACACTATAATTAGAAGACAGAATTATTAGATTGGATTTTTAAAAGCAAGGCTCAAATACCAATAATTACTAGTGGTCCTAGCCAAAATAAATTAAAATCTCCAAGGCCCCTCTAGAACAAACAGCTCAGCTGCTTCAGGGTCCAGCTAGCACACAGGATTCTCTGTAAAAGTCTGACACCTCCTGTGCCTGGAGTCAGACTTGTTTGAGGTGCTTTGGAGATGTTCCTCTCTGGGCTCTGTCGCTCTGAGTCCCTACTTAGACGCAGGATGCAGAATTTCATTTCTTTCAATCCTCCAAAATATGTCTCTCCCTTCCTTTTAGTCTAATGCCCCATAATAACTTCATGTTTTGAAAAACAGATACCTGGAATAGAGGGTGACCTCAATCAAAGGAACACAAAGTCCTGGTCAATAAGGGACAAAACAGAGATTAAAGTCTTAAATTATCATGCCACATGAACATGTTGTTTGGGTTCATTTAATATGTTCCTCAAAAAAGCTAAGTTGTTTACTTTTAAGAAGATAAAAGACTAAAACATGAATGAAGCTTTGAAAAAAGTGAAATGAAGAAAGGGATGAGAGAGGATGTGGTTACTAATTGTGCCTTTGATGGCGGAGTGTTTGAATACTTTATAAGGACCTGCAAGCTCCAGCATCCTAAGAAGAGCTGCACACACACAGAGTTATTGAAATCTGGATAATGATGTATTTGCTCTTCATTTCTCTTCCACTTGTTTTACTTTCTTTGTTGGTTTTCTGGGAATGAACTCGAATATCCACAAAGAATAACCACCCCAACTAGGGCTTAGCTTTGCCAAATCTACTCCAAATAGCTTTTCTAATTTTTAAAGAATGAAATAAGTCACTGTAGGCTATTTGTTGTAATTTGAAACTAGCAAAAATGTATGGAATGTTCGAAGAGTCATGACTGTGAGCATCACATTTTAGCTGTTTGATCATCCCAAGTCAATGCCGTGAAAGCTGTGTTTGGCTTCCTCAGTTCTCTATATATACGCATCCTCTCCTCTCCAGCATAATTCTCTTTCCCACCATGTCCTTCACTCCATATCTCACACACATGGCCTTCCCTCTCCAGGATCTATGCTCTACCATCTGTTCCCCACATCATCTTCCCCTCCTGAATCCTTGGATCTGCGCGAACCTCCTCCCTTTGCTAAGGGTCTGTCATGGGTTTGGCATCCCCTTTCCTCCATTTCCCAGCTCTTCTGTCCCTACTTCCTGCTTCTTCCCTGAACTGTAAAACAAAGACTTTTACAAAGTGAACTCAGTGGAGGTATTTTTATCACGTGTTATTTCAAACTTAAGTAATTGGAGCCAGAGAGTCTGGATTAGCACATCTTAGTAAAGAATACATTAATTCTGTATCATTTATATCTCTGAGGATTTTTTGGAGTTTTTTTAAATAAAGAGTTCTATGCTCAGCTGTCCTTTGAGCTTTGTGCCCATGCTCAAAACAATCAGATAAG
Organism: Canis aureus; assembly: GCF_053574225.1. Lineage (NCBI taxonomy): Eukaryota > Metazoa > Chordata > Mammalia > Carnivora > Canidae > Canis > Canis aureus. Next base: position 46,298,772 of record NC_135621.1, read on the forward strand.
AAATTTGTTCCAATATGTGACTTTATACTTTATTAAAAGTCCTAAAAACATAAAAATTAAAGTTATATTTTATGTACACACATTTTTACTTTGATTTTTTGGTAAGAGTATAATTAACTGAACTTGAGATTGTTGTGGATTCTAGAATGTTGGTCAGAGTACCTTAAGGAAAGATGCAACTTAAACTCAATACAGTTTGAATGCTGTGTTGTTTATAAGGTGGAGAAATACTACTTTCCTCATAACTGTTCAATACCATGCTTGCAAACATTTGCTCTATGTGCAGTGCTTATATACTTATAGAATGGTGCTAAGAGATAGGTCCTATTCTCATTTTGTCTCATATTCTCAGCATCCTGAGGCTGTGGCTTCTCTGATGTTTCTGGGTCTTGGTGGTTTTCAGCTGAGTCTTCATTGTCCTTACCAGTGAAACCCTCTGTAAGTCCCTGAGGCCAGGTCCCATACCTATAGTGACAGTGGAGCTGGGGGGTGGGGGGGAGGTTGTGAGAGCCACAGATATCTTCAGAATATGGTGGATGGTCTGAGAGAAGTATTCTTATAAAAGAAGACAAAAAAGGTGAAGGTATACCTGAGTGAGTGCTCTATGGGAGGTTGCACAGTACTAGAGGGGAAGGTGGTCAGAAGGACATGGATTGAATCAGAGTATGGAGTTCATTATAGAGAATAAGATTAATTTGCCAACATTGATGAAGAGTCAATAAATAGATCTGTCTGAGTACCTTTACTAATAAGATCCTTTTGCATACAAAGCTGTTTATTGAAGGGAGAATGATGGAAGATTTCCATAATGTCAAAGTATATTCAATTATTAGAACTCAAGATAATGAAGAAAATTGATCCATAGTCATCATAGATACAATATGGACCATTTCCCTTAGAAGCTCTTTGTTTCATATGTTGCTTTTTCCTTTTCCAGGCCAGGCCTTAACAGCAGATTTTGCTCATTCCCTCTGGTACAATGTGGGAATGAGGAACTGGGTGGATATGTCCACATGACCACTTTGCCAGAATTTCCAAAAGGCAAGTTCAGCCCTTTGATAATAGCAACTCTGTCCTGGCCAACATTCTCATTTCTCTGCCCTCATACAAACCTCATTTTCAGATCGTGTTTTAAGAAGGAGGAAACTGCATGGGTGTTTTGTTGACCTACCTACATGTAAGCTTTACTGATAACCTCCCAGAGGCACTGATGATCCCAGGTAAGCATAGTAACTACCATGTCTAAAAAGGGCATACACATTTTAGGCACTGGACATTCTCACATCAGCACATAAATATGAATCTACTTTTCAAAAATTTCAAACCAATTCTGTCCTATGAACTCAAATTCTTATGGACATGGCAGGGTTATGGAACTCAATCACATAAACACTTAGGAAATGACCCCTACTCTGGAGACAAGTGCAGTGCTAGCAGGTTCTAATTATCTGGAGAATGAAAAGGCTGACATCCTAAGCTAGAACTTCAAGGAACCTCAAAATTTACCTCCTTCCTTCAAAACTTTGGCCAAAGTAGGGGCCTAAGATTCTCTCCGGTAGGCTGGTGTTCTTGATAGCCTTAGGCCTTAGTATGTTGGGGGGCAGAGGTGAAATGATATAAAAAGGATAATGATCATGCTTCTTTCTGAAGGAAACATACTACTACCATACTACTAATAAAAGCAATGATAGTTACTGTGTTCTAGGCACTAGATCAGTTACTTTATATTTATTTTCTTATTCAATTCCTATGATAAAGGTGCTACTTATCATCTTCATTGTATGGATGAGAAAACTGAAACCCAGAGAGGTTAAATTATTTGCCAAAGTCCCATAGCTAGTAACAGGGCTAGGATTTAGAGCATGTGCCCCTAATCTCTATAATGCCCTGTGTGTGCAATAGTAACATTCTGTCTGCATCTTGAATTTGCCGCTTCCTACCTTTTCCCTTGGAATTTCTAGTTGACCTCATAAGGTATATAGTTGATTAAAGGGTCTGCAGCAAGGCAAGGTATCAATCAAATGTTAATTGGAAATTATCTCCTTCTCTGAAGTTTCCCTCCCTTATATGCCCCATACTTTGTATGTTAAAACAAACAAAAAACCCCTACTCATTTTCACACATGTACAATGTTGTAGCTAATTTTGAAATGCAAAATACAACAGCTTAACCAGGTGATGTATGGAATAATTGAATCACTATATGGTACATCTGAAACTAATATAACACTGTGTGTTAACTAACTATAATAAAAATTAAAACTTAAAAAACTAGTTTTTATTACCTCCAAAAACCTTGTCCTCCAACTTCATTCTGCTACCTTGGAAATTCCCAGCATAATTTAAAACATTCTTCTTTTGGGGTTGTCTGATTAAGTTTGGTAGACAAAAATGTTTATAATTATTTTGAATTAATGTTTGGAGAATTTTTAGACAGTCATTCCCATTCCTATGCTTTTATGTGGTGAATAGCAAATCTTTGTTATCTGATAGTCATTTTAGAAAACCCATAGATTAAGAATAAAATATAAATAATTTTACTCTTTCAAATTTGGGTATGATCTTGAGAAAGGCAGTTAAAAATAGTTTTTAGAGAAGACAAGATATGAGATAAGTATCTAAAATAGGAAATGATGAGTCTCTAGGCAAGAATACCTTGGTCTATTCAAATTCTATTTTTACCTTTATTTTACATTACTGATGCACAGATTGTGGTAATTTATTAATATGCTTTTGTATGTATTTAGGCATGATCTATACTTAATGAACTTAAAGCTTATATCTATAGCACTAAAATAGAATTTATCAGTATATTAGAAGATGTATATATCGTACTAAATTTACCATCTCAATAATCAAAAATCATATTCATTATGCTGTATACATTTTTGTTTCTCTGTAATTATGATATCTGGCTTAAATTGTTAATAATATATAAATAGTGTTAACAGTTAGTAGAACAGTATATAAAATTGTGGGGGGGGTTTAAAGAATTTATTTATTTATTCATGAGAGACACACAGAGAGAGGCAGAGACGTAGGAAGAGGGAGAAGCAGGCTCCATGCAGAGAGCCTGATGCAGTACTCGATCCCAGGACTCCGGGATCATGCCCTGAGCCAAAGGCAGATGCTCAACTGCTGAGCCACCCAGGCATCCCTGGGTTTGTTTTTTGTTTTAGTTTCAAGTTTTTGCTTAAATCGCAGTTAGTTAATATATAGTGTAATATTAGTACAGTGTAGAATTTAGTGATTTATTGCATACATACCACACCCGGTGCTCATCACAAATGCCCTCCTTAATACCCATCACCCATTTATCCCATTCCCCTGCTCACCTCCCCTTCAGCAACCTTCAGTTTGTTTTCCATAGAGTCTATTTTCTGGTTTGCCTGTCTCTCCTTGCCCCCGCTCCCATGTTCATCTATTTTGTTTCTTAAATACCACATATGAGTGAAACACCATAGTATTTGTCTTCCTCTGATTGACTTATTTTGTTTTGCACAATACTCTCTAGCTCCATCCATGTCATTGCAAATGGGAAGATTTCATACTTCTTTATGGCTGAGTAATATTCCTTTGAATATACATACTACTTCTTTTCCTTTTATCTCCCAATGGGTATTTGGGTTCTTCCCATAATTTGGCTTTTGTTGATGATGTTCCTATAAACATTGGGGTCCACATATCCCTTTGAATCAATATTTTTGTATCCTCCAGGTAAATCTAGTAGTACAATTGCTAGATCAGAGGGTAGTTCTATTTTTAATTTTTTTGAGGAACCTCAACACTTTTTCAGAGTGACTGTTCCAGTTAGCATTCCCGTCAACAATGCACAAGCGTTCCCCATTCTCTGCATCTTTGCCAACATCTCTTTACTGTATTGTTAATTTTAGCCTTTCTGCCTGGTGTGAGGTGATATCTCATTGTAGTTTTGATTTGTATTCCCCTGATGATGAGTGATGTTGAGTATCTCTTCGTGTGTCTATTAACCATCTGGATGTCATCTTCAGAAAGATGTCTACTCGTGTCTTCTGCCCATTTTTTAACTGGATTATTTATTTTTTGGGGGTGTTGAATTTGGTTAAGTTCTTTATACATTTTGGATACCCATCCTCTACCAGATATGCCACTTGCAAATATCTTCTCCTATTCTGAGTGTTGCCTTTCAGTTTTGTTGATTGTTTCCTTCACTGTGCAGAAGCTTTTGACCTTTATCTTCATTTTTGCTTTTGTTTCCCTTGCCTCAGGGGACTTAGTAAGAAGTTGCTATGGCTGATGTCAAAGAGATTATTGCCTGTGTTCTCTTCTAGGATTTTAATGGTTTTTTATGTCACATTTAGGTCTTTCATTCATTTTGAATTTATTTTTCCATTGGATATTCTTTCCTACTTTGTCAAAGATTAGCTGATTGTTTTTTTTTTTTTTTAAGATTGGCTGATTGTATAGTTGTGTGTCTACTTCTATGTTTTCTATTCTGTTCCATTGATCTATGTGTCTGTTTTTGTGCTGATACCATTCTGTCTTGATAACTGTAGCTTTGTAATATAACTTGAAGTCCAGAATTGTGATGCTTGCAGCTTTGCTTTTCCTTTCTTTGCTGGCTTTAGGCTTCATTTGTTGTTCTTTTTCTAGCTCCTTTAGGTGTAAGGTTGATTACGTATATGAGATTTTTCTTGTTTCTGGAGCTAGGCCTGTATTGCTATACACTCTCTCTTAGGACTGTGTTTGCTGCATCCCAAAGGTTTTGGATTATTGTGTCTCATTCCTTTGATTCCATGTATTTTTTTTTTATTTCTTCTTTAATTTCCTGGTTGACTCATTTATTTTTTAGTAGGATATTCTTTAGCCTTCATGTATTTGTGGTCTTTCCAAACTTTTTCTTGCAGTTAACTTCAAGATTCATAGTGTTGTGGTTTGGAAAATATGCATGGTATGATCTTAATATTTTTGTACTTGTTGAGACCTGATTTGTGACCTAATATGTGATCTATTCTGGAGAATGTCCCATGTGCATTTGAAAAGAATGTGTATTCTACTGCTTTAGGATGAAATGATCTGAATAAATCTATTAAGTCCATCTGGGTTAGTGTGTCATTCAAAGCCATTGTTTCCTTGTTGATTTTCTGCTTAGATGATCTGTTCATTGATGTAAATGGGGTGTTAACATCCCCTATTATTGTATCATTATCAATGAATTGCTTGTTTGTTCTTATTTTATATACTTGGCTGCTCCCAAGTTGGGGACATATTTACAATTATTAGATCTTCTTGTTGGATAGACCCCTTTATTATGATATAGTGCCCTTCTTTATCTCTTGTTACAGTCTTTTTTTTTCCCCCTCAAGTTTCAGATATTTATTATTCAGTGTAAACCCCAACACATACACCAGCATGATTTCGTGCATTTAGAGGGTAAATATTTCCTGGATAAGTGGAAAATTGTGCAGATGGTTTCTGGAAGACCTTCATTCTAAGCAGCTTTATAGTGAAACATTTCATTTAGAAGTCTGGACCTTCTTTCTTCAGTTTGCTGTAATCTACATTAACTGAGTAGAACTTGTATTGATCATTGGGACCCAGTTTGTTCCAAGGTTCTGGGTTATTCTTCCTATCCCAATTAACATCTGGATTGAACAATGCCAAGTGCAACACATACAGCGCTGCTCCAGTACCTCCTGCCCCAATAAATATGAAGAGGGGGATCAGGCTTGGATGTTTCTTGGCCTGACTGATGATCTGGCGTAACATGGTTGCGGCAGAGGTCTCCCGTGCAGAAGGAAAAACCGAGTTGCTGCAAGGCCCTGAACTAAGTAATGCCTCTTGTTAGTCTTTGGTTTAAAATCTTGTTTGTCTGATAACAAGTATTCCTATCTGGATTTCTTTTGACATCCATCACCATGAAAAATATTTCTCCTTCTCCTCACTTCCAATCTAGAGGTGTCTTTAGGTCTAAGATGAGTCTGTTATAGGCAGCATATAGATGGCTCTTGTTTTTTAATCCATTTGACTCCTTAAGTTTTTTTTTATCAGAGTATTAGGCCATTTACATTCAGGGTAATTATTAATAGATATGAATTTACTACCATTTTATTGCTTATTTTGTCATTTTTTTTCTGTAGATTTTGTTTCTTTCTAGTCTTTTTCCCCTTAATATTTCCTGCAGGGCTTCTTTAGTGCACAAAAACTCCTTTAGTTTTAGTTTGAGAAACTCTTTATCTCTCCCTCAATCGTGAATGATAGCTTCCTAGATAGAGTATTCTTGGCTGTAGATTTTTCCTATTCAGCACCTCGAACATATCATGCTACTCCTCTCTGGCCTGCCAAATTTCTGTGGAGAAATCTGCTGCTACCTTTATTTTTTTATTTTTCTTTTTTTTAAAAAAACTTTATTTATTCATAGAGAGAAAGAGACAGAGAGAGAGGCAGAGACACAGGCAGAGGGAGAAGCAGGCTCCATGCATGGAACCCAACATGGGACTCGAGCCTGAGGCTCCAGAATCACACTCCGGGCTGAAGGCAGTGCTAAACCGCTGGGCCACCAGGGATGCCCTGCTGCTACCTTTGTCTTCCCTTGTAAGTTAGGGATTTGTTTTGTCTTGCATCTTTTAGGATTTTTTATCTCTACATTTTGCAAATTGAACGATAATATGTCTTGGCATTGGCTTACTTTTGTTGATTTTGATGGGAGTTCTCTGTGCTTCCTGGATTTGGAAGTCTGTCTCCCTTCTCCCTGCCTCCCCCTCCCTCACACACACACATTAGGGGAAATTTTCAGCTATAATTTCCTCAAATAAACATTCTGTCCTTTTCTCTATTTTCTTTTTCTGGGTCTCCTATGATAGGAATGTTATTATGTTTCATGGAATCATGGAGTTCCCTAATTCTACTTTCTGATCTGAGATTTTTCTTACCCTCTTTTGATCAGCTTCATTATTTTCCATAATTCTATCTTCTATATCATTTATTCATTCTTCTGCTTCTTCCATCCTTGTGATGATTGCATCCAGTCAGTTTTGAATCTAAGATACTGCATTTTTAATTTTGGTCTGATTGGTCTTCAGTTGTTTTTTTTTTTTTTTTTTTTTTTTTAATCTTTGTAAGGGACACCTTGATCTTTTGATGTCTTCTATGCTTTTCTCAAGCTAAGCTAGTATCCTTATAATTGTTGTTTTAGGTTCTGGATCAGGCATATTACTTTTATGTTTCCGTTAGATCTCTGGCCATGACCTATTCTTGTTCTTTCTTTTGGGATGAATTCCTCCATCTTGGCATTTTGTCTAGGTCTCGGTCTTCTTTTCACCTCTAACAAGAGGTGTTAGGAAACCTCTTGTTTCCTGCTCCTGAAGGTAATGGTTTTATCAATGAGGTCATACACTGTCCAGGATGTGGTGCTTCAGGAAATGTCTCTGGTATATGCTGTGTGCACTCTGCAGCTGTGTTATGGCTCCTCTCTTCCTCAGGTCGGTCCTCTGCAGGGTTTCTCCTTGCCTGCTGTGGGAGTGATTAGACTTTGGCCAGAGTGTGGCAAGTTTTAATTAGGTATGCTCTGGTCTGCTTGTTAGAATAGACTTTTTTTTTTTTTTGTTAGAATAGACTTGAAGCAATTTCCACTAGAGCTGAAGCTCTGCAGCACTCTATGGCCGGTAGACTTGTGTATGTGGAGGTTTGTGCTGGTCTTCAGAGGGAGGGGTCCACTGTGTTGGTTCTCAGGCACACCTGCTCAAGGAAAGCTGTGCCAGTAGAGCACAGCACAGCAGGTTTTGGTGTAAGCCAAAACAGCCAGTGTTGGTGCTGTGTTGTTTACTTAGGAGCAGGGAAGTTGGTACTAGCCAGCTCTTTTGTCCCTGGAGAGAGGAGTTCATGCTTGCTACTGTCAGGGAAGCCCTCATTGAGCAAATAATTTATCCTTATGTGTCATAGGTGTTTTTCAGATTGCTGTTTTCACTGTGTCTGAGTTGCTTGCTCACCTGGAGCAGGACAGTGCACTTTGGGCTCTATCCCAGCCAGGCTGGCTGAGTGCTTTAAAACTCCTAACTTTAGGGACCTGGCATGGTGGGGACCCACGCTGATCCTCTGGGGAAGGGTCTCCCTGCACTGGGATGGATACAGGCTTGACTCTGTATGGCAGTTGTACTAGAGTGCAGGAGCGTGGGGTCTGGAGCAAAAAGCACTAAAGAGCCAGTGTCCAGGTTAGCTATCCTCAGCAGGTATCTGTACCAATGCTGAGGGGTGGGGGAAGATAATGGTGCCCATCAGCTCCTTTGTCCCCAGAGAGGCAATGCTGCTGGTCTCAGATCCGCTCCTGTCTTTCCCAGTGTGTCCCAGGAGAATCCTCAGATTGGCCCATCTATCCCTAGGCCCTTGCCCTCCTTCTCAATAGGAACACTGAAGTACCCTCAGGTCTTCACAGCTGCCATGCTGCAGACATCTAAAACTTCAGTCCTGCTGGTTGTCCCTTGAGTTTTCTCAGCCAGTGGCTTTGGGGAAAGTGTTTTCTTTTTGCCATCTTGACTCCTCCCCTTCAAAGCACCCACAAGCATCTTTTTCCCCAAACCACATCTCTGCCCCACCTACCTTCCACAATGTGGCCATCTCTCTCCTAGTTGTGCAGTTTGTTCTGTCAGTCCTTATACTGATTTCCTGGGTATTCAAAATGATTTGGTATCTATCTAGCTGTGTTCAACGGATGAGGCAAGCCTACAGTCCTCCTACTACTCTGCCATCTTAGCTCCTCCATTATGTAACATTGTTAACACTGTTTATATTAGCTTTAACTTTAGTGATCAAAGGAATTTTCTTTTCTCCACACAATAAAGAAAATTAGAGAACAGAAAATGAAATGATTAGCTATTTTTTCTCCATAACACTTATTTCATATCATTTCTCTAATTTTGAGGCAAAAATAAACAGATATTATCCAAAGGTAGTGTTTGTTAATTGATTGACATTTTAAGAAATAAAAGTAAAAATTTTAGTGACTAACGCCTTGTCTATTTAGGCGTTATTTAGAAACTGTCTAGATTTCCAAAGATTCTTTATTAACTTATTTACATAAGATCAATTGAGAGAAAAATTTAAATGCAGTTAACAAATTTTGACATGTATACACTTATAAAGAAGGACAGATGATTTAGACAGTAACTTGAGGCTTTAAAATTTTATCAAGCTATCTAATCAAAAAAAAAAGCCCATACTTGGGGATCCCTGGGTGGCTCAGCGGTTTGGCACCTGCCTTTGGCCCAGGGCGTGATCCTGGAGTCCCGGGTTCGAGTCCCATGTCGGGCTCCCAACACGGAGCCTGCTTCTCCCTCCTCCTGTGTCTTTGCCTCTCTCTGTCTATCATAAATAAATAAATCTTAAAAAAGAAAAAAAAAAAAGCCCATACTTGCTATTCTTTGAAGTATGGGAAGGAACAACAGGATACCACCTATATTAAGATATTTCTTTTTTAGAAAAACAAGACAAAGAATCTCCTCATAAGATTTCTTCACTTTTTGTTTTAGGTTCTTCCTAAATGCACAACTTTGTTCATGTTAAAAGCCCCCCCAAAAGGTCAGTGCAATTCCAAATTGTTCTTGGTGAAACTCTGCCAGTTACAGTATTTGTATTGTAGAGAAAAGATACTCCTGGAAAAAGCACAGTTTTAGATTGAGATCTTGTGAGAACTGGTAGGGTCTTTTTTTATTTTATTTAATTAATTAATTTATTTATTCATGAGGGACACAGAGGGAGAGGCAGAGACATAGGCAGAGGGAGAAGCAGGCTCCATGCAAGGAGCCTGATGTGGCACTTACCCCAGGACTTGATCATGACCTGAGCCAAAGGCAGATGCTCAACCACCAAGCCACCCAGATGCCCCAGAACTGGTATGGTCCTCAAAAGTAGTGGTAGGGGCACCTGGGTAACTCAGTTGGTGGAGTGTCTAGCTCAGGTCATGAGCTCAGAGTCCTAAGATCAAGCCCCATGTCGGGTTCCATGTTCAGCAAGTAGTCTGTTTAAGGTTTTTTTCTCTCTGTCTGCTCCTCTCCCAGCCACTGTTCTCTCAAGTAAATACATTAAAAAAAAAAAAAAAAAAGAAGAAGAAGAAGAAGGTAGTGCTAGTGTTTGGGTAACTTCATCTGCCTGAGCCTAACCAAATGCTAATGGTCACCAATGAGAGGTCAGACAAAATCTCCTGAAACAAGGCAGATGAAATTAAACAGAGCAATTTTCAGAGGCCTAAAGACAAGACTAGGCAAGAAGTCCTTAAAAGGTTTTGAAATGAAATGAGGCAAAGGAATGCCAATATGGGGAACTATTTGGGTCCAGCTTGGGGTGAACTTACCATGCTTGGCAGGTAAATTTTAAGCTCCCAAGATCTTGCCTCCTGACAGTCATAGATTTGCATAATTCCCTTCTTTCTTGCATTTAGCCAGACTTATGACTTGCTTCTAACCAATGGAATACAATAAAGGTGATGGAATATATGTGACTGCATTTGCATGATTATTTAAGAGTGTAGCACCCATCTTGCTAGTTTCTCTCAATACTGGGTTTAAAAAGCAACTTGCCATTCATCCTGCAACCATAAAACCACAAAGAAATGAACTCTGCCAACAATCTGAGAGCTCTGAAGCAGATCCTTTCCCAGTCAAGGCTCTGAGGAAAACTCAGCCTTGTGAGACCCCAGGCCGACTAAGCCCTGCTAAGCCCAAACTTTTTTGTAATTTATTTAGATTTTAGTTAGTTAACTAACATGCAGTGCAATACTGGTTTCTGGAGTAGAATTCAGTGATTTCATCACTTACATACCATACCCAGTGCTCATCACAAGTGCCCCCTTTAATACCCATCACCCATCTAGCCCATCCCCCACCCGCACCCCTCCATCAACCCTCAGTTTGTTCTTTGTCATTAAGAATCTCTTAAGGTTTGTTTCCCTCTCTCCTTTTTCTCTTTTCTTCCTTCCCATATGTTCATATTTTCTTTCTTAAATTCCGCATATGGAGGAGATCATATGGTATTTGTTTTTCTCTGACTTTTTTCCACTTAGCATAATATACTCTAGCTCCGTCCATGTCACTGCAAACATAAACCCAAACTTTTGACCCACAGAAACAATGAGGTGGTAAGTGTTTGTTGCTTTATGCAACACAGTTTGTTGTAATTTGTTACACAGCAATTAGTGCAACTAATGCACTAGCCTATGCCCATGTTCTAGACAATTTAACTTCTAAATTCAACTTAACATTTAGGTCCTTTTTTCTAGTCATGGGATGCTGAGATTAAAGTTACTTACCAAACTTTATTAGATTCTTTGGGTAAAAATTAACCAATGTTCTTTTCCCCATTTAAACAGCATTAATATCAGCATAGTGAAAGATATGGCAATAAATTACCAGGGACCAGCTTCATTTACACAGCTATCCTCAACTGCAGCAAGGACACATTTTGTTGGAGCACAGGTCTCTCTCTAATTAGAATCAGCTTTCTCAAGTTAGTGTCCTTTGGTTTTACATTCCCTCCAGGACTTACATATCGGATATTCAGTAACAGTTGGATTAAAACTGTAATTGCATTTAAGCTTAATAATTAATGTTATCTGGGGTACCTGGGTGGCATAGTTGGTTGAACATCCAACTCTTGATTTTGGCTAGTGTTGTGATCTCAGGGTCCGGGGATTGAGCCCTATATTGGGCTTTGTGCTCGGTAGGAAGTCTGCTTGAGATTCTCTCTCTCCCTCTTCCTCTCTCTCTCTCTCTCTGCCCTCCTCCCTGTTCTATCTCACTCTCATAAATAAATAAATAAATAAATAAATAAATAAATAAATCTTTAAAAAAAATTAATGATTTCTAGCTCATTTCAGGTGGTACTTCTGCTTGATGCCCCAAAACATCAAGATCTATGACAGGATGAATACTAGGACCTAAATTATACATAGTAAGCCAATGTTATTGCTGCCCAAACTAAATCTCACAAGAGACAAAGGAAAATAACTGGTAACTAGAATTCAGAGATTCTTCACCATCATCTTCAATTAGCTGCCACAAAATTTCCCAGTATTGAACCTCTCCTAAAATTCTTACTTCTCCCAATCCCTCCAGGTATCTGAAATAGGAAAAGAAGGAAATAAAACAATTCTCTCTAAAAGATTTCTCCCTTCTTTTTCATCTTTCAAATAGCAATCTCAATTGTTGGCAGTTTCTTAGGAATTCAAAGAACATCAATAAAATTTAGGCCACATTAGATTTATAATTAGAATACAGATCCCATTTTTGGCACTAAGTTTAAGAGTAAATGCCGCCAACTCTATGTATATAGTTATAGACACTAAAGCACAAAGCAGCCAATCTAGCTACATCCAATGCTTAATTACTGTGGCTGAGTCTCTGTTTTCTCTCTTTTTTAAAAAATATTTTATTTATTTATTCATGAGAGACACACACAGAGAGAGGCAGAGACACAGACAGAGGGAGAAGCAGGCTCCATGCAGGGAGCCTGATGTGGGAATCGATCCCGGGTCTCCAGGATCATGCCCTGGGCCAAAGGCAGCGCTAAACCACTGAGCCACCCGGGCTGCCCATGAGTCTCTGTTTTCTAGCAAAACAGACAAAGCTCCTGATGGGTAGGGACCATGTTCTGGTCAGTTGTGCATTTCTCTCTCTCTTTTTTTAAGATTTTATTTATTTATTCATGAGAGACACAAACACACACACACACACAGAGAGAGAGAGAGACAGAGACACAGGCAGAGGGAGAAGCAGGCTCCATGCAGAGAGCCTGATGTGGGACTCAATCCCCGGGACTCCAGGATCACTCCCTGGGCCAAAGGCAAGTACTAAACCACTGAGCCACCCAGAGAGCCCCAGCTATGCATTTCTCTACACATAACAGGCTGCTCACTCAAAAAGACAGTCACAGAATTTGTTGAATTCAATTAAAAGAGAAAACAGTATTTTTAAAAAGTCAATAGTTATTGCTAGGTGACATCTGAACCCAGATGTTCAAATAACACCATTCTTGCCCATTCTGCAATGAAACTATCAGAGGGAAAAAAGAGAAAGAGAGACCAAATAATAGCACTGAAACCTCCAAGGCTATTTAAGGAAGAATCACACCATGTTTAGACAGTGAAAATGACAACTATTTAAAATATATTTTAATGAGAACACTTTCTCACTACCTTTAAATGATTTATATTTTTTAATATGAAATTGCTCTGCAATTAGGACTTAACAGCTTCCTGATCTACAGGGTTTAGATGCCACCGCACTATTAATTCCCCAGTGCTCTTGAGGCACGTGTTAGACATGTCCTCCTCTGTTGGAAGTCCCTGTGGCAGCTTCAGGGGCTTGATCCTGTGACATAAGAATATGCTTTTAGAATCATACTAGGCAACAAACTGTTAAAAATAGCTGAAGTAATGAACAACAAACCTTATCAAATGCTTAACCACTTTCAGTTTTGCATTCACTGAAGGGATATTCTTGTGAACTTGAGGAGTATGTGCCTATAAAGAAAGGAAAAAATGTAATGGATCAGTTTCAAAGCAGATGATCCCATGTTGTCTGCAAAATGTTAAGATGAAGACTTATTCTGTCTAAATCAAAGTATCAAATAAATTACACTTAAATAATACATTTATTTTTTTATTTTTTTAATAATACATTTAAACAAAAGAAATAATAAAAATATACCTTTAAGTTTAAAAATTATAAAATTTAAAGCAAATTTAGGCAACACTTAAGAGGACTTAAATAGTTGCATACTTTTTCTAATCCAAGCATCTTTATTATATCTTTTTCCCAATATGGACGTCTCTTTGTACTTTTTATTCTGGTAACAATATGCAGTTTATGAGGGTGCTGTGGATCCCCACCATATTTTTCATGATCTGCAGGTGAAGGTTGAAATACCTAAGAAAGAAAAATTATAAACAGTAAATTTTCAACTTACACAGTTTCTGCATCTTTTTTCTTAAAAAAAAACAAAAAACAAAAACCAAAAAACCCAACCAAACAAAAACCCAAACAACTACATAATGATCTCATCTCAAATCTTTCTGTGATCCTCATCCTCAAATTGAACATTTATTTATACCAGTCTGATTACTTAGACAAACTCTAAGAATTTAGAAAATTCTTACTCTGAAAAATTCTGTACTCTGAAAAACATATCACATAGGCAACAGATTGTTTTATTTAAGAGTGAAGCAGGAGCAACCAGAGGACACTAAAGACTTCAAATGCCAGGACAATATATTAGCACTATGTAAGCTGGGTGTGGCTGTATCCCTCCCCTCCATTCAAGCAGGGGAACAAAAATTAGCATAAAATGAAAATAACACGAGTATCATAAGAAAATAAGTACAGAGTACTTGAAGAGTACAGACAAATAAATGACTGCCTATGAAGGATTAGAAGCAGCTCCACAGAGCTGCCATTTGAACTGATTCTCTAAGAATCAAAATGTTCGAGTTAGCTATCCCAAGAAAAACTTCCCTAAGAACATAAAATGTACTGAATAAGAATGTACATGGTAACACTATTTGTAATACTGAAAAAACTAAAGGCCACATCCATGTTCCTCATGGAATAACTAAAAGAATTACAATGCATACATTCTAAATAAAACGAACAAACTAATGATAACAAATCCAAATAAAATATGATACAACTAAATAAATTATGATGTATCCCACGGGATACAATGCTGCCATTAAAACAAAAGGGTATACTATTTTAGCAGCTACTAATTTGAAGGATGGTCATAATACATTCTTGAGGAGAAAAAAATTCCACACAACCATGTGTAGTAGGATCTTGTATTTGTTTTATCTGTACCAAAATACATGGGTGTGTATATGTGATATATTACATAAATATCAATTCTAAGAAATCATGTTATATACACACACACGTATGTATGTATAAACATCTCAAAGACATTAGATCAATAGTCATACCTCTGGGGAATTAGAACAAGGAAACACATACAAAATATGGTACTTTAGTCAAAAAGGGTATAATTTAATCATAAAAAATAATATTGTAGAAACTTATCCACTGAGAGAGTCCCATTATATTGCTAAATGAAGAAACCAACAAGAGAAGCATTATACATGAGATGATTCACATCTTTAGGAACCTACAACAAAATAGGATGTGGAGGGTAGGGTGTTGACAGTCTCCAGGTAGGTAAGATTAAGAGTGCATTTCAGTTCTTTTTGTTCCTTTGTATTTTCTAGGGGTTTTGAAGAGATGCAGGGTGAGAAGAATGGTGGCAGACAGAGAACGGGGCAGCCACACCAAAGAAAAGAAGATACAAAGAACCAGTGATCAAGAAACAGTGTAAAAAGCATCAAATATTTGGGAAAACTAAGTGATTCTGTGTAGCTGGAGTAGGAAAAAACCATGAAAAGCAATGTAGGGGATGAGGTTAAACTATTCAATTGTGCTGAGCCTGGCAGAGATTTTCAGAAGCTACTTAAGATTACAGATTTAAAGAAAACATGACTAAAGTTTTGAGAGACTCAGAAAGAATATACTCAGAAGAGGATAAAATGGGGTGGGAGTGGGAGTCTGGTACTAAGAAGCACTTGTAGCCGTGGTTTAGAAGCCTGAACTACAGCAGCTCCAACAGAAAAGGGACTCATCTGGGGACTCTGAGCAATAAAATTATAGATGGGTTTGTACTAGATGAAGGAATAGGAGGGGCTGAGATGGACTCAGGGGTCTCTGGTCTGGGAAATCAGGCAGAGGATGGTAGCATTAATTGGCATAACTAAGATAGGCCAAGTATCCTCTTTTGTTTGGTTGTTTAGAGATAAAGTAAGAAGATAAGTTTCATTTTAGATAGGTTTAACCTGAAATACCTGAGTTATCAAAGAACTGGGTCTAGGGATCATTTGAGAATATAGGAATAGATTCAGAATACAGGCAAGTACTAGAGGTACACATCTCAAGAGTCATTTCCAGGGCAGCCCTGGTGGCGCAGCGGTTTAGCGCTGCCTGCAGCCCAAGGCGTGATCCTGAAGACCCGGGATCGAGTCCCATGTCAGGCTCTCTGTATGATGCCTGCTTCTCCCTCTGCTTGTGTCTCTGCCTCTCTCTCTCTCTCTGTCTGTCTCTATGAATAAATAAATAAAATCTTAAAAAAAAAAAGTCATTTCCATGAAGTTTGAGTTTTCACATTTGCTACAGATGGCAATCAAAATCACTGCTTTGCACATTTTAAAGGAATGGTAATATTTGTATCTATGCTTTTATTCCAGAACTTTACAGACTAAGAAACAGGAAAAGATTTAAGACTATACAATTATGGGAAGGATAGCAGCTGAAAGGCCATACCTGAAAAACAAAGAGGTTTCTGATAAGAGAACATCAAGCATATTAAGGGTGTTGAAACAGTCAAAGTAACAGTCAACAGATCAATATTATTTGATCTTTAAGAAAAAGATCGGGGCACCTGGGTGCCTCAGTTGGTTAAGCATCTGCCTTTGGTTCAGGACATGATCCCAGAGTCCTGGGATTGAGTCCGGAGTCTGGCTCCTTGCTCAGTAGGGAGCTTGCTTCTCCCTCTGCCTCTTCCCCTGACTCATGTTCTCTCTCTAGCTTGTACTCTCTCTCAAGTAAATAAATAAAATCTTAAAAAAGAAAAGTTAAATCAATGGAGAATGGTGGTTGCCAGGGGCTGGGGGAAGGAGGGAATGGGTAGCTATTATTTAATGAGAACAGCGTTTCAGTATTGTAAGATGATGAATTCTGGAGATGGATGGTGGTGATGGCTCTGCAAGACAATATGACTGTATTTAATACCACTGAAACAGGGGGAGGAGCAAGATGGCGGAAGAGGAGGGTCTCCAAATCACCTGTCTCCACCAAATTACCTAGAAAACCTTCAAATTATCCTGAAAATCTATCAATTCGGCCTGAGATTTAAAGAGAGACCAGCTGGAAGGCTACAGTGAGAAGAGTTCGCGCATCTATCAAGGTAGGAAGACGGGGGAAAAAGAAATAAAGACACAAAAGGCCTCCAAGGGGGAGGGGCCCCGCGAGGAGCCGGGCTGAGGCCGGGGCGAGTGTCCCCAGGACAGGAGAGCCCCGTCCCGGAGACGCAGGAGCTGCACCGACCTTCCCGGGCGGAAAGGGGCTCGCAGGGAGTTGGAGCAGGACCCCAGGAGGGCGGGGATGCCCTCGGGTTTCCTGAGACAGTAACAGACCAACTGCGCGCCCAGGAGAGTGCGCCGAGCTCCCTAAGGGCTGCAGCGCGCACGGCGGGACCCGGCGGGACCCGGAGCAGCTCGGAGGGGCTCGGGCGGCGGCTCCGCGGAGGGGGCTGCACGGCCCCGGGAGCAGCTCGGAGGGGATTGGGCAGAGGAAGAGGCTCAGTGCGGAGGGGGCTGCGCGGTTCCAGGAGCAGCTCAGAGGGACTCGGACGGCAGCTCCGCGGAGGGGGTTGCACGGCCCGGGAGCGCGAATCCAACAGCGCAGGCTCCGGAGCACAGGGCGCCGGGACACAGCCCAGGATCCGGCCTCCCCCGGGACAGGCCTGAGGCCGGGAGGGTCCAGGACAGCAAGGACGCCCCTGCCCCGAGCTGAGCAGATCAGCGGCCCCGCCCCGGAGCCTCCAGGCCCTGCAGACGGAGTTCCTGCCGGAGCTGAATCCAGGTTTCCAGAGCTGGCCCCGCCACTGGGGCTGTTCCTCCTGCGGCCTCACGGGGTAAACAACCCCCACTGAGCCCTGCACCAGGCAGGGGCAGAGCAGCTCCCCCAACTGCTAACACCTGAAAATCAGCACAACAGGCCCCTCCCCCAGAAGACCAGCTAGACTGACAACTTCCAGGAGAAGCCAAGGGACTTAAAGTACACAGAATCAGAAGATACACCCCGGTGGTTCTTTTTTTGTTTTGTTTTGTTTTGTTTTGTTTTGTTTTGCTTTTTGATTTGTTTCCTTCCCCCACCCCCTTTTTTTTTCTCCTTTCTTTTTCTTTCTCTTTTTCTTTTTTTTTTTTCGTTTTTTTTTCTTCCCTTTTTTTTTTCTCTTTCTCTTTTCTTTCCTTCTTTCTCTCCTCTCTTTTTCTTTTTCCCAATACAACTTGCTTTTGGCCACTCTGCACTAAGCAAAATGACTAGAAGGAAAACCTCACCTCAAAAGAAAGAATCAGAAACAGTCCTCTCTCCCACAGAGTTACAAAATCTGGATTACAATTCAATGTCAGAAAGCCAATTCAGAAGCACTATTATACAGCTACTGGTGGCTCTAGAAAAAAGTACAAAGGACTCAAGAGACTTCATGACTGCAGAATTTAGAGCTAATCAGGCAGAAATTAAAAATCAATTGAATGAGATGCAATCCAAACTAGAAGTCCTAACGACGAGGGTTAACGAGGTGGAAGAACGAGTGAGTGACATAGAAGACAAGTTGATGGCAAAGAGGGAAACTGAGGAAAAAAGAGACAAACAATTAAAAGACCATGAGGATAGATTAAGGGAAATAAACGACAGCCTGAGAAAGAAAAACCTATGTTTAATTGGGGTTCCCGAGGGCGCCGAAAGGGACAGAGGGCCAGAATATGTATTTGAACAAATTCTAGCTGAAAACTTTCCTAATCTGGGAAGGGAAACAGGCATTCAGATCCAGGAAATAGAGAGATCCCCCCTAAAATCAATAAAAACCGTTCAACACTTCGACATTTAATAGTGAAGCTTGCAAATTCCAAAGATAAAGAGAAGATCCTTAAAGCAGCAAGAGACAAGAAATCCCTGACTTTTATGGGGAGGAGTATTAGGGTAACAGCAGACCTCTCCACAGAGACCTGGCAGGCCAGAAAGGGCTGGCAGGATATATTCAGGGTCCTAAAGGAGAAGAACATGCAACCAAGAATACTTTATCCAGCAAGGCTCTCATTCAAAATGGAAGGAGAGATAAAGAGCTTCCAAGACAGGCAGCAACTAAAAGAATATGTGACCTCCAAACCAGCTCTGCAAGAAATTTTAAGGGGGACTCTTAAAATTCCCCTTTAAGAAGAAGTTCAGTGGAACAGTCCACAAAAACAAGGACTGAATAGATATCATGATGACACTAAACTCATATCTCTCAATAGTAACTCTGAATGTGAACGGGCTTAATGACCCCATCAAAAGGCGCAGGGTTTCAGACTGGATAAAAAAGCAGGACCCATCTATTTGCTGTCTACAAGAGACTCATTTTAGACAGAAGGACACCTACAGCCTGAAAATAAAAGGTTGGAGAACCATTTACCATTCGAATGGTCCTCAAAAGAAAGCAGGGGTAGCCATCCTTATATCAGATAAACTAAAATTTACCCCAAAGACTGTAGTGAGAGATGAAGAGGGACACTATCTCATACTTAAAGGATCTATTCAACAAGAGGACTTAACAATCCTCAATATATATGCCCCGAATGTGGGAGCTGCCAAATATATAAATCAATTATTAACCAAAGTGAAGAAATACTTAGATAATAATACACTTATACTTGGTGACTTCAATCTAGCTCTTTCTATACTCGATAGGTCTTCTAAGCACAACATCTCCAAAGAAACGAGAGCTTTAAATGATACACTGGACCAGATGGATTTCACAGATATCTACAGAACTTTACATCCAAACTCAACTGAATACACATTCTTCTCAAGCGCACATGGAACTTTCTCCAGAATAGACCACATATTGGGTCACAAATCGGGTCTGAACCGATACCAAAAGATTGGGATTGTCCCCTGCATATTCTCAGACCATAATGCCTTGAAATTAGAACTAAATCACAACAAGAAGTTTGGAAGGACCTCAAACACGTGGAGGTTAAGGACCATCCTGCTAAAAGATAAAAGGGTCAACCAGGAAATTAAGGAAGAATTAAAAAGATTCATGGAAACTAATGAGAATGAAGATACAACCGTTCAAAATCTTTGGGATGCAGCAAAAGCAGTCCTAAGGGGGAAATACATCGCAATACAAGCATCCATTCAAAAACTGGAGAGAACTCAAATACAAAAGCTAACCTTACACATAAAGGAGCTAGAGAAAAAACAGCAAATAGATCCTACACCCAAGAGAAGAAGGGAGTTAATAAAGATTCGAGCAGAACTCAACGAAATCGAGACCAGAAGAACTGTGGAACAGATCAACAAAACCAGGAGTTGGTTCTTTGAAAGAATTAACAAGATAGATAAACCATTAGCCAGCCTTATTAAAAAGAAGAGAGAGAAGACTCAAATTAATAAAATCATGAATGAGAAAGGAGAGATCACTACCAACACCAAGGAAATACAAACGATTTTAAAAACATATTATGAACAGCTATACGCCAATAAATTAGGCAATCTAGAAGAAATGGACGCATTCCTGGAAAGCCACAAACTACCAAAACTGGAACAGGAAGAAATAGAAAACCTGAACAGGCCAATAACCAGGGAGGAAATTGAAGCAGTCATCAAAAACCCCCCAAGACACAAGAGTCCAGGGCCAGATGGCTTCCCAGGGGAATTTTATCAAACGTTTAAAGAAGAAACCATACCTATTCTCCTAAAGCTGTTTGGAAAGATAGAAAGAGATGGAGTACTTCCAAATTCGTTCTATGAGGCCAGCATCACCTTAATTCCAAAACCAGACAAAGACCCCACCAAAAAGGAGAATTACAGACCAATATCCCTGATGAACATGGATGCAAAAATTCTCAACAAGATACTGGCCAATAGGATCCAACAGTACATTAAGAAAATTATTCACCATGACCAAGTAGGATTTATCCCTGGGACACAAGGCTGGTTCAACACCCGTAAAACAATCAATGTGATTCATCATATCAGCAAGAGAAAAACCAAGAACCATATGATCCTCTCATTGGATGCAGAGAAAGCATTTGACAAAATACAGCATCCATTCCTGATCAAAACTCTTCAGAGTGTAGGGATAGAGGGAACATTCCTCGACATCTTAAAAGCCATCTATGAAAAGCCCACAGCACATATCATTCTCAATGGGGAAGCACTGGGAGCCTTTCCCCTAAGATCAGGAACAAGACAGGGATGTCCACTCTCACCACTGCTGTTCAACATAGTACTGGAAGTCCTAGCCTCAGCAATCAGACAACAAAAAGACATTAAAGGCATTCAAATTGGCAAAGAAGAAGTCAAACTCTCTCTCTTCGCCGATGACATGATACTCTACATAGAAAACCCAAAAGTCTCCACCCCAAGATTGCTAGAACTCATACAGCAATTCGGTAGCGTGGCAGGATACAAAATCAATGCCCAGAAGTCAGTGGCATTTCTATACACTAACAATGAGACTGAAGAAAGAGAAATTAAGGAGTCAATCCCATTTACAATTGCACCCAAAAGCATAAGATACCTAGGAATAAACCTAACCAAAGATGTAAAGGATCTATACCCTCAAAACTATAGAACACTTCTGAAAGAAATTCAGGAAGACACAAAGAGATGGAAAAATATTCCATGCTCATGGATTGGCAGAATTAATATTGTGAAAATGTCAATGTTACCCAGGGCAATATACACGTTTAATGCAATCCCTATCAAAATACCATGGACTTTCTTCAGAGAGTTAGAACAAATTATTTTAAGATTTGTGTGGAATCAGAAAAGACCCCGAATAGCCAGGGGAATTTTAAAAAAGAAAACCATATCTGGGGGCATCACAATGCCAGATTTCAGGTTGTACTACAAAGCTGTGGTCATCAAGACAGTGTGGTACTGGCACAAAAACAGACACATAGATCAATGGAACAGAATAGAGAATCCAGAAGTGGACCCTGAACTTTATGGGCAACTAATATTCGATAAAGGAGGAAAGACTATCCATTGGAAGAAAGACAGTCTCTTCAATAAATGATGCTAGGAAAATTGGACATCCACATGCAGAAGAATGAAACTAGACCACTCTCTTTCACCATACACAAAGATAAACTCAAAATGGATGAAAGATCTAAATGTGAGGCAAGATTCCATCAAAATCCTAGAGAAGAACACAGGCAACACCCTTTTTGAACTCGGCCATAGTAACTTCTTGCAAGATATATCCACGAAGGCAAAAGAAACAAAAGCAAAAATGAACTATTGGGACTTCATCAAGATAAGAAGCTTTTGCACAGCAAAGGATACAGTCAACAAAACTCAAAGACAACCTACAGAATGGGAGAAGATATTTGCAAAGGACATATCAGATAAAGGGCTAGTTTCCAAGATCTATAAAGAACTTATTAAACTCAACACCAAAGAAACAAACAATCCAATCATGAAATGGGCAAAAGACATGAACAGAAATCTCACAGAGGAAGACATAGACATGGCCAACATGCACCTGAGAAAATGCTCTGCATCACTGGCCATCAGGGAAATACAAATCAAAACCACAATGAGATACCACCTCACACCAGTGAGAATGGGGAAAATTAACAAGGCAGGAAACAACAAATGTTGGAGAGGATGTGGAGAAAAGGGAACCCTCATACACTGTTGGTGGGAATGTGAACTGGTGCAGCCACTCTGGAAAACTGTGTGGAGGTTCCTCAAACAGTTAAAAATATACCTGCCCTACGACCCAGCAATTGTATTCTTGGGGATTTACCCCAAAGATACAGATGCAATGAAACGCCGGGACACCTGCACCCCGATGTTTATAGCAGCAATGGCCACGATAGCCAAAGTGTGGAAGGAGCCTCGGTGTCCAACGAAAGATGAATGGATAAAGAAGATGTGGTTTATGTATACAATGGAATATTACTCAGCTATTAGAAATGACAAATACCCACCATTTGCTTCAACGTGGATGGAACTGGAGGGTGTTATGCTGAGTGAAGTAAGCCAGTCGGAGAAGGACAAACATTATATGTTCTCATTCATTTGGGGAATATAAATAATAGTGAAAGGGAATATAAGGGAAGGGGGAAGAAATGTGTGGGAAATATCAGAAAGGGAGACAGAACGTAAAGACTGCTAACTCTGGGAAACGAACTAAGGGTGGTAGAAGGGGAGGAGGGCGGGGGGTGGGAGTGAATGGGTGACGGGCACTGGGTGTTATTCTGTATGTTAGTAAATTGAACACCAATAAAAAATAAATTTAAAAAAAATACCACTGAAACATATACTTACAATGGTTAAGAAAGTACATTTTACATATATTTTGCTGCAGCACAAAAAATTAGGGGGAAAAAACACAAAAAAAAACCCAAGCTTTAAAAACTAAATGTCTTTTCCATATATACCATCAACTGCATAATTACATTCTTAGGTATTTACCTCAAATGAGTTAAAAACTTATGCCCACACAAAAACCCACATGCAAATGTTTACAGCAGCTTTATTCACTACTGCCAAAAATTGGAAGCAATTAAGATGTCCTTCAGTAGGTGAATGGCTAAACAAACTATGGTATATCCATACAACCAAATGTTATTTGTAGTAAAAAGAAATGAGTTGCACAGGCATAAAACTCAGGTTATAAAAATATAGTTTTCATTATTTCTATAACCTTGTTTGATTTCTGAGTCTCCAGTTACTTTAATGGAAAAGAACTTGATCTAATTCATGTTTTTCCTTAATTCTATCCAGCTTTTTTTAGTTAACTCATGATTTATCATTCTTTTGATTACATATAGTTAACAAATACATAAAAAGCTATCAATCATGGTGGTAAGACATTAAGACATCACATGGCATACTGCTATGTAAACATAGCCAATGTGAAAGAGCTACATACTGTAGGATTCCAACTATATGATATTCTGGGAAAGGCAAAACTAAAAAGACAGTCATTAAAAATGTCAGTAGTTGCTAGAAGTTGAGAGATGAGAGGGAGGGATGAACAGGTGAAGCACAGAGGATTTTTAGGGCAGTGAAACTATTTGTATGATACCCTAATAACACAGGATACTGTGTATTTGTCAAAAGTCATAAAATGTATAGCACTGACAGTAAACTCTGACACAATCTAAGAATTTTGGTTAATAATAATCTGTTAAAAAAACAATCTGTTAATACTGGTCCATAAATTCTAATAAATGTATTAGAATGTTAATTATGTTAACAATTAAAACATTAATTATAGGGTAAACTATATATGTTGGGGGAGGAAGTAAACAGGAACTCTCTGTACTTTCTGTTCAGTTTTTCTAAGAGATAAAAGCTGCTCTAAGAAACTACTCTAAGAAATAAAGTCATTTAAAAAAATGAAACAAAATAAAAATCAATAGAATGCTTAGCTAGTGTTTTCTGAAAGAATGATATGTACACATAAATCTAGCAGGAAAAATCAAAGATTCCAAGTTGCAATAGTCAATACAGAAAGTGAACACAGAGCTACAATGACAGTGTCTGAGCAGGAAGAAGACTCATTGTTTTCTGAGGACAATAGTGATTGAAAACACAAAGTATTAAGGCAAAAAAACCCAAGCAGGAATAAACAAATTCTAAGATGATAAAAACCTACTACTACAAAGGCCAGTGGCACATTTTTTAAAAAAAAGTCATTATTGGCACATTTTTTTAAAAAAGTCATTATTTAGATAAATTCTACCGCCAACATCCAGAAATAATTTAACATAAAAGTTTTCAATATTACAAAAGTAGGTACCTTTTAAACCATCGCATGCTTAAAAAAATAGTAATACTAAAAAAACCACCCCAAACCCTTCTTACTTTATCCGGAATTCTTGACTTTGTAAATTTGTGACGAATCCAGTCTGTACAAATAAGAGGCTCTACACCTTTTGTCACGGTCTAAAGCATGAAATAAAACAATTTTTTAAGAACTCTGGTTAATGCAGAAATCCATACCCATCAATTTGTAGGTGACAAAAGTCACATTAGAAAGCAAAAAGCATGTAAATACATACTTTTCCATGTTTTTATTTAAATTCCAGTTTCTTTACATACAGTGCAATATTAGTTTCAGATGTGGAATTTAGTGAATTCACCACTTAACACACAACAGTTGGTGCTCATCACAAGTGCCCTCCTTAATCCCCATCACCCATTCAGCCCATGTTTTTCCCCTGGCAGCAACCCATAGTTTGTTCTCTATAGAGTCTGTTTTCTGGTTTGCCCTCTCTTTTTCTTTTTGCCCCTATGTTCATCTGTCTTGTTTCTTAAACTCCACATATGAATGAAATACAGACTTCTTGAACAGGAGTTTGGAATATTTTTCTGTATAGGGCCAGACAGGAAATATTTCCAGTCTGGAAATATTTCCAGTCTTTGGGCTGTCCAGTTTCCATTGCTGACTTTCAACTCTGCCTTGGTAGGGCAAAAGGGGCCCCCGAACAACAAGGATGGGGGGGTGGCTACATTCCGATGAAACTTGGTTTACAAGAAAACAGGTGGCAGACTGAATCTGACCTGCAGATGTTGTTTGCCAACCCCTGCTCTACACAATGTGCAATAAATCACCTTCAACAATACAATGTAAAAGGAAATGAGTTTCTGGTTTTCTTTCTAGTCCCTACAATGCCATCACTCTTTGTTCCTATCTCTTGTTCCCTTTCTATAATCTTTCAGTCCCCTTGCTCTCAGTCTGCTACAGAAAAAGGAAATAATACTGACCAACAGAATTAATCTAAGGTTAAGGTAATGCATGTAAAGCATCCATAGCCAGCAGGAGGTCTGTATCTAGACTCTGCCCCTCTGAACAGATTAGGCTGAGCTGCTGCAATTTGTGTAAGAAAGACTAGAAGGAAATATATGAAAATACAAGCATTAATGGTCTCTGGGAGAATGCTTTTCTTCTTTCTGCTCTTTCATAGTGTTCTATTTTTCTATAATTGAAAATATACTTTTTTTCAGAATTAAAGACAAAAAAACCTTAAAACTTTAAAAAATTAAGGGGAATCAACGCTGGCCATTTTTACTAGCATGTTCTCTGGGAAAAGATCTTTTGTTATTTCAAATCTTTAGTGATAAAAGAGCAGATAAATCATAAAAAAAAGTTGGCTCTTAACATTAAATAAAAACTTAATACACAAAAAAAAACTTATGCAGTTTAACTTGCCTGTTTGTTTTGTTAATCACAAGAGAAAAAAATAGTTATTAAGGAATTAAAATAAGATAATATTTGAAAAGAAACACTTACTTGGAGTCGGCCTGGGGGCCTCCGAACTATTGAGCGCAAAATCCCTGCCATGATTGTGCTGACCTTTCTCTTCAGGGGCTATGACAAGCAGAAATAGATCTGTGGGTCAAATGTGTCTTGGAAATGGACAGGTGCCCACTTCTGTACTATTAAAAAACTAAACAACAAGTTAATTATAAAACTTATAGTTTAACAGTAAAATCTTATTATTTTAATACAATAAATAATAAATGTCTTATTTGGAGTTCAGCAAAACCATAGGTAGTAATCATATATTAACCACAACTCATTTTTGCCAAATGAGTTAGAAGCTAGGTTGACTCAACAAAAATGGGCAAAGGAGGTTACTATTGTTTAAAATTTTTTCTTCAACAATGACCACAAAGAATGTTTTGTTATAGAATCACAAAAAATGAAAGGGCTAGAAGGACTGAAGAAATCCAGACCCCTTGAACTAGATTTAACAACCTTCTTATCTCATGTATGTAGAGAATGAAAATTCAATCATTTACCCAAGGGCATCCAAGGAATATAGTCTGGAACCCAATTCTCCTAATTCCCAATCCAGCGTATTCTCACTAAATCATAACACCTTTGTATTAAAAAGTAAGCTGTAACTTTCTTTTTTTTGCATGTTTGTATTTTTAAACTATTTTTAACAAATATGCATTGCTTCTAGGATGTAAAAAAATTATGTTTTTTGAGTCGCACAACTACAACCTACTATACTGATGTATACTGAAAACAGAAAGATTAGGTTTATGAACTACATGTTTATTTTGGGTAGGTCACTTAATTTGTGTGCTTCAGTTTTTTCCCAAAAGAATGAAAATAATATCTATCTTGCAAATGAGTTATTCTGAAAACACCTAAGACAGTATTTAGCACATAGGAAGCCCTCAATAAATGGTACTTATACTATGATAAAATTATTAAATTATCACAAAGCTGTAATAAGAATATCCTAATGCACCAAAATAGGATATAATGCTGTATTTCAGTGAATCCACCAGATTCTGGCTCACTCAAGCTCTTCAAGCCTTTTCTGTGATATGGACAAAGTGATGAAGTTGTCGGAATCAAAGGAGGATGTTTCATTAAAAGGGCCAGACTTTAGAAAAATTTTCAGCAACTGAACCACTCTCTCAAAATTAACTACGTATCAGTTTTAGAAGAGTTAACTACTAAATCCTTAGTGCCATGAAAGCCAGAATTTTGTCTTGTTCAGTTTTTACTCTCAGCATCTAGCACAGTATCTGATGAATAGTAGGCAACCAGTGTTTATGAATGTCTGAATCAATTAATGGATTAGATCTATGGTCTGCTCAACTCAGAATTCAGAAGTACATCAAAATTTCACAACTCTCATTCAGACTTCAAACATTACCATACAATTTAACAACTTCTAGTTCAAATCAACATCTAGTCAAACCATCAGCCATTGCTTGGCTGGTTGTTTAAATACATTTTGTATCAAGGCTTCCTTAGAAGAGACGCTTATTTAATCCTCTGGCCTCCAATCAAATAGGTAATGATAAAGTATTTTCTTTACCATATTTCTTCAAGTTAAACATAATAGACTAACACAACTCATTTGGCCTCACACTTTGTTAGTCTTTTTCTTACCACTTAAATTTCAACAAAAGCCTCCTCATGGCCTTCTGGCTTCCATTCCAACTTCCCTAAAGTCTCTTTTCCATGACAGCAATCATCTCATTAAAATCCTAAATCTGGGATCCCTGGGTGGCGCAGCGGTTTGGCGCCTGCCTTTGGCCCAGGGCGCAATCCTGGAGACCCGGGATCGAATCCCACATCGGGCTCCCGGTGCACGGAGCCTGCTTCTCCCTCTGCCTGTGTCTCTGCCTCTCTCTCTCTCTCTCTGTGTGACTATCATAAATAAATAAAAATTAAAAAAAATAAATAAAATAAAATCCTAAATCTGATCATGTCAACTCTTCTCAAAACCTCCAACTGCTGGAGTAAGAAGTAACATACAAGCCAAGAGGAGAAAGCAAGAATAACCCATGTGATCCAATGGCACAGGATTCGAGTTCAAGTTCATGGTTAGCTAAATAGAGAGACTGATGGATGTAGAAAATAATCACAGGGATCCCTGGGTGGCGCAGCGGTTTGGCGCCTGCCTTTGGCCCAGGGCGCGATCCTGGAGACCCGGGATCGAATCCCACGTCGGGCTTCCGGTGCATGGAGCCTGCTTCTCCCTCTGCCTGTGTCTCTGCCTCTCTCTCTCTCTCTCACTGTGTGCCTATCATAAATAAATAAAAAAATTAAAAAAAAAAAATCACAGACACGCATGTATACGTGGGTTAGCTCTGTTAGCTAACAAGAGCAAAAACCAATGGCGTCCCAATAGCAATGAGTACACCCAACACCTGATCTTAGTATTCTCTAATAAAAGAAACCAGGCCTCTGTGGAGAAATGGCTGATTGTAGGGCTACAGCGGGGAATATACAAAGATTAGCTTGGAGCATCTTGTTTTTGTTTTTTTTTTTTTATTTATGATAGTCACACAGAGAGAGAGAGAGAGAGAGAGAGGCAGAGACACAAGCAGAGGGAGAAGCAGGCTCCATGCACCGGGAGCCCGACATGGGATTCGATCCCGGGTCTCCAGGATCGCGCCCTGGGCCAAAGGCAGGCGCCAAACCGCTGCGCCACCCAGGGATCCCTTGGAGCATCTTGTAACACTTGAAAGGAACTACTCAAAAGTCAAAATGATGGGAGAATGTCAAAGGGACATAGGACCATGTCAAAGAGCTCCTAATGGCTAAGGCTAGACCAATATAAGCAACAAAGTAAGTAATAAAGTATTGGCTTATAGTCCAAACCATAAAATCATGATTACATAGTCATATAAATAAATGAAGAAGTAAATTAATGGTAGAGAAGAAACAAACCGCTCTTACACAAGAATTCCAAATAACTTAGGCAGATAATTCCCTCTCAAAGAGGTGGAGCAAAACCATTCATCTTTCTCTCTCTTTAAGATTTTATTTATTCATGAGAAGCTGAGAGAGAGAAAGAGAGAGAGAGAGAAAGGCAGAGACCTAGGCAGAGGGAGAAGCAGGCTCTATGCAAGGAGCCCGATGTGGGACTCGATGTGGGGACTCGGGGATCACGCCCTTGGCCAAAGGCAGACGCTCAATTGCTGAGCCACCTAGGTGTCCCTAAAACCATTCATCTCTTAAGTATGGGCTATGCTTAATAACTTGCTCCCAGAGAAAAGCATAGAAAGGAGAAAAAAATAACTGTGTACTAGAGAAACCTCACACTGTGTCAGCCAGATGATTATGGTTTATATCAACTGAGATAAAAGTCAAGTTGATAGCATGCACCCCTTATATGATGGAATGGGAATGGCACTTCGTGTCTGTGTTCTTCCCCCAAACCCCGAACACCAGGCTGAGAGGAAAACATCAAACTCCATTTGATGGACATTGTGGAAAATATCTGACCAGTATCTCTTCAAATAATTGAGTGCCTTTAAACTGTCAAGGTCACCAAAAACAGGGAAAGTGAGAAACTGCCATAGTCAAGAGAAGCCTAAGGAGACATGATGGCTAAATGGGATTCTGAAAGAGTAAAAGGACATTTAGTAAATACTAAGAAATTCAAATGAATTATGTTAGTTAACAATGTATCAATATTGGTTCATCAATTATAACATATGTACCATACTAATGTAAGATGTTAATAAAAGGGGAAATCAGGTGTGGGGTATATATAGGAACTCTGTACTAGCTTCACAACTTTTCTATAAAATCTATATTATTCCAAAAAAGTTTATTGATTAAAATAACAAAAAGCTCTAATGCATTGGAGCGACAGCCAGTCCTCAGCCTCCACTTCTAGGACCTCACCTCCAATCACTCTTAATACACATACTGGTCCCCTTCCAGGCCCTAGAAGTTGCCAGGCACTCCTTTGGACTGGCAGTTCTTTCTCCTGGAATGCTCTTGATATTCACAAAGTTAATTTCTCTTACCTCTTTCAATTTTTGGCTCGAATCTTTTCTCAGTAGGGTCTATCCTTATTCCATTACTTAACAGTTTGACCCACCCCAAAATTGTCAAGACTCCTTCTTACACCACCTGATTTTCTTTCCATAGCACTTAACAGTTTGTTAGGTTTTTGTTTACTGTCTCCACCCAGTAACATGTTCATTCTGCAAGGACAATGATTTTTAAATTCTGTTTTTGGTCTGCCCCATCTATTCAGATGTATCCCAAGCATATACCTAAAGCATATACCTGTTCTGTACTAGGCACTCAATCAGTTTTCACTGAATTTAGTTTAATTTACAGACTTGAAAAGGTGCAACACTCGCCGTGCCTGGGTGGCTCAGTGGTTGAGCGACTGCCTTTGGCTCAGGTCATGATCCAGGGTCCTGGGATGGAGACATGCATCAGGTTCCCCACAAGAAGCCTGCTTCTCCCTGTCTATGTCTCTGCCTCTCTCTCATGAATAAATAAATAAAATCTTAAAAAAAAAAAAGGTGACAGTCAAAAATTCTAAGTTTTAATAAAAAGTAAAGGTTATTGTCAATAAGGCACAAAACTCTTAGATCTTGAAATAACTATACTGTCTCCTAATGTACAATAACTTTTCTTGTACAGGTGCAAAAGAAGGAAAAAAATGCATCATGAGAAGTATGATCGCTTTAACATTAAAAAAAAAAAATGTCTGTGAGGGCAGCCCCGGTGGCTCTGCGGTTTAGCACCGCCTTCAGCCCAGGGTGTGATTCTGGAGTCCTGGGATCAAGTCCCACGTCGGGTTCCCTGCATGGAGCCTGCTTCTCCCTCTCCCTTTGTCTCTGCCTCTCTCTCTCTCTGTGTCTCTCATGAATAAATAAATAAAATTAAAAAAAAAAAAAAAAAAGAAACTTGAAATTAAAAAAAAAAAAAAAGTCTGTGAATGAATGGTGGCAAGTATTCCATTTTTGCCAGAAGTTTGTCGCTGGGAACGCTGTGGTGTCAGACGTGGGCTGATTTTCCTACTGGATTCTGAGTTTGCGGGTCGCAGTCTCCTAGGTGGTCCTGCGCCCGGGGAACCGTCCCGGGGTCAAGCGGATCCTACTTCCCAGCTCCGGAGCCACGCAGCCCGACTGTGGGAGCCCGAGGGCCGAGCCACCCAGGCAGGACCCCCCTAGTGGGAGAGGAATGTGTGTGTAAACACAGACAAACTCTGGAAGGCTATCAGTAAAATGCTAACATACCCCTGGGGGGTGAGGCTATCAAGGTGATTTTCCGCTTGGCTCCCAGTTGTCTGAACAGTTTCATGTATCTATTTAATGACAAAAGGAGGGAAAACATTACCGGAAATGCACAACACGGAATTTCTCTTTCAATAAACCGGAAGGCAGTAAGTATCTCTTCTTTTAATTGCTAATGCCTAACAAGTCATAGGCAGCCCTCATCCTCATCAGCACCTCTTGGGAAAAATACAAAGCAGAACAGGCAGCTCTGGGTAGGTGGCGATCAAGAAACATGGTTGCAAAATTACAGCTTTTGGTGAAACGGCATATATTTTAACTGCCAACCTCGGAAGATTTTTGCCTTCTAAAATGCAATTAGGAAAGCTTTTATCTTCATTAACAAAAAATTCAGCTTACGCCGATCCGCAGCGGAAAAAACGAAAATAATAAAACAGAAGCACAGAAACTAAGACGAACGCGACTTCCCTCTCCCACTGGGGGGTCCTGCCTGGGCGGCTCGGCCCTCGGGCTCCCACAGTCGGGCTCCATCAGCCGCGTGGCTCCGGAGCTGGGAAGTAGGATGCTCGACCCCGGGACGGTACCCGGGCGCAGGCCCACCTAGGAGACTGCGACCCGCAAACTCAGAATCCAGTAGGAAAATCAGCCCGGATCGGAGACCACAGCGTTCCCAGGGACATACTCCTGGCAAAAATGCAATACTCGCCACCATTCGTTCCCCTCTCACCAGCTACGGCTAAACGTGCTCAGCCTGAACTTGACTCACCGAGGAAAGGAGGACAGAGGAAGGACCACCTGGGGCTACCCGCGAACCCAGCCGTGCGTCCCACTGCGCGCCGACAGCAAAACCGTGCACTTCCGTTCCGGCCACGCCCCGCCCACTCAAGAGGCACCGAAGGAGTGCGCAGGCGCACTGGTGTCACGTGATCACTCCCGGAAGCGCTGCTGGCTGGCTGGGTTCTGGGCGGGCTCCCGGCCGGTGGGATTTCGGAACTATGGCGAAGTACGGGAAGGAGCAGGATGCCCAGAGCATTGCTGCATTCACGGTGTTAAAGCGGGCGATGGAACTGGACTCGGGTTCCCGGTACCAGCAGGCCCTGGTGTGTTACCAGGAGGGGATTGACCTGCTCATGCAGGTCCTGAGAGGTGAGCAGGGAGCCGTGGAGAGAGGACTAGATGAAAGGAACTGGATCTCGCTGTGCCTGGGGCGGAGTTAAGAATCCTTGTGCACAACGAGAAAGCAAATACGAATACAGAAGGCGGATATTCTACAGAACAAGTGGACTGGTTTCGTTTATGCCTTTGATAGGTTGATGTCATCAAAAAAGAGGAACTGTACTCTAGATTTTTAAGAGACAGAATAAAATGTAACATATAAGCCTTGCTAGGACTAGTTTTGAACGTAAATGTAAGAGACATTTCTGGATCAGTTTGGAACGTTTGAATAGAGATTGGGTAACACTCAAATTATTGACTTTGTTAAGCAGTATGTTTTTTTCGAAAACTGCCTTTGATTTTTTGAGATGCAGACTTGAGCGTCTTGGAAAGAGTTTGTCACGATATCTGAGTTTAATTTTAAGGAAGAGAAACAATTGGAGCAAATGTGGCAGAATGCTAACAATTCTTAAATCAATGTGATGAGTAATAAGGGTGTTCGTTACACAATTATCTTTACTTCTCTGTGTAGACGTTTTCGTTAGAAGTAAACAATAAAAACACGTAGCGGCAAAAAAAAAAAAATTGAGAAATTTCAGCGTGTACTGAAATCGGTGTGAGAAATCATAGTATTGTGAATGGGGCAGCCAGACTTTATCTGTTGTGTAATTATTCAATGTTGAGAAGTACCCAAATAACCACTAACAAATAGTACAATCCTTGGCACATAGTAGACACTCAGTAATTATATATTATATGTTAAATACATATGTTACATATGTATTATATAATTTATTTATTCGTTTATTTTTATTTATGATAGTCACACAGAGAGAGAGTGAGAGAGAGGCAGAGGGAGAAGCAGGCTCCATGCACCGGGAGCTTGACGTGGGATTCGATCCCGAGTCTTCAGGATCGCGCCCTGGGCCAAAGGCAGGCGCTAAACCGCTGCGCCACCCAGGGATCCCTACATATGTATTATATAAAACTGGTTTAAGACTAGCCCCTGCCCCCCAACCCGTGGAGCTCCCAGTCTGGCCTAAGATCTCTCATGTGTACCTTTAACAGAGGCCTTGAAAGAACAGCAGAGGGCGCTCTTCAAGGGTGAGTGCTTTCGTCAGAACTATAAAAACTACCGGGTACCTGCCTGAGTGGCTCAGGTCATGATCTTGGGGTTCAAGAATAGAGCCATGCATTGGATTTCACGCTTGCGGGGAATCTGCTTCTCCCTCCTCACCCCTACTCATGCTCCAGCGCCCACTCTCAAATAAAATAAAATCTTAAAAAAAAAAAACTATAAAACTATCTTGGGAGAGCCCGTTTGATGATGATAGTGATGATGGTGATAGGAGTAATTAATTATGAGTGTTGAGTGCTGACACTGTGCAGAGTACATCAAAATCATAATCTTGGGGTGCCTGGGTGGCTCAGGGGTGAGCATCTGTCTTTGGCTCAGGGCATGATCCTGGGGTCCTGGGATCGAGTCCCACGTCGGGCTCCCCACAGGGAGCCTGCTTCTCCCTCTGCCTATGTCTCTCTCTGCGTGGCTCATGAATAAATAAATACAGTCTTTAAAAAAAAATCATAATCTTGTTTCACTCTACAATTGCCCTATGAAGTAGGAGGTAATGTTACCCTCATTTGCAGCATAAAATTAAACTTTTAAGTCTCACTACAATTAGTAGAGTCACAATTGGAACCCAAGGCTTTAAAGACTCTGGTATACTGACTGCCAAAATGAGATAGTGTACAGTGTTGATCAGATGGAGCATTGCTAAAATTCTGGTGCTCTAGGGTTGTCAAGTGGAGCGCTGCTCAAGTTCTGGCACTCTGGGAATCTGAATCCGGAGAATCCAGTTTTGCTCCAGTGTGCTCCCTGATTCCACAGAAGTTATAGAGACAGTGACATAATCTTACAGATTAAGGTACAAATGCAAATAACGCCATATAGGGAATAAGTGCCAGGAGAGGGTTATAGACCAGTGCAATGAAGATTTAGACAGTTAAAGGTCATTTGGGGGAGGAAAAGTGGAGGTGGCTTTTGACAGGGGCTTTGGAGGAGTAAGTAGAATTTCAGCAATGAAATTCAGCTAAGTGTTTAAATTCTGTCTGTGCTGTTTTATTAAATAAGTTGGTTCCAGCATGTGTCTATAGAGAAAGAGTGAGAAGTTAAGTTTAAAGATAGAGTGAGTCTTGGAACACAGAGTGGATGGCCTTGACCGCCAGATTTTAACTCATTCCATAGATGAGGAGAAACCATTTAAAGTTTTTACAAAAAAAAAAAAAAAAAAAAAAAAAATTAAAGTTTTTACAAAAGATTGGTGTAGTTAAAGTTGCATGTCAGGACTTGTCTCTATAAGGAATATGCTCTTCTCCTCTCAAGTATTTGTATTTTTATAGCATACTCCCTCTTTATACAAATATTACTTTCTCTGTGAGGCCTTCCCTGACCTCCTATGTAAAATTGCAGCCTCATCCTAGGACTCCCTTATCCTTCTTCCTTGTTTTATTTTATTTAATAACACTTACCACAATCTAACATACATACTTACCTGATTTACTTTTCTTGTTGTCTTTCCTCCAACTTGAATAAGAGAGGACAATCGTGTCTGTACTAGGCTTGAACAAGCCAGTACATATACTGTGGTTAATAAAAGAAGTTACACTGGGATCCCTGGGTGGCGCAGCGGTTTAGCGCCTACCTTTGGCCCAGGGCGTGATCCTGGAGACCCGGGATTGAATCCCACGTCGGGCTCCTGGTGCATGGAGCCTGCTTCTCCCTCTGCCTATGTCTCTGCCTCTCTCTCTCTCTCTCTCTCTGTGTGACTATCATAAATAAATAAAAAAAAAATTAAAAAAAAATAAAAGAAGTTACACATAAGGAGAGCAGGAGGGCTAGAATGAACCCTATGGGATCAAAGTTACCATCATGAACTTGTGGTTTAAATTAAAAAAAAAAAAAATATATATATATATATACACACACACACACACACACAGTTGAATAGACAGAAATAAATGAAGATGTATATATATGTTAGTAACCCTACGTATATTTTCTAGCCATGTTGATTGAAAGAGCCTAGAAGTAGTGACAGGACTTTCCTAGTGGCAACAAGTACACTTGGCACCCAGAATTGGATTTCTTCATACCATTCTCCAACAAAGGAACCAGGGGTTCTTGGAAAAATGGTTGATTCCAGGGCTGGGGCAGGGAAAACACAAGATGAGTTGAAAACATTTTGCACCAGAAAGCAAGGAAGTGATCAAAATTTGAGGAGTCTTCTAAAGGACAGGGGCCAAGGATCCCTGGGTGGCACAGCGGTTTAGCGCCTGCCTTTGGCCCAGGGCGCGACCCTGGAGACCCAGGATCGAATCCCACGTTGGGCTCCCGGTGCATGGAGCCTGCTTCTCCCTCTGCCTGTCTCTCTCTCTCTCTCTCTCTCTCTCTGTCTCTCTGTGACTATCATAAATAAATAAAAAATTAAAAAAAGAAAGGACAGGGGCCAACATGAAGGAGCTGTCAAAGCCAAAGCTGATAAAATTAGAACAAGAAAATAATAGTATTGCCATTTGCAATGACATCGATGGTGCTAGAGAGTATTATGCTAAGTGAAATAAGTCAGAGAAATACCATATGATTTCACTCATATGTAGAATTTAAGAAGCAAATGAGCAAAGAGAAAAAGAGAGGCAAACCAAGAAATAGATTCATAACTATAGAGAACAAACTGATGGAGGGATGGGTGAAATAGGTGATGGGGATTAAGAAGCCCACTTGTGATGAGTAGTGGGTGATGTATGGAAGTGTTGAATTACTATATTATAACCAGAAAGTAATATTACAATGTGTGTTAACTAACTGGAATTTAAATAAAAAAACAATAGTATTGGATTACAACCCACAGACTAAAATAAATATGCATGAGTCCATATTGATATAAATTGATCATCGAATAAATAAGTAGATGGGAGGAGGGATAGCTCTTCTTTACAGTAGCATTCCAAGTTTATTTATTTATTTATTTTTAAGATTTTATTTATTCATGAGAGACACAGAGAGAAGGCAGAGACATAGGTAGAGGGAGAAGCAGGCTTATGCAGCAAGCCCGATGTGAGACTTGATCCTGGATCTCTGGGATCACGCTCTGAACCAAAGGCAGACACTCAACTGCTGAGCCACTCACGCGTCCCGCATTCCAAATTTATAAATTAAATGATAGAATAGGAAATCTCTGTTTGACAGACACTCTAGTGATAGTTGTTGCAGGCAAGGACCATCAATGGGTGCTAAAATTAGTGGATAAAAGTGATGAGAAACAGGGTATCTTCCCACAAGAAGATATCATTTAGAAGGGACAAAATAGTGATTTTACAGTGGAGAAATCTTCGATTACCACATGATGAAAGTTAATGTCACCAGTAGTAACACATATTGACATCATGTACCCACTGAGAAGGGCCTGCTTTGATGATGATTTTTGTGCTAAAAATGTGTAACCTCAATCTAATCATGAGAAAACATCAATAGTTCCAAATGAGAGACATCCTACAAAATAACTGAGCCCTGTTTTCCTCAAATGTCAAAATCATAAAAGGTGGAGAGAGGCCAAGAACCTATACAGATTGGAGGAGAGGACACTAAGAAGACATGATAAGTATATGCTGTGTAAGATCCTGGACCAGAAAAGAAACTTTCTTTAGTGGGACAATTGGTGGAATACAAGGTTTGTAGATGAGTTAGTAGTGTTGTATCAGTGTTAATTTCCTAACTCTGATAATTGTACTATATTTATATATTAGTATTAGGGGAGTCTGGGTGAAAGGATGCTGTACCATTATTGCAATTTTTCTATAAATACAAAATTCTAAATAAAATATATTTTAATGGGAGTTTGATATAAGCAATATCAAAAGGGAGGAATGAAGAAACCAGAAGTGATTTGGTGACCGATTGGGTTTGGGGGTTAGGGCTTAGGTAAGATTTTACTGATAATGTATATTAAAAAAAATACCTTACATTTTTGAGATGGCTGGGAAAATAATTGAACATAAACTATAACCAGAAAGTCTAGAAGAGAAACTGGTTTTGTGTAAGAAAGATAAGTGTTGGGACAGCCCGGTGGCTCAGTGGTTTAGCACTGCCTTCGGCCCAGGGCCTGATCCTGGAGACCCGGAATCGAGTCCCACGTCAGGCTCTTTGCACGGAGCCTGCTTCTCCCTCTGCCTGTGTCTCTGCCTCTGTGTGTGTGTGTGTGTGTGTGTGTGTGTGTGTGTGTGATGAATAAATAAATAAAATCTTAAAAAAAAAAAGATAAATGTTGTTTGCTATGTTTTGATTATGCTAAGATTTCAGACTTGTGGTTGATTACGACAAAACAATTCTTAGACTCAGGTTTGACATGTAATAAGCCACCTTTGTCACCTCACCAAATTTGATGTCCCCAGCTGTGAGACACAGTGGCAGAGTCTCCACTCAATAAAGCTGTTCCAGATGCTTAGTGTAAAAATGAAGGTCTTGCATGATCAAGCCAAATATGAGCACATTAGTGTATTTTAGGACTGAGGCAAACCATGCTTAAGGATAGGAAATTTGAAAAAAATAAAATAAAAAAAGGATAGGAAATTTGTGGAAAACTTGAGAAACTGGAAATAATGCCTGTACTAAATAGAAAAACTATTTGGAAATTTGAGAATGTATTTTTTAATTTGTAGGTACCAAAGATGATACAAAGAAACGTAATCTCCGAAAACAAATTTCTGGCTACATGGATAAAGCAGAAATAGTAAAGAAATACTTGGATCAAGAAAAAGAAGGTAAAGAGGCTAATTTACAGAACGTGTCCATAAGTTATTGTGACAAAGCTCATTTCATCCAATGTTTCTGGCTCTGCCTTTTGGAACTCTGTGGTCTGGACCATTTATCCCTGGGAGCCTACTGGTTTATTCTGCATTTCCACTTCCCTATACATAAGTTATTCTTAACCTTTTTGGGGGGGGACCCTGCAGTGGGGAGGTGGTTTTCACATATCCTCTTGAGAATCTGATGAAAGCTATACATACTGCAGAACTCTGCATGCTGTTTTAAGTTCACAGATCCCCATGAAGGTAATGTGTGAACTAAAGTTGAAATAATACTGCACAGAAATAGGGAATGTAAATCTTGTATTTTATTTCTATTTTCCTTTAGAAAATGAACAAAATGTTGAAGTAGCTAAAGAAACTCCTGGGACTTCTTTAGGATTTTGCTGTGAATCAAAACATTCCAGGAGTTAAGTATTCCTAATGACTGGAGATGCCATAGGTGTCCTTCCCTACTTATTATTAGTTTTCTACTCATGAGTATGCAGTTTACAAACATCTACCTATAAATGATCATCACCACTTTTGCCTGGCATACCTGCTTTTGTTAGCCAAAGTTACTACTGCCCTCAAAAAGCCAGTGTCTCCAGGGGCACCTGGGTGGCTCAGTCAGGTAAGTGTCTGACTCTTGGTTTCAGCTCAGGCCATGATCTCATGGATCATGAGATCGAACCTGTATTGGGCTCTGCTCGCAGGCAGCACAGTCTGCTTAAGATTGTCTCTCTTCCTCTGCCCCTCCCCACTCGCTACTCTCTTTAAATAAATAAATAAATAAATAAATATATAAATAAATAAAATCTTAAAAAAAAAATATATATATATATATAAAAACCCACCAGTGCTTCCAGCCCTCAGCTGCTCTTCCTCACTGTTCTTATATGGTCCTCCCCCACCTCTTCCTAGTATTCTGTATGAGCGCATACCCTGGGTACTCCCCTGCCGGAGCTCCTCTGTTGGGTGGGAATAAAAAGTATTTACTTTACCCTAAATTTAAATGTACAATGAAACTTCCTTTTAAAACCTTGATTAAAAAAAAAAAGAACCTTGATAAAATATAGTACCATCAGCATTGTGGCTTGAATACATTGGGTTAAATTAGCCTATGTGGTTAGCTTGGCTTGAAAACTGATACATAGTTGCTAACATATTTGGGGAAATATTAGGAATAGAATCAAACTACTGGTCTTTAAACAAACTTTAAATATATAACAATCATGTAAATTAGGAACTACCATTAGAGGTCATATTTTTAAAAAACTTAAAGGTCTTTGATAACTAATTCAATAATTATTCATTTCGAATGAACAAAAGCAATGGAACTATCTTACTGATCCTGTGGGATCCTAGTCTTTGGCTTGGGTCGTTAAGAAGTGCTATAAGTTTCTGCTTAAAATATTCTATAAGTTCTTCCTTAGAGACTTCAAAATTCCACATAGTACTGCATTTATACGTTTAATACTTTAGCTATTAAATTGCAGGAACATAAAAAAGACTAAAATCTGAAGGGAAGGACAAGGAAGCTCTGGAGTTCTAGCTTATTGTTCTATTCACGATGACAGAGTATCAGCTATCATTATACATATGGGCTTCTCTTAGATAAACTGCCTGGTCTGTAGGATTTGACCCAAGAACCTGTTCCAAGAAATCTCTGGACTTTCCCACTTGGCCTCCATGAAGATAAAAATCACTTATGGGATTGTTTGCCTTATTTATCTCTGTATGTGTAGCATCTTGCTTTGTGCCTCATATATATGTAGTAGGTATTCAGAAATATTTGCTGAGTGGAGGAGTTAAAAAAATTAACTTGTATCAGATCCTGATTAATCACTGTATGTAAATATGTGTAAAAGGAATATAAATGGTCATTGGTTATATTATTGAAATTGTGTTTTGTAGATGGAAAATATCATATGCAGATTAAAATAGAAGAGAATGCAACTGGTTTCAGTTATGAGTCACTTTTTCAACAATACCTTAATGAAACAGTTACAGAAGTTTGGATACAAGATCCTTACATTAGACAGATTCATCAGGTAGGTGAAATGTACAAAAATATGATGAAATGTTATTTAAACTGTATGAGTTAGTAATAACCTATCCTGATGTCTTTCAGCTATATAACTTTCTTCGATTTTGTGAGATGCTTATTAAGAAACCATGTAAAGTAAAAACTATTCATCTTCTCACATCTCTGGATGAAGTAGGTATCTGGAAGCATTTACTGTTTCTGCATTTACTTTTTCTTCATTCACTTTATTCAGATACAAGATGTAGTTTGAGCAAGGAAAATGTGGACACTGCTTCCGCTAGAACTATTTCTTCGGGATTATCTAACTACAGGACTAAAATACCTTCCTTCCAAACAATGCTGTTGATTTTTTTTCTGATTTTGTTGTACCTCGCATTGGGCCACTTTGCTAAGCTCTTTGATTCAAATAGTTTGTCAGTTTAGTCTCTTGGATGTTCCAGGATATGATCACATGTTTGCACTATTGACAGTTTTATCTCTTCTTTACCAATGATTATATAGTATTGGCCTTCTGGTGGATCATAGCATAATAGCATCTCTATCTTGATTTTGACTTAAATAGGAATGCTCCTAAATAAACCAGATTTCTAGGATTAACTTGAAAAGAAAGCAGTTCCATCTGAATAACTAAGTAGCATTACTAGGGGTACCTGGGTGGCTCGGTCATTGAGCATCTGCCTTCTGCTTGGGTTGTGATCCGGGGTTCTGGGATGGAGTCCCGCATCGGGCTCCCCAGAGGGAGCCTGCTTCTCCCTCTGCCTGTGTCTCTGCCTCTTTCTGTGTGTCTCTCATGAATAAATAAATGAAATCTTAAAAATAAATAGCATTACTAAAATACCTTTTAGGAGATGGGACAGAGTTGTGTTATGTACACGTTAGAAAAAAATTTTGATAAAAACAATTGCTGTTAAACTGCTTTATGCTCTGGTTGCTTCTTTGAGATAATAGACTTTGAAACTAGTATAGAATCTTTTCCATTTTAATTCATTCTATGATATACATTGCATAGCTTAATGATAATTTAAAATATTAGTAACTGAACAGAAAATTGTATCTTTCCTATTTACAGGGTAGTGGGAAACAGCAGCAAAGTAGTGGCCTGCAAGAAATAAAAAAGTCACTCCAAGATCATGGAGTGCTGTTGGAATTAAAATATTCTTCTTCAGTACATGACCGAGAAATTAGGTTAGTGTATAGCAATATTTTAATTTTTATGCAGTTGAAAATATTTTTCTTTTAATAA
The DNA here is from genome assembly GCF_053574225.1 of Canis aureus. Taxonomy (NCBI): domain Eukaryota; kingdom Metazoa; phylum Chordata; class Mammalia; order Carnivora; family Canidae; genus Canis; species Canis aureus. The sequence goes on from NC_135621.1 coordinate 46,340,379, forward strand.
GTTTTACATAATTACATATAAATATTCAATTTATTAAAATGTTAAGTAAAGATTAATTTTAGTATCTTTTCACTTTCGAGGAAAAAAATCTGGCTTATTATGTCTGAGTTTCATGTTTCCTAATGGATTAGAGTTTATGTGTTCTGTTGCTTTTCTGTTCAATTATACATATAGTGTTATGGTATTGGGATAATTTTTCTGGTAATAATATTTAATATTTTGATGAGTTTAGTTTTTCTTGTTTATTAAATAATCACATAGGTGTGACAATATGCTATAGTGTCTACAAGGAAACAGCATATGCAGGTATCTTAGTAATATGTTTGTGGCTTTTATATGTTTAGAGTACTGCACCCTTAGTTTTAATGAAAACTTAAGCATAACCTAAATGCAGTGCTATTGTTGAAGCAGAGGTTGGGATCCAGAGCTCTTCTTCCTTATGTCCTCCATCTCTAGGTAGGGGAACCGCTGCAATACTCTGTAGTCTGCCTGAATACACTTCGTAGAACAGGAAAGTTTTATCAGAAATCTGAAATTCAAGAATAAGATTTAATTTAATTGTTAAACTTGTTACCAGCTAATCAAATCAACTAATGGTTTCTTTAGATGTTTCATTTCATTGGAAACATAGCCCATGAGTAACCCTCGGTTTGGTTCAACTCGTGCTGCTGCCGAAAGTGATTTTCTTTGTTATGAGGAAATGTTGCTGATACTTGCACTATATCTTTGATAATTGTCTGACTCAACTGTCTAGAATATAATACTGTATACTATTTCAATAGGTTTAACAATGGTTGGATGATTAAGATTGGAAGGGGACTCGATTATTTTAAGAAACCACAGGTAGGATATAGTCTTAAGAGTGAGTATGTTGCACTCTTTTTGTGTCATTTTAATAAACTGGCTTTGGGCTTTTTTGTTGTTAAAAAAAAAAAAAAACCTCTTTTCTTCTCTTCTTAGAGTCGATTTTCCCTTGGAAATTGTGATTTTGACTTAAGACCATGTCATGAAACCACAGTGGACATTTTTCATAATAAGCACACAAAAAAAATATGACGGGTAGTCACCTAATTTGTATTATATATTTCTATTTTAAGTTAATATTGATTTTGTTGTTGTTTTTACTTTGGACAGATCATTCCTATAATTATGAATTTAACAATAAATTTTTATATTTCTAACTTATGGATCCATTGTTCAGTTATGTAACCAAACCTAAATATTTTTATAAATACATTATTTAGTAGATTTAGGTATTTCTAGTCACAAGGTTAATTTAAACATTTTACTAGCTTTTCTCTTATTTGACTGTTGGAGAATGGATCAATAAATAATAAGCACCTATTATGAAGATGAATTCAATGTTCATTTTGCCCCTGGGAATTTAGAGTCCAGGAAGAAAAATCATGGATTAGAATATTCTTTTAAGAGACAGATGGGCTTGTGCTTCTAATAACCAGGAGAAAAAAAATGTTAATTTTATAACAAGTGTCCCTGGTAGAAATTTACCAACATTCATTTATCTAATATTACCTAACTCCGTAAAGGTAAACCAACCTGCTTAGTTACACAGGTACATTTTACAGCTTATTCAGTCTTGGTTGGCACATTTGTAAAGCCTTGCAGTTTAAGATCAACTGTTTTGGCATCCATCCAGATGCCAGTTGAGTGGTTGGGGACGAAGACTAGGTTCCATGGAGATAGGTTGGGGTTGGGAATAAAGGTAGAGGTAACGAGCAGTCTGGAAGCTTAAAGAATAAGCTAAGTCAGTCTGTGGAGGGAAAGAGAAGTATTAGTGTTAGGGAGTACACATAAAACATCACATCTGGAGAAGACTGAAGATTACATTCAAGATTAAATAGTATGAAAGGACCAAAGCCAGGTAGAAGCCATGGGAATAAGATTGGGCAGAGTGGTCCTGGGTGACTTGAACACCAGCTTTATGTTCTACCTCTGGGAGCCACCTGACTAAATTGGCATAAAAGACCAAGAAGGGATTCCGGAAAAGTTCCTAATTTTTTTCATTAATGTTTTCAGGTTCAGGTGCTGGTAATGCTGAACCTGAAAAGACTCAAACCAGTGTGCCAAGCTTGGTTATATGGAAATTCAGGGTCTCAGGAGAGCAAGTATTGGACCTAATCAGAAGTTAATTTTCTGCAAAGTATCGTAGCTTATTTTGCCAGGTACCTATCAGCATGTGGAAGTAGAGAGGCTTTTCATTCAGGTGAGAACATGTATTAGACCTCCTTATTTTCATTGTAAAATAACCACTCTGATTTCTTTTAGAGCATATGTATCTATCACTGTAGAGATTCAGCAGTCCACAACCCTGTGAAATTAACTTTTATTCAACCCATATAGGAATCCTGCCTAAGAGATATTGATATTTAAGGAAAAGTGCCTATCCATTATTTATAATAATGGATAAAGCAATAATGCTATCCATTATTCTATATATTTGAAATCTATCCCCAGATCCAATTAGAACATCAGAAGACTACTAGATGCAAGTTACTTATTAAATACATCAAGAAATGTGCAAGAACTCTGTGAGTAAACTAAACTTTATGGAGGATTGTAAAAGGAAAGTAGGGAAAGACAAATTATATTCTTGGATGGGAAAGCTTAATAAAATATCATTTCTCCCTAAGTTAATTTTATAAATTAATTGACAGAGACTAATGCTAGGAAACTTGCCTGACCAGCTATAAAGACATAAAGTTACTATATATATATATATATATATATATATATATACACACACACACTATATACTATAGTACTTTATATATATAAATATATAGTATAAATATAGTTATATTTATGTATAAATATAGTTATATTTATATAAACTTATATACAGTATATATAAAAATTTATATAAATATATAGTAAATTAAATATAATTTATATAAATATATAGTATATAAATATATACTATAAATATCTAGTATAAAGTACTTTTATATATAAAGTTACTATATATATATACTATATACTATATATATATATATAGTACTATATACTATTTTTTAAATGTATGGGCGTATGGGCATAAGAATGGACAAATCAGTGGGATAGAATAAGGAGTCTGAAAATATCTGAGAGAGTAAGTGAATGTAAAAAAAAAAAAAGAGAGTAAGTGAATGTGTGTATGGGTCCTTTTTTTTTTTTTGTATGGGTCCTTAATGCACTACAAAGGTATGGTTCATATTAGTGGGGAAAGAGTAGATTATTCAATAAATGTTTGGAAAAAACATTAGATTTCTACCTCACATAGTTATTCTATTAGAGCTAATTAAATAAAAAAAATTTTTTTTAACTCCACTAAATGTACTAAGTATAACTCCACTAAATGTACTAAGTATAACTCCACTAAATGTACTAAGTATAACACAAAACCCAGGAATTATCAAGGAAAAGGCAAAAGATCTGATCATGTAAGTATTGAAAATTTGATTAAAAATGATAAAAAGTTAAAAAAAATGATAAAAAGTTAACACGAGATCAAATTTATAGTATATAGAGAAAGGGTTAATAGTACTAATATATATGGAAGATAGCCAAACTTTCAGGAAGTGAACTCAATCTTACCTCTGTTAGCCTCACTGCCTCACCAAGGAATTTGTCCTTTTAGCCATGACTCCCTTTGCTGCATTGTTTCTGCCAGTATAGACATTCCTAGCCAGATACCACCCACCCTATTTCTTTGTTTTTAATGAACAAACTTCTTGAAGTTCTTTATACAATTTTTTCCAATTACCTCATCTCCCTATTCATATTTCAACTCACTTCAATCAGGCTACCCAGTCACTCCACTGAAATTGCTCTTATCAAAGTCAACAATGACTTCCATCAGTGAGTGCTTCTTAACCTTCATATTACCTGACTTTCAGAAGTATTTGACCAAGAGGGCCACTCCCTTCTTGAAATTCTCAAATACCATGAAACATATTTTCCTTCTCCTCCATCCTGTCTCTTAAATAGTGGTGTTAAGTCATATACTAAGTAGTAACATTTTTTTTTAATTTGCGCTCTCCCCCAAGTGATTAGTAATTTCTTAGTGAAAAGCAACAGGAACTGCTCTTACTTGATATAAGCAAAAAAGAGATTATAAAGATAGTGGGTAGTTCAGGCCATCACCACCGAGGTACAGACTTGGCCTTGGAAGTTATGCAGCAAAAAAAACCACATCTAGATCACAACACAGAACTAATCAGATGGTACCACTGCTGATCCCAAGGCAAGACCTGGACTCAGTAGTCTTATTACCACTTCTGTCACTTAAATTATCAGACAGTACACTGCCACTCTCAGTGCCTTGCTACTCCTAGAAATTCAGGCTCCTGGTACTACTGCCAGAGAAGTGTTTTCACCATCCCATGTTCTCTGTCATGATGCATTCAGATTCTGAAGCAAGTACATCTGATTGGCAGAACCTAAGACATATGCCCTTACCCTAGATTCAAGAGAGGCTAGGTAGGAAAAGAGTACAGTGGAAATTTCAGTTTCCACAGAGGAGAGTGTTGTTGGTTTGCAACCTCTGGAGTTCCCCAGGTGAAATTCAAAACTGGCCTTCATAAACTCAGTGCAAGGAAAGAATGAAAAAAGAGGCAGACCATTCCAGATTGGAGGGTGGGGTTTAATAACCAAGGGAACTTACATATAAGGCTTTTCTTGGGTGACTACAAGATTCTACACATGCTTGCAGAATCTCAAGAGTTCATAGAGGCTTTGATGGAATTCAAGTCACATGTACAATCCAGATAGTCTCAGGATCATATTAGTCTCTCAAGGCTGAATTTTTGAAGTGGCTCCTAATGTTGGAGCAGTGGGTACACATTCTAAGGGCAGGGGAGGGTGTAAAGAGCCTCCAATTGCCCATATTCAGTTCAGGGGTCAACTGGCATCACATCCTCCTGATGACCTCTCCAACAAACCAGGTTTGACCTCACAGCAAAGTTTATAAGGTGGAGGTGACTCAGGTGCTAAACACTTTAAGCTTTAAATGAATTATAAAAGTTCACAGTTATCCATTTTCATGACTTAAAATTCTATGTATATGCTGTCAACTCCTAAATATATAAAATAAGCCAAAACTTTTCCTTGGAGCTGTGATCTCATATATTCAGCTGCCTATTTGGCATTTCCTGTGGCATCTCAGAAGCACACAGGCATTTCAAATATAGGATGCTGCAACTGAACTTTGGAAACACACTCCCCCACTCCTTGTACTTACTCCCATTCATCCAGTTGCTCAAATAAGAAATCTAGGATTCATTTTTGATTCCTCATTCTCCTTGAACCCCATATGGAAACAATCAGAAAATTCTGCGGGCTCCAGCTGCAAAACATACCTTTTCTATTCAGGTGATGCTTGTTAAATTGCCCTTTTGGAACCCAAAGCCCTTAACACCTTTCACCTGATGGTATCCTCGCTCTTGAGAAACAAATGGTATCAGAAAATCAGGAGTGCTTTATTGCCCCAAAGCATATCCTATCAGGATACCTTTCTTGGAAAGTAACTTGCACACAGCAAATGTAATGCTTAAAAAATATGTCCATGAGAAATCTCTTCAAATTGTTTATTTGCCGTTTAATATTACTGTAGAAGAACAGAAGGACCTGCCTGTGAATCCTGCCTCAAATGAAGAACAGTTAGACTGTCATTTGTGTTTGTCTCAGGAGTCACTTGAAAAGCAAAATCCCAGGGCGCTTGGGTGGCTCAGTGATTGAGCATCTGCCTTTAGCTCAGGGCATGTTCCGGGGTCCTGGGATCCAGTCCTTTATCAGGCTCCCCAGAGGGAACCTGCTTCTCCCTCTGCCTATGTCTCTGCCTCTCTCTCTCTGTGTCTCTCATGAATAAAGAAATAAAATCTTAAAAAAAAAAAAAAAAAAGTAAAATTCCCTCCACTTACTCCACTTCTGCTTTGAGAAAACCAGTTGCAGGTGAAACCCTGTTTGTCCACTCCTGCCCCTCCCCTTCTTCACAAAAAAAAAGGGGGGGGATGAGATCTGGATCTACTCAGGTACAAGACAAGAACTCATAAGAGCTAAATTCACATGTTAAAATCCTAACCTATAGTACCTCAGAATGTAACTGTATTTGGAGACAAGGTCTTCAAAGAGTTATAAAGTTAAAATGATGTCTTTAGAGTGGACCCTAATCCAGTAAGATTGATGTCCTTATAAGAAGTGGACATTTTGAGCAGCCTGGGTGGCTCAGCCATTTAGTGCTGCCTTCAGCCCAGGGCGTGATCCTCAAGACCCAGGATCGAGTCCCACGTCAGGTTCCCTGCATGGAGCCTGCTTCTCTCTCACCTGTGTCTCTGCCTCTCTGTTTCTCATGAATAAATAAATATTTTTTAAAAAGTGGACATTTTGACACATATGCACACTCAGAGAAAATTTAACAGTACCCTAATTGGTCTTAAGTGTTAACGTGCTTCCAACTTATGCCCTCCTTGCTTGCTGACCTAAATCTCAGTTTATAACAGTACTAACCTACTTCCCTTGAGATTCTGTGAAGTGCTGGCCTTGAGGAACAAAGAACCGGACTTTCCAGAAGATAAGGCCTGATCACACTCAAACAGCCACCACTGGTCATGGCATCCTTGATAAGAGATGTCTGGGAGCCTTGATTCCTGGTACAGGGGCACGGGTCCAGACTGCTTTGCCAGGACATGGCTTGTTGGGCTGCAGGGACATGCTTTACTGAGAGACACCTAGGAGCCTTGATTGTTGGTAGAGCAGAGGATTCTGGAAGATTTTTCGAGAACAGATGATTAATTTCTGAGTACCAAGTTCCGCACATAGACCCCTCACCATTCCCTGCACCTTCCCTTTTAAAAATCTGCTTCCCCTGGACAGGGAAGATGGTCTTTGAGACATTAATCTGCCATTTTCCCAAGTTGCTAACTTCCTGAATAAAGCAACATTTCATTTGCAACCAACACTTGTCTCTTGAATATTGGCTTTCGAGTGGCGAGTTTGGAACTAGTCCTCTTCCCAATAACAAAAAGACCATGTGAGGACACAGGTAGAAGGCAGCTATCTGCATGCCAAGGTGAGAGGCCCCAGGAGACACTAAACACACCAGGCTTGGGTTTGATCTTGGACTTCCTGGCCTCCAGGACTGAGAAAATATATTTTTATTATTTAAGCCACCTAACTTGTGGTATTTTGTTATGACAGCTCTAGCAGATTAATATATACTGCTTTGTTCCAATAAATCAGAATTAAACGTTGCCCCGAAAATGGAAGTCGTCCTTAATTTTTGACAAGTGCTTAACATAATGTCAGCATCTTTCCATGGCTACTGCCAGCATCACCTCTGCTGGGGTTCCTGCAGTTATCTCCCAAATGGCTTTCTGCTTCCTGTCTTCTCTCACTCCAATCCATTCTCCACAGAGCAGACAATAGGCTTTATAACAACGCAGTGGGGCACCTGGGTGGCTCAGTGGTTGAGTGTCTGTCTTTCGCTCAGGTCATGATCCTGGGGTCCTGGGATTGAGTCCCACATCGGGTTTCTTGTGAGGAGCCTGTTTCTCCCTCTGCCTATGTCTCTGCCTCTCTCTCATGAATAAATAAAATCTTTAAAAGACAAACAAAAAGTGAAAACTGCAGTATCACTGCACTTAAAATAAGATCTTGGGCTATCTGTCCCTACCGGATCTGGTCTCTTCATCCTCATCTTGCTCCATTCTCCCCTTGTTCCCACACTTCAGTTTGCCTATACTTCCTTTGACACCATCAATAACCTAGCTTTTACCCACTTGAGAGCTTCCTGTATGCTGTTGTGTGGTAGATTATACTTTACAAAAATGGCTTCAATAAGATCCCCCAGACCCAGTAATAATTTTTATAATAACTTTGACATACTTCCCATGGAGAGAGGTGCTATCGATGTTCTCTCCTCTTGGATTTGGATGCATGTGTGACTATACAAGTTGCTTCCAAGATAAGGTTTTAAGAGGACATGGTTTCTGTTGGGCTTTCTTTAGTCACTTTTTCTGGGAATCCAGCTACCATGCTGTGAGGGAGTTCAGGCAGCCTTGATTAGGCCCAAGTGGAAAGGAATTGAAGCCCTCAACCCATAGCTCCAGCTGAGCTTCCAGCCAATTGCCAGCACGTTTGCCAGCCATATGAGCCATCCTGTAGCAAGTTATTTCCAGCCCTTTAAGCTGCCCTCGCTAATGCCACTGGATCATATGCGCTATCCCCATCAAAGCTCAAATTGCAGATTTGTGAATAAATGTTTTAAGCCACTAAGTTTTGGAGTGGTTTGTTAAGTGGCAATAGATAACTAATAAAACTGGAAATACTCCCCACTTCGCTCTGCTTGGCTGCTTTCTTCTCGTTCTTCAGGTCTCCATTTCAGTATTGTCTGATAGCTCTAGCTAGGTAGCCCATATTATTGTCTGTTATAACTACCTAGGCTTTCCTTGCTTTATAATTACATACTAATTTGTCTACATTTCCTATTAGGCAACTCCAGTCTTGACCTATTAGTGAGTGATAATTTTTAAAAGATGAAGTAAAAATCAAGTATGTCAAGTAAGTGAATAGTATATGGTAAGTATTCCTTTTAGGTATAGATGATATCTATGCTAGTACTATATATATGTGTGTGTATATATATATATATATATATATATATATATATATATATATATATTTTTTTTTTTTTTTTTTTTTTTTACTCTAGTTTTTAAGGAGTTTAAAAGCCAGTAGACCAAACTGTCAGTTCCTGAGGTCAGTAATCATGTCTCACTCACCATGAACATCCAACAATTCAAAGTACCTGGCACATAGTAGGCACTCATAAAACACACAGTAAATACTGTAGAAATCAGAGGAGTATATGAATGAACTGTGGAGACACAAACTGGTTCCTGTGATGTTACTCTTTGAAGAAGTTTGGCAATTTCTTCTATAAGAGATGTAGAGACACAGCAAAACCTTCAGCAGGGGTTTTGGGGAAAGAAGAGACATGAGCATATTTGTTCACACTATGCATAAGGATCCATTGAGTGGAGAGAAAAATGTAAGATAAAAAAGATATTTATTTTTTTAAGATTTTATTTATTCATGAGAGACACACAGAGGCAGAGACATAGGCAGAGGGAGAAGCAGGCTCCCTGTGGGGAGACTAATGCAGTACTTGATCCCATGACCCCGGGATCATGACCTGAGCCTAAGGCAGACGCTCAACCACTGAGCCACCTGGGTGCCCCAAAAAGATAAATATTTAATAGCACAAGGCCCAAACAGGTTGGAAAGGACACAGATACAGGTACAAGAGGAGTTAACCTTAAGGAAAAAGTGTTAGAGAATGAGATCTGTTGAGAGGAAATAAGGTGCTGAAGGAGCTCATTTATGAAAGCCTACACTGTCAAATTGAGTCAAGTTTTGTGACAAAAGAAGTGGAGTTCCAAGTTTAAGAAAAGTGGAAACATTTATGAACAAGGCCCCTGAAGGATGAGGGAGTCAATGGAGAGGGGTTGAATCTAACATCAATAGAGAATAAATATAAATTGAAAACTATAAATATGAAATTGGGTTCATCTGCATGATTATGTGAATTTCCTGTCATCTGGGTATGATAGGAATGAAAAATCAATTGATGGAATCATAACAATAAAATATTGGCCATTGTAGGTCAAGAGAGAAAAGCAAATGAGAATGTGGTAAGAAAGAATACTTGAAATAATTCAGGGTTGGGTAGGAAGAGAGGTGCAGCAAGAGATCTGGAGAGTTAAGGGTTTAGAAAAGTGCCATGGGCTTAATTTAACGGGAGAGGATGGAAGTACAGCTGACACCTGAATAACGGGGTCAGAGATGCTAGCCATGGCACAGTTGAAAATCTACATATAACTTTTGACTTCCCAAAAACTTAATTGGTAGCTTACTGACCAGAAGCCTTACTAATAACCGTCAAGACATCTTTCGTATGTATTACTGTATTCTTACAATAAAGCTAGAAAAAATGTTATTTAAAAATTTTAAGAGAAAATAAATTTATAGCACTGTAAAACATCTACATATAATTGAAACAATGCAGTTCAAACCCACTATTCAAGGGTCTACTGTATAATTAAAAGGAAGAACTTTAGAGTTTAAGGTATCAGGGGTGACAAGAAGCCTGGGTTATATTCCTTAGAAGTAAAAAAACAAAAGCAAAAACAAAACTCAGAGATCACAGTGTTGAATATGGTATACATACCCACAATGGTAACAGAGAAAGGAGCAAATATATGTGTGCTAGATTTAAAAAAAAAAAAAAATCAATGAAGAAAGAGGTAGAGTATCCTGCAGGCCAGTAAAAAATATAGACTAGGTGACAATTTCTAATAGAGAAGTTACTGAAAGAGACTAGGTCTTTTTTAAGAGACATATAATGAGGGTGCCTAGCTGGCTCAGTTGGTAGAGCATGTGACTCTTGATCTCAGGGTTGTGAGTTCAAGCCCCATGTTGGGTATATAGATTATTAAAGAAAAGAAAAGACATACAATGTATATTAAACATTTTATTATAAAATTTGTTAATATTAAGAAATTTATTTGAAATCACATTATTCCCTTAATTTTTTCACAGAGGATATTCCATTTACTGTGTAGTTCATTATCTCCTGGACATGTTCTAAGTAACAGATTTGTGAGCATAGTAGTTTCAATTGGGCAAAACTTACTGCCAATAAAACTTGAATTTAATTTGTCACATATTTCCAGTGGCAACCAATGATCAGGTGCTTCAATATTACAGGTTTCAATCCTTCCATTCTTTATGTCTATGAATATTTTAATTTCCAAATGTGACTGTTCATCTAATACATTAAATGAAGTGTTTATACTAAACTTTGGAGTTTTGCCATATATCCACTCCCAGGTCTGTAGTTCTTTGGCTTTGTTATTTATTCCAGGAAACAGGGTCTCATCTGTTGGGTTTATTAGGTTAATATGATTATCAATTTGATGATAAGCAGCATACTCTGCAGCAACAGCATTCATGAGTACTTCACAGGTCAGAGTGGGATCTTTTTCCAAAAGATTTTTTACTATGGAAGGTATGCTAGTAGTGGCATTGCTCCTGATTCCTTGGTAAGGGCTTTTCAGCGAAGATGACAAGGAAGTCCTATTGGTACTACATAATAAAGTGCAGTGGTGATAAGCAGTAGTCCGGCCAATCTTGGAAGCTGTTCCTGAGATTTTAAATTGCCCGTCAAGTAAAATGTCACATCTTTTGGTGGCCTGTACATCCAGCTGGGGTTGGACAGCATTCAGAGCCCTCACAACTAATTTTAGATTCTGCATTCTATCATACTTTTTTTTGGTTGTAAAAAAAGTCAAATTGATATTACCCATATCATGGTAGACAGCTCCCCCTCCACTTCTTCTCCGAGCTAGTTTTATACCTTCTTCTCTCATAAGATTCAGGTTGCATTCCTGCCAAGGATTCTGATGCCGACCTATTACAACAGAGGGAGAATTTCTCCACAAGAAAAGAACTGGCTTGCCTTCTAGATTCATATGGTCATGGATCCAGTCTTCTACAGCCAGATTTTGATAAACATCATTGGAAATTGATTGTAAAATGAACCCACTTTTTACTTGGTTTTTAAAGCCAGATGTTGGGACCTTGAGGTTACAAAGTAACTGGAAGCAGTTCTTCATTGAAAACGGGATCAGCATGCTTTGAAAAATGGAAGACAAATAAATTAATTGGGAAAAAGAAAATCAAATTGTATTTTCTAGCTATTGATTCTTGGTTATTTAATCTAAAATTTTTTAAGTATCCAGTTGTTTTTCTTGTCTTTTAGCTTTATCCTTAGTCTTCAGCAACTCTGTAACAGAGTACTCAATGGAAATAAATGAAGACGAACCTCAGATAATTTCAGTTGAAACAGAACAAGGGCACAGATTTTTCAAGCAAAAAATCTCCAAATTCATATTTAATATGTCTCAAAGCCAAATAGATTATCTTGAATTCACAGGTAAAATATGTTCATTGAGAAAAATGAGAAAATACATATAAGTAAAATGAGCAAAAATAAAAGAATCCATAATACTACCTCCTGGAGATAACCACAATTAAAATTTTGTTTACCCATTTTTTTTTTCTGTGCACATGTAACTACACACATCCCTCTCCACCTCCAAATTGGAACCACACTGTCATTTCATTCAATGTTAAATCTATTACATCAGCTTTAATGTGTAATATTCCATTGTCTGATACACTATCGTTTACTACCTAATCAGTCTCTTAGTTTGTAACTTTAGGTTGTTTCTAGTTTTTCAGTATTATCAACAATGTATTCATAAACATCTCTGTGGAAAGCTTTAATTATGCCCTTACTATACGTTAAAAATGATTCCTATTTGACTTTGAAACTTCACTTATTATCAATATAATTCTTTTATTTAGATCAGTATTTAATTAGGATAGACCCCCTGAGGTTAGGGGAAGAGGTAATCAGAGTAGTGGGGTTAAATGGAAAGGCTATGAACAATTTCATTATGCTTGGACACTTTACACATTTTTGTTAGCGGTGCTGATGGCAACAGGCTGAAAATACTAGCTATAATAATCAACTATTTTGATTAGTTATGTTTGTAAAGAAACCATTCTGTTCCAATTCTATTTCTTAGGATGCTCATAATTTTCCTTTAGGTTAAAAGAACTGGGATAAAATGGCTATTAAAGGCCAAAACTGGGATCCCTGGGTGGCGCAGTGGTTTGGCGCCTGCCTTTGGCCCAGGGCGCGATCCTGGAGACCCGGGATTGAATCCCACGTCGGGCTCCTGGTGCATGGAGCCTGCTTCTCCCTCTGCCTGTGTCTCTGCCCCTCTCTCTCTCTCTCTGTGTGACTATCATAAATAAATAAAAAAAAAATTAAAAAAAAAGATAAAAAAAAAAAAAGGCCAAAACTAGGACAGAATCTTTTGTAGTGAAGTAATGTCCAACAAGCACAAATAAAGAGGCTTCATGTTTTCATCACTCTTGATACATTTTGATAAATTACAGTATAGAAAAGCCAATTTATGTTTTCTCTGTCTAGAAAGGTCAGGAGAGGTTTAATAGAGGATACTTATATTGAGTCTTGAAATAATGATGGTGTTACCAAATTGATGGGAGTAGCATATTCCAGAAGACAGTCATCTAATAGGAAAGCCTGTTTTGGAGACTCTCTCCTCAAGGATGGAGTTATACTATTGGTTTTCTAGCTCCACTGAAACCTATGGCTATGCTGTTCTAGGAAGCCTCTGCAGCCTGCCTGGATTTCTTTCTTTATACTCTGTTCTTGGTTCTGTTTGACTGACTTTGATGTAGTTCTTTATTCATTGAACAAATATTTATGGAGTGCCTACTATGCACAAGATAGCCAGGGAATAGATAAGGGGAAGGAGGCAAATTCATATAATTCTAAGACATTTGCACTTTTTCTAAAAGCAGCTGGGATCTACTGAAGAGTTTAAGCAGACAAGAGTTAAGTCAGCCATTATACAGAACTGCCTCTGTGGGCAGTGTTCAGCATGAATTAAAGAAAAGATAGACTAGGGTCAGGGAGACTGGTTAACAGACTAATGCAGTTGTCCAAGCTGGAGACAATGAGGGCCTGAACTAGGGTAGCAGACATTAATGCAAGAGAACTAAGCACATTCAGATCCTGCTAGTAATGGGGCGGGGAGGGCAACACCAGTGAAAGGAGGTCTCTGATAAAGTCCTGGTGCTGGGATCCAATTCAGATAGGGAAGCAGCCTTGACAGCAAATGGGAACCTCTCCCATTGTGGTCCAAGGGAGAAACAATAAGGAATAGGGGTGGTGGGATCCTGATATATGATGTCTGTGGATCTGGAGATTCTCAAAGACCTTGTGATCTATCCTTCCCTAAGGTTAGGGCTCTGACCCATCTGCCTATGCAGAGTATGGCAGGATACAAAGTGATTAAGATCTTACAGTTTTCCCCCCCTCATTTTACTGAGAAATAATTGACATATAACATTGTATTAAAGTACACAACACAATGATCTATGTATATGCTGAAAAATGATTATCACAGTAACTTTAATTAACATCCATCACTTTGGGCTGTCTGGGTGGCTCAGGTCATGATCCCAGGGTTCTGGGATGGAGCCCTGCATCAGGCTCCCTGCTAAGCGGGGAGGCTGCTTCTCTCTCTGCCTCTCCCAGTCTGCCTGCTTGTGCTCTCTCCCTCTCAAATATTTAATTCTTTAAAAAAATAAATCCAAAAACAAACAAAAACCATCCATCACCTCACAGTTACATTTCTTTCCCTTGTGATGAGAATTTTTAAGATCTACTTTCTTAGCAATTTTCAAATATGCAATACAGTATTTTTAATTGCAGTCACTTACAGAACTTAACTATTAATCCTGGCTCTGCCACTTACTAACTGAATAACCTAAGGCAGCTGCTTCAACTGCCTCATTTATAAAATGTTCCTACCTCACAGAATGGTTGAGAGAATTAAATAAGTTAACATTCATAAAGTACTCATGCCTGGCAAACTGAAATGTTCTACATTGTTAACTGTTACAGAGTTCCTATCTTTCCCTCTTTATTCTTCTCATATTTGTCATATGACATGTATTCCCAACAGGAGCTTAAATAGGAAAGTGTACAAATATACCCAACCAAGATACATCAAAGTGCCATTTATCTCGATAAATTAACAATGAAAGATACTGGCTTTGATCAAAAACGCAAATTATTAGACTTCCAGAATTGATGGGAGTTGGTCTATTAGTGCACAAAATATAAATATCTTCATTCATCCAGGCATTGTGTATGCAGTATGAATGTAATACAGCAAAAGTATAAATTCAACAAATCTTGCATCTATTGCATGACAGGCATTATTCTAGGTACTTAGGATTGATTTATCAATAAGGACTATGTGAAAAAGTAAAGCTAGGTAAGAGGGAATTGGAAATTTAAGTGTGAAAGGAACTATGCTGTGATTCTAAATAGGATTGTCAGGCTAGGCTTTATTTAAAAGGTGACATTTGAGTAAAAACCAAGAGAGCTCAGTGAGTTACGCTAAGCACCTACTATGTGCTAGAAATTGTTCTAGACACATAAACAAAAAAGTCCTTGTGAGGATGTAACATTTCAACTGAGCCCTGAAGAATGAAGAATTGCAAAAAGTGCCAATTTATTAATTTTACAAAGAGAACGGCCGGCTATCAACTGCACGTTCACAGCAGCCTGTCCAAACACTGTGGAGGATACTGATAAGCCAGCATCATAAGTTTGCTTGAATAGAGAACCCGAACAAAAGGACTGAGTTGTAGGATTTCAATATCTGATGGGATGAGCCTTGAAGAAACCACCTACTCAACTTCTGGGCTCTGGAAAGATCCTGTTAAAGCCAGGATACCCTCTCTCTCCTGGAGGAGGCTTGGATCCAGGGGCAGGCGCATCTCTCTTTTATTCAATGCTTCAGTACCAGATGAGACCTCCAGCTGAATGACAGTCTTTCCTTAATTGTCAGGATATAGTCCAGCCTTGACGGCCTGGTGAAATGCTGTGTCTTTAAATCAACTCTGCATGTAACTACTCTCACCTTTTATTTTTTATTTTTTTACTCTCACCTTTTAACGACTGATTTTATAGTTCTTCCCCAGAGAACAATCCGCGTTCTAGGGGGGACACTGCTACCACCATTCTGCAATGCCAAGCGTGTTTCTTCAACACAGAAAAGAAAGCAAAAAGAAAATAATAATAACAATCCTACCTATCCTCCTAGGCCCCGCAGCTTAAAAGCACCTAAATTATTCGGCCACAACTCTGACAGTGACTTACCCCGAGTCCCACGACGGCCACGCGCATTTTTTTTTAATTTTTATTTATTTATGATAGTCACACAGAGAGAGAGAGAGGGGCAGAGACACAGGCAGAGGGAGAAGCAGGCTCCATGCACCGGGAGCCCGACGTGGGATTCGATTCCGGGTCTCCAGGTTCGCGCCCTGGGCCAAAGGCAGGCGCCAAACCGCTGCACCACCCAGGGATCCCTCAAGCGCATGTTTTATTTCGCCTTCTCGGCTCCCTGTTGGGAACGCACCAGCTGGCACGCAACACCTGTTAGTCTGCCACCCTCCCGTGTTGGGTGGGGCTAAGCCGTACCCTAACCGTGGAGAGACGCCCGCCCACGTGCGGAGCAAACACGGGCTCGGCGGCCTGAGGCGCAGCGCGCGCGGCGCCCGGCCTCGGGGTCCCAGCTCCCCTCGCCCGTCTCGCAGGGCCGCCCGCCTCAGCGTCCCCCCCACCCCCCGCCCCGAGCCCCACCTCCAGCTTCGCCCACCTGCCGCCTCCAGTCGCGTCCAGGGCCGCGCGCGGGATCCGGCGGGGGAAGGCCGCGCGAGGCCCCAAAGCCTGCGGCTGTGCGCGCGCTCAGCCCCGCCCCGCCCCGCCCCGCCCCGCCCCGCGCCGCCCCGCGCCGCCCCGCCCCGCGCCGCCGCGGCCGGCCGGAAGCACCAGAGGAGGCGGGGCCGTGCCGGGGCGGGGGGGCGGGGCGGCGCTCCGGCCTCGCTCTGCGCAGCCGCGGGCCCGCGCTGGGTCTGGCCCTGCCCGCCGACCTCCCGAGGGCCTTTGGGAGCCGCCCGCCCCGCGCCCAGCCGGAGTGGAGGCGGGGACAGCCCTAGCGCCCTCGGTTCAGACTCAGGTCCCCGCGCGCCAGCCCAGAGCTAGCGGTCACCCGAGGCGGCTGTGTCAGGTTGGACGGGGCAGGCACGGAGCGCGGCTAGCGGGAGGGCGCCCGGAAGCCAGAGCAGCGAGCAGCGAGCAGCCAGGCCAGGCCGGAGCGCCAGCAAGCACCTGCTGAACTGGAGACACGGCGCCAGGTCTTTATGTAGCTCCTCACAGTCCAGAGGGCACCCAAGTCCACTTGGAAGCTGAGAAAACTAGAATCAGTGTTAGAAGACAAATTGCATTTAAAGGAATAAGCTGGTATTCCTCGTAGAGAGATGGTAACTGGCAGGAAGGAGTGGGTCAGAAAATACACACTTAGGCCAATACCCATCTGTGATGTCCTTCATTGGCCCTGGAAAGAAAATCCTTGTGGCTCAGACAAAAGGGGGCAATTCCTCAGGCAAGTCAAAGTTTCAGTTAACTGCTGCGTAATAGACTGCCTCAAATATCAGCGGCTTCAAATGATTTATTTCTAACATTTATACAATGGTTTCGCCTGGGCTTTCTTCAACCAGGGTTGGCTAAGCTGGAGGGTCCAGGATGGTCTTATTCACACCCTTGACAATTGGTGCTTAGGGGCCGCTGGGGCACCTCGGTTTAGGTCTAGCCTTGGAAGAGGCACTGCAGCCACATTCTATTGGCCAAAGCAGCAGCAAAGGCAGGCAAGAGATAAAAGGTGCAATGGGCCCCCACATCTTGATGAGAGGAGCCCAAATAATTTGAATTGAAATTAATTTTGTTTCAGTTTCAGAAATGAAACTTTTCAGTTAGAATAGAAACTGGTGAAATGCTTGGAATAAGAAGCAGCCAGTGTTCACAACTTGGTGATGCTGAGCAGGACTCCAAAGTTACAATTAAAAAGCTACAATAGGGCAGCCTGGGTGGCTCAGCGGTTTAGCGCCGCCTTCAGCCCAAGGCATGATCCTGAAGACCTGGGATCCAGTCCCACCTCGGGCTTCCTGCATGGAGCCTGCTTCTCCCTCTGCCTCTCTCTGTTTCTCGAATAAGTAAAATCTTAAAAAAAAAAAAAAAAAAAAAAAAGGTTACAATAAAGACACAATGGCTCCTCATGTATCATTACTCTTTTGATTGACATCACCTGAGTTCCTTTCTTGTATTATGCAGATGGAATTAATTCTGTATAGGGTTAGCCCCAGTAGGAATTTTCCTAGTTATTAAAAATAGCCACACAAATCTGTTTCCCTTATGTTTATATTCCATCTTCCTAATTTCATTTCTCTGAAATCTGAGATGGTAGTTTCTTCCCTCTCATTTTCTACTGAGGTTTTTAAAAAATATTTTATTTATTTATTCATGAGAGACACACACAGAGAGAGGCAGAGACATAAGCAGAGGGAGAAGCAGGTCCCCTGCAGGGAGCCCGATGCAGGACTCGATCCTGGGACCCCTGGATCACGACCTGAGCCAAAGGCACTCAACCTCTAAACCATCCAGGCGCCCCTACTGAGGTGGTTTTCAAGAATCCCACTCCTTCCTTTCTGCTCTGAGACTTCTGTCCTCTGGTTATTCAACTCTCTCTCTTACTTCACCTTCACCACTGACACTCAGACGTCAACTCTGCCTCATCCTAACAACCATCCAGTGACCTCACTTTTTCCACCTTTCATACCGTCTACTTCCCTCTAAAACATAGCTTCTTTAAGGACTTGCTACACATCCAGTATGTACTTCCTTACTTCCCGCTCATAATCCGCCTACCCCAAAATTCCATTCCACCAGTTGTGCTTTTTGGTGGGCTGGGGACAAAATGGGTCAAGGTGGTCAATGGAATAAACTTCCAGTTTTGTTTTTTTTTTTTTATTTATTTATGATAGTCATAGAGAGAGAGAGAGAGAGAGGCAGAGACACAGGCAGAGGAAGAAGCAGGCTCCATACACCGGGAGCCAACGCAGGATTCAATCCGGGGTCTCTAGGATCGCGCCCTGGGCCCAAGGCAGGTGCCAAACCGCTGCGCCACCCAGGGTTCCCTAAACTTCCAGTTTTAAGACAGTCCTGGGAGGGCGGCCCTGGTGGTGCAGCGGTTTGGCGCCGCCTGCAGCCTGGAGTGTGATCCTGGAGACCCGGGATGGAGTCCCACATTGGGCTCTCTGCGTGGAGCCTGCATCTCCCTCTGCCTTATCTCTGCCTGTGTGTCTATGAATAAGTAAATAAAAGTTTAAAAAAAAAAAAAAGACAGTCCTGGGGACCTAATGTACAGCATGGTATATATACCTAGCAATATTGTATTACATATTTAACTTATTTAAATATATTGAATATTTAATTATATATTTAGAAGGTGCTGAGAGTAGATCTTAAAAGTTCTCATCACAGAAAAAATTTGTAACTGTGTGGTGATGGATGTTAACTTGTGTTATTTTGCAATGTATCCATATATAAAATCATTATGTTGGGCAGCCCGGGTGGCTCAACAGTTTAGCACGGCCTTCAGCCCGGGGCATGATCCTGGAGACCCGGGATCGAGTCCCCCGTCGGGCTCCCTGCATGGAGCCTGCTTCTCCCTCTGCCTGTGTCTCTGCCTCTCTCTCTCTCTCATGAATAAATAAATAAAATCTTTAAAAAAAAATTGTTGTACATCTGAACCTAATACGTCATGTCAATTATATTTCCATTAAAAATAGAAATAAAGAATAAATGAAATTCTTTAAATCATTAAAGTATTCAGAGCTGATGAAGAATGAGATCAGCTACTTATTCTCAAATGGTTGTGGGGAGAGGGGAAGGCCTTTGTTCTAGCAACTTTTCTGTAAATTTGAGATTGTTTCAAAATAAAAGGAAAATAGTAATATGTAATGACACTGTAATGAAGACTGCTAGTGCTCCAGCCGGACAAGTCCCCTTTATCTTAGTCCATGCATCCATTCTCTAGCTCCTGTGAGTGTAGGAGCTGTCGTGCCCAGAGACACCTGAGTGAGTCATGCCACCTCTCTGCTCCTCTAGCCTCCCTCTTTGGCTTGTAGTGGCAACTAAGGCCTGACTGGTATTGGGTATAGTAGCTGTACCCTTTGCCTCAATGTGAATAATAGGACAACTATGCTGTATGATCCTTCCAGAGCACCCTGTGGATCAGGCCGAAAACTTATCTGAGCTCTCATCCTTAGCTGACTCTTCTTATTTCCTTATCTTGCTTCTTTCACTTGCTTACAAGTTTTTCCTAAAGAGCACACTCTCAAAAGTCATGTGCACCTGAATCCCTCTCAGGCAGCTTCTAGGAAGTCCTAATTAAGACAGTCACACATTAGCTTAATAAAATGAAAGCTTTTATTATTAGCATCCATGACAACACCATTGATGTAAAACCAATGCATGTATAATAGGTTTAGATAACTTATTTTATGGATCTGTTGGATTTAAAATCTCCTAACATCCTTATTTCTGTTGAACTGTATACTTTTTTTAATATGGAGAATTTATTAGAAACAGAAAAAAAAAAGAACAGAACTCTGAAAAGTGCTCACTTTAAGATACCACTCATAGAATTCTCCCAAAACATCTAATTGAGTTGTCCTTATTAAGCTTGTTCCATTGCACCTCTTCCAGGAAGCTCTTTGTGGATTTCCCTTCTGAAGTGTGCTGCTAAAACTATGGCTTAGACTGGATTTGGGGATTACAATTTTCTGTTGCCTTAGCAGCAATGGTTCTTAATGAGGATAATTAATGTTTGCATTTTTTTATTGTCTCAATGACTAGAGTGTGCTACCATATTTGACACCTTGCAGTGCAGGAGGCATCATGCACAATCAAAGATCATCCCAAATTCAGTATCCAACATGACTATCAAAAGTCCCGTTTGACATTCATGAAGATGAAAAACAAGGCTGTAAATATCTGAGCCAAGCCCCTGTTAAAAAGGGCAGTGGGTTGATAAGCTTACTATGACATCTCAGATTGCTAAATCCAATGGACCTTTCCATACTTTCAATTAACACTTCCACCTTAACAACTACTGTGGGCAATCTTGACATTACCTTGTATTAGTTTTCTATCATCTTACTAAGAACTCCTTAGTTCCCCTAGCCAGTTCCCCCCATGCTGACCAGCTCCTAAATGTTAAAGAGTTCATCAGGACTTAGCTCACACTATACATTCACCTTGAGCAATCTCACTCATTCCCAAGGCTTCTTGGGAATACACTTCTGCATACAACTTCAAAATTTCTATTTTTAGTTCCATACATAAAACTGTCTACTTGCCTTGGAAACTGGGTTAGGTGCCAAAACTGTACTCATGAGCTCAGTTTTTTTTTTCCCAGGGAACTTCCATGCATAGTCTCTTTAGGAAGAAATCCTTTCTTTTCCTCACTTCTCACTTTCAAACCATCATTCTGTCCTGCTAACCTTCACCTGAACTCTATCCCCTTCTCAAGACCCTGATCGTTACCATCATCTTACTTAGACAACTTTGTCACTGCAAAAGCTATAAATGACATGACCTTAGAGAAACCTTCCTAGTTCCAATTAAAAATTAAGTTTATGTGTTACATCTCCTGTCCCTCTGAACATTTTACTTTTTCTCCATGGCACATCATAATTTGTATCTTTTTTTTTAACATGATCTTACATTCCTTTATTATATATATATATATATATATATATATATATATATATATATATATATAAATGTTTTATGTACAATTAGTTCTATCAAATAATCATACCAAGGCCTTCTACTGGTAATCTTCCTCAAGATAGATTCAGGTGAGATTAGGTATTTGCACACTTTGTGGACTAAATACACTTGAGACTTCGTGATTGATTTCAGTTTTGAGGCCATGCACACAATTCAAAATATACACAAACTGGATTAAGGCGATAAAGTGGGCTGAAAGAAAGCACAGGACTTGGATCGAATAAACTGTGTATTTTGCTTGCATTGGAGCCACCATGTGACCAGCAAATGCTTTGTGTGTCTCAGAGCTGTTTTACTGTAGTGTGAGGGGCTTCTGAACGCCTACAGTGATCGTGTGGTGGGTGGACAGACACTGCTGGACACTTCATTGAGGGCTCATTTCTTCTCTGCCTCTTCTATCTTAGGTTCTTGTTTCAGTTTGTAATCAGCGAGGGCAGCCTTGATTGCATCTTCGGCCAGCATAGGGCAGTGCAGTTTCTCACAGAGGGAGGGCAGAGCTCCTTGGCGATGTCGGTGTTCTTGATGGTCAAGGCTTCCTCCACCGTCTTGCCTTTTACCCAGTCAGTGGCTAAGGAGCTGGAGGCAATTTCAGACCCACAGCCAAATGTTTTAAACCTGGCATCCACAATCTTCTCCTTTTCATCCACTTGAATCTGCAATTTCATTAGTCACCACATGCTGGAGCCCCCACCAATCCAGTTCCAACATTTTTTGATGTCTTGTCCAGGGACCCCCATGTTTCTAGGATTTTCATAATGATCAACAACCTTCTTGTGATAGAGCCGAGCCGGAGCCGACAGTTCTCGGGCAGGCAGGTGTGGGCTCCGGAGCAGCAAGGCCGACGCTGCCGGCCTCAGACCACCAGCTCCAGCTGACACCATCTTCCGGGCTTGCGCCTGTGCAGGCCAAGTGCAAGACCCATAATTTGTATCTTATATAATTCTTCTCTACTGTCTGATGTTCTATCTTCCCTGGTAGACAGACAGTAAGCACTATGATGGCAGTGGCTATTTTATTCACCACTGTATCCCCAGCAACAAGCACAGTGCCAGGTTAGGTGAACAAATGAAACATTTGAGGTTTTTTCTCTCACAAAGAATTATGTTCTGTAAATGATAAAAACCATCCTCTTATTGGCTTATGTCCCATTCCACAATTTTATTTAGCTCTAAGCTCAATATTCCCTACAGATATATTTATATTTTTCTTATTTATAAAATATTGCTTCTCTTAAAAGAAGATGCATTTTCCTCCGTTTTTATGAATATTTTGCAAACTACTCACAATTGGGCATTAGAGATAACCAATATTAAAGTACAAGAAAATGTTCAAAACATAAATATAATTACAGGTTACTATAGGTCCAGACACAAAATGGTTTTAATTTTATCTCACAATCCTGGGCCAAAATACTGCTGTCTCCAATGGTAAGACTGGCAAACTAATATATATAAAACAATAACTTTTTTTAATATTAGGCTGTTTTCTTATATTAAATATTGGTAGTATAAAATGGTAGTATCTAGGGCAGCCCTGGTGGCACAGCGGTTTGGCGCCACCTGCAGCCTGGGGTGTGATCCTGGGGACCCGGGATAGAGTCCCATGTCGGGCTCCCTGCATGGAGCCTGCTTCTCCCTCTGCCTGTGTCTCTGCCTCTCAGTATCTCTCTGAATAAAATAAATAAATCTTTAAAAAAAAATAAAAAATAAAATAAAATGGTAGTATTTATAAGATAAACTACTATATTTGGAAATAACTATTTAGTAATCCTGAAATAGATTCAATGTGGAGGGAAAACAGTTTTAAAAGGATGATTTAAAATATGAAATGCTTTTCCAGGTATGTAATTTACTGGCCTTTTGCAGAGTTTACCTGAAGTGATCTTTTACAGAACAGAAATGCAAAAATGCTGGAAGAAAAAGTACCCTAAAGCAGAATCCCAAATTGGAAATATTACAAAATCAGTACATCACACATAGTGTGAAATACAGATGTCAAATTGTTTGGGCACTGTTTTTTTGATCACTTGTTAAAGAAATACATGATTAAAATATTTTGGTACCATTTAAATACTGTTCTTCAAAAATTCTAATTTTTGTGACAAGGATAGAATACCAGAGAATTTTGCTTTGAATTTTGGAAAGCTTTTCCCCCAAAACAACATTTTTGAGTATGTATTTAAAAAGTCCAGTCTAAGGTGATTCATAAATAGTGAAAAATATGCAATTGTCTTTCTTCATGTTGTTAGGTTTTCCTAATAAGGTTAAGTTGTCATTCAACATGTTCTCTTAGTCAAAAGCAAATTCTCATTTCTTTGGCAGTAGGTACAAATATTTCATTCCACATCTGTCATTTCTATTCCATCACTTTCTTTAACATATACCACAGAACCCAAGGTTTTCTCTGAAAGACATCCTGAAATCTCTTTGTTTCTTGTAAAGTTTTCTTGGTTTGTGTCTTCTAATCTTATTTTCTTGGTGTTTTGAAATAACACTGGTTCCAACTTGCTTTTCTCAGTCCGTCGCATCAAATGATCATCCACTTTTGAATCCATACACATAGCAGATACCTGAGTAGCAGGTTTACCAAGGGAAAATCCCATTGGGATGGTTGAATAAATATAGTTTGCAGGTACCTTTGTAAGTAGCAGAAACGTTTCTTCAACTTGATTGCTTGGAAAAGAAATGATAACAAGTGAATACAGTGGGAATTTCAACTAACCTCATGGCAGTGCTTGTTTTCATGAAATATCATGGTGGTGATGCCAAAAACAAAAGTAAAATTGCCTTCCACCTCTCAATGTTTACATTTCCTTTGTGGGAGGGTGTGCAGGTTCTGCAGATTCTCTGAAAGTCGTTTTAAAAAGGAATTTACCAGATTTTATGCTTTATCACCTTTCAGAAAATAACAGAACTTCTCTAATCTGTTATATCATTTTTGCTATCAAAAACTTTTAACAAATTATTAATGGATTAAAGAAATAATTATTGAAGGCCAAACACTCTGCTGGGTGTTTGCCAAAAATAAAAGATGCCCAAACAATTGTAAACATTTGCCCACCTACTAACACACCATCAAAATATACAAAGCAGATAGGGAATTGAAGAGAGAAATAGGCAGTTAGTTCTATAATGATAGTTGGAGACTTCAATACTCCACTTTCAATAATGGATAGAACTAGATAAAAGATAAGGAAAGAGAGGACTTAACAGATTAAACCAAACAGATTTAACAAACATTTATAAGAACACTCTACTCAACAATAGCATACACATTCTCCTGTGCACTTGGGATATTTTCCAGGACAGACTATATGTTAGGACACAAATTAAGTCTCAATTTCTTTTATAGATTTTTTTTTGAGACACACACCCGTGCACACACACACAGAATGTGCAAGGGGAGGGGCAGGAGGAGAGGGAGAGAGAGAGTCCTCAAGCAGACTCCCCACTGAGTGTGGAGCCCTCTGTGGGGCTTGATCCCAGGACCCTGAGATCATGCCCTAAGCTGAAATCAAGAGCCAGCTGCTTAATCAACTGAGCCACCCAGGCACCCCAAGTCTCAACTGATTTTAAAAGATAGATATCATACAAGGTATCCTCTCTGACTGCAACAGATTGAAGGTAGAAATCACTAACAGAAGTAAAACATGAAAATTTACACATCTGTAGAAATTAGCACACTCTTTAACAACCACTGGACCAGAAGAAATCACAAGGGGAATTAGAAAATACTTAGGGATGAATTTGAACAAAATTACAACATATCAAAACTTATTGGATGCAGCTAAATCGATGCTAAAGGGGGTAATTCATAGCTTATAAACACATTAAAAAAAACAAGACAGATCTTAAAACATCAACCTAACTTTGTAACTTAAGGAACTAGAAAAAGAATAAAAAACTATACTCATAGCAAAAGGAAGGGAATAATAAAGATTAGAGCAGATGAATAAAAAACAGGAAAACAACAAAACACAATGAAACCAAAGGTGGTTCTTTAAAAGATCAACAAAATTGGCAAAACTTTAACTAGATGGACTAGGGAAAAAAGAGAGAAGATTAAAATTATTAAAATTAGAAATGAAAAGTGGGGCATTACTACTGATTCTACAGAAATAAAAAGAATTATAAGAGAGTGTTCTGAAAAGTTGTATGCCAACAAATTGAATATTCTAGCTGAAATGGACAAATTCCTAGAAACAAAACCTACCAAGACTGTGATGAAGAAACAGAAAATCTGAAAAGACCTACGACTACTAAGGAGATTGAATCGGTAACCAAAAAACTCTTGGCAAAGAAAAGCCCAGGACCAGATGGCATCACTGGCGAATTCTACCAGACATTTAAAGAATTAATACCAAGATTTTTCAAACTTTTCCAAACATTGAAGAGGAGGGAATACTTTCTAACTCATTCTGTGTTACCCTGATATAAAAGCCAGGCAAGGCACTACAAAAAAACAAACCTAGAGACCAACATTCCTAGTGTGCATTAATACAAAAAGTCTCAACAAAATACTAACAAACCCTGACCAAGTGGGTTTATTCCTACAATGCAAGAAAGGCTCAATATATGAAAACTGATCAACATATCACATTACAGAATGAAGAAAAGAATCACACAATCATTTCAATTGCAGAAAAATATTTGATAAAAATTCAACAAACTTTCATGATAAAACCAACAAACCAGAAAAAGAAGGAAAATACCTCAACATAATACATGCCATAATATGAAAAACCCACAGCAAATAGCATACTCAATAGTGAAAGCTTTCCCTTTAAAATCAGGAATAAGGCAAGAATGCCCACTTTCACCACTTCTATATAATATAGTACTAGAAGTTCTAGCCAGAGCAAAACGAAATAAAAGGCACACAAATTGGAAAAGAAGTAAAATTACTTCTATTCACAGATGATATGATTTTATATGATAGAAAACTCTGAAGACTCCACAAAAAAACTGTTGGAGCTAATAAATGAATTTGGCAAAGTTGTAGGATGCAGTCAGCACACAAAAGTCAGCGGCATTTCTAGCCAAGAATGCTTTATCCAGCAAGGCTGTCATTCAGAATAGAGGATAAAGAGTTTCCAAGACAAAAACAAAACAAACAACTAAGGGAATTTGTGAACACTAAACCAGCTCTGCAAGAAATATTAAAGAGGACCCTTTGAGCAGAGAGAGAGACCAAAAGTAACAAAGACCAAAAGGAACAGAGGCAATTGGCAGGAATAGAAACTTTACAGGTAACACCATGACACTAAATTCATATCTTTCAATAATCACTCTGAATACTAATGAACTGCTCCAATCAAAAGACATAAACATCAGAATGAGTAAAAGAACAAGACCCATTGACATGCTGACCCCAGAAGATTCATTTTAGACCCAAAGACACCTCCAGTTGGAAAGTGAGGGGATAGAGAACCATTTATTACGCTACTGAACATCAAAAGAAAGCTGGAGTGGCCAGCCATCAGACAAACTAGATTTTAAACCAAAGACTGTAATAAGACATGAAGAGGGACACAAAGAGATCTAACAATTGTAAATATGTAGGCCACAAACTAGGGAGCAACCAAATGTATAAATCAGTCACAAAATTAAACACATTGATAATAATACATAGTAGTAGGGGACTTTAACACCCCACTTAACAGCAATGGACAGATCATCTGAGGACATCAATAAGGAACAAAGGCTTTTAATGACACTGGACCAGATGGACTTAACAGATATACCCAGAACATTTCATCCTAAAGCAGCAGAATACATACTCATTTTGAGTGCACACAGAACTTTCTCCAGAACAAATCATATACTGGGTCACAAATCAGGGCTCAAACAGTACAAAAAGACTGAGCTTATACCATGCATATTTTCAGACCACAAATGCTCAATATCACTCGGTTATCAGGGAAATACACATCAAAACCATAATGAGATATCACCTCACACCAGTCAGAATGCTAAAACGAACAATTCAGGAAACAATATATGTTGG
This sequence comes from Canis aureus, assembly GCF_053574225.1. NCBI lineage: Eukaryota > Metazoa > Chordata > Mammalia > Carnivora > Canidae > Canis > Canis aureus. Next base: position 46,367,749 of record NC_135621.1, read on the forward strand.
TGAGAATGTGGAGAAAGGGGAACCCTTGTGCACTGTTGGTAGGAATGCAAACTGGAACAGCCAATCTGGGAACAGTGTGGAGGTTCCTCAAAAAGTTTAAAATAGAACTACCCTACAACCCAGCACTTGCATTACTAGGTTTTATCCAAAGGATAAAAAAATAGTAATTGTTAAATTTCTGTATGTTTAAAACTGTGTCAAAATGCAAAGTTGAAAAAAAGTTAAAAATAATATACAATTAATCCTTGAACAACACAGGTTTGAACTGCATGCAAATTTTTTTTCAATAAATATGGCATAGTAATGTAAATGTATTTCTTATGATTTTCTTAATAAACTTTTCTCTTACTTATAAGAATACAGGAGAGAATATATATATATAACAAACAAAATATGAGTTTTTTTGTATTATTGGCAAGGCTTCCAGTCAGCAGTAGGCTATTAGTAATTCAGTTTTTGGGGAATTGATAGATATATGCAGATTTTTGACTGCATGGGCAGGGAGTTGGTGCCCCTAGCCTCTGCACTGTTGAAGGTTCAACAATAGTAACAAAACTCTGCAAAGCAAAGTACTGAATTTGTAATCAATAGTGGTAAAATAATGGTAACATACAGAGTTCTCAACTAGCAAGTTAAATTTCAGTTTAATAGAGGAACCAAATACAATAGGGTAGATTTGGCCCTTTGAGTCTCACCTTGTCTGGAATATTGAGGACATGAAGGGAGAACAAGTGTATTTAGAGCCTTTTGGGCCTAGCATTTGGGTTGCCATTCAAGAAGAAATCTTGAATGCATAAGGAAGAATAAAGTTCCATTAGAAATTAATTAAATATGGACATACACAACAGACAAGACTTGCCTTACCATTAAGATATGCTACAAAGTCAAAGTAAAAACAAAAAACAATAAACAATAGTTTAGCACAGGTGCAGGAATAAATAAAGGACCAAGATAACATGACAGAGTTCTAATATGGACCTAGTTATGTGCCAGAAGTTTACTTATGGTAAAAGCACCATACAACAAAAGGGATAGAACAGATGAACTTAAGTAGGATAGTACTGTGAATGCTGGCTCATGATGTGGATGAAAATAAAGCAGGATCCCTATCTTACACACAAAAGTGGGCTCCAAATGCAGTAAAGACCCAAATGTGAGTCACAGAACTATAAATGCAATTTTTAAAATGTAGGACAATATATTTGTCAACTTGGGTGGAAAAAGATTTCTTGAAGAAAACAGATGGACCAGAGTACCCACAATTAAGAAATTTACTGAATAAAGAAACTATAAACAAAGTTAAAATGATGGAGAATGGAGGATGTGCGATACAAAGTGGACAAGGGATTTACAATAGAATATAAAAATAACTACAAATCAACAAGAAAAAAGGAAATCCAATAGAAAAATGGCCAAGGATATAAAAATATAATTCACAGATTGGAGAATCTCAAATAGATAGTGAGTACATAAAGAGATGTTCAAACTTACTAAGAATCACAGAAATGCAAGTTTACTACCATCAGAATGGTACACTAGAAAGGTGGAAACATGGAAAATGAAGGAGAATAGAGGGTGATGGGAAATCTTGTGCACTGCTGGTGGAATAATTCTTAGCTCCTATTTCATATTCCATATCCCATCCTCCAATGAATTCTGCTTCTGTTTCCATTCTTGCCCAACCCTTCCCATTGCATGTTCTTCAAACTGTATCTGGCATGAGCCTTTTAAACATAAGTCAGATCTCATCAATCCTCTGCTCACCACTCTGCTCTAGGTACTTTCCATGTCAGAGTGAAAGTTAAATTCTCTATATATTGAGTCTCCAATGGTAGGCAGAATAAGGGTATCCAAAGATGTCCACATCGTAATTCCCAGAATCTGTGAATATGTTACATGGCAGGGGAAATCAAGGATGCAGATGAGTAATGGTTGCCAGTCAACTGATTTTGAGGTGGGAAGATTATCCTGGACTCATCACTGATTATCAGTGTAATCACAAAGGTCTTCATAAGTGAAAGAGAGAATGATGCAGTGTGGGAAGGACCTGACTGGCCATTGCTGGCTCTGAAGATAGGACACCATGAGCCAAACAAAGCAGGCATCCTGCAGAAGCTGGAAAAACAAGAAAATGGGTTCTTCCTGAGAGCCTTCAGAAGGAATACACCCCAGCTGACATCCTGATTTTACTCCAGTGAGATCCATCTTGGACTTTTAACCTCTTAGAACTATAAGATATTAAATTTATGTTGCATAAAGCCACCAAGTTTCTGGTAAATTGTTACAGCAGCAATAGGAGACTAATACAACAGCTAACATTGTGTCATCTAAGCTCCTATCTCTCTCACTCATTCTACCCCATGACCTCATTGCTGTTCCTAAGCATATGCTATGCCAACCCCTCTTCTGCTTTAGGGCTCATGCATTTACAGTTCCCTCAGCCTGAAGCAATTTTTAAATTACAAGTCACTAGGGATCCCTGGGTGGCGCAGCGGTTTGGCGCCTGCCTTTGGCCCAGGGTGCGATCCTGGAGACCCGGGATCGAATCCCACGTCGGGCTCCCGGTGCATGGAGCCCTCTTCTCCCTCTGCCTATGTCTCTGCCTCTCTCTCTGTGTGTGACTATCATAAATAAATTTTAAAAAAATTAAAAAAAATAAATTACAAGTCACTATTAAAAAACAGACAAAACACATGGTTTTTAGGTAATGGGCAAAAGGCAGTGAAGGAGAATGGAAATAAACAAGGTGAGCCCTATAAGCACTGCCTGGAAATTTTAGGCTGCCACATGAGGATGGGGAACTCAAAATATGTCTGGTTATTTCAGTGAGTGGAGAAGACAGGAGTTCAGAGCCTGCAGAAGCCAAGTCACTAGAACTTGTAGAGAGAGGTTCAGTAAGGGAAAGAGCTCCAGAGATCTGCAGAGGATTCCCCACAATTCTTTGGCTGAATACTAATCAGAAAACACATGCTTAAGGAAAACTACTGAGGCCTGGGAAAGAACCCACCAAAGAGGAAAAGGCCAAATAGTTTGTAGAGCTTCCACAGAGCCAAGAATAGAGTTCCCACAGCCCGAGTATAAAGAACTCCAACACAGGACACTAAACAGAGTCTCCAGAAAGGTACTGGCCTCAGAAAAGGGCCAGATTAGCCCTAAAGAGTATTTTGGACCCAATAAAGCTTAAAAGCAAGGTTCTAAAGTAGCGCTGTCCAACAGAACTTTCCTCAATGATAAAAATATTCTCTATTGTCCACTATATTAGCCACTAGCCACATATGGCTTAAGATTTTGAAATGTACATAGCGCACATGAACTAAATTTTGTTTTATCTAATTTTATTAATATAAATTTAAAAATGCCACATGTAGTTAATGGTTATTACTTTTGAAAGGGCAGCTCTAAAGGATACAACTGTTTCCAAGTAACATTGCTATACCTCAAAACAAAGCCTAAATATATTTAAAGAAAACAAAAACCTCCAGCACCCAACAATATAAAATCTGCAATGTCTGGCAGCCAATAAAATTAACCAGGCATGAAAACAAGAAGAAAAATATGACCCAAAAGCAGAAGGAAAAGAAAATTAGTTAATAGAAACAAACCCAGAAATGACACAGGTGATATAATTAGCAAACAAGGACTTTAATAGCTATTTTAAATATCTTACAGATTTTCAAGAAGGTAGAGCAAAGCATGAGCATGATGAGATTAGAAATGGAAGATATTAAAGAGATTTAAACTTCCAGAGATGAAAAAACAATCCTGACATTAAAAAAAAAAAAAAATACTGGAGATGGGATTAGCGCCGCCAAAGGAAAGAAGAGTGAATTTGAAGATGTATCAAAAGATATATTAAAATGAACAGAGTACCAATTAGCTGTGGAACAACATCAAGCAACTTAACATATGTTCAATTGGGGCCCCAATTTTTTTCTTAGGGAACAAAGGAGGTATAGGAAAAAAGAAGATGAAATAGGGGCTTTCGGGCAGCCTGGGTGGCTCAGTAGTTTAGCACCGCCTTCAGCCCAGGGCCTGATCCTGGAGACCCGGGATCAAGTCCCACGTTGGGCTCCCTGCATGGGGCCTGCTTCTCCCTCTGCCTGTGTCTCTGCCTCTTTCTCTGTGTCTCTCATGAATAAATCAATAAGATCTTAAAAAAAAAAATTGGGGCTTTCATAGTGAAGCTTGTAAAATGAAGGGGAACTAAGGGAATAGAAAACACACACCTTAGAATTACACAGCAGTGTCTGTCACAGGGAAGAGAGCACAGGTACTATAAAAGGATTAGTTGGGGCAGGAGGGAGCACTTACCACTCTTTGGATTTCCATAGAGGGAAGAAAATGTTCAATTTCTTGGGTTGGGGGATGAAGTCAACAGTCCTTGATAGGGAAAGAAAGGAAAATCTTCATGCCCTGGTTTGACCTTAAAATGTCCTTTTCCTTACAGGGTTTGCAAATAGTCTTCAGTAACATCTAGAGGTGCACGTAAATGCTTAAGCTTTTCTTATTTTTTCCCTAGGGGAAGTAATTTCCTACTTTCCATATTAGTAATCTCCTTCTTTCTCCTGAATCTTTAACTCTGAGAGTTTTGAGGTTCATACATCTTTTATTCACAATCTTAGTATCTGGAGACGAAATGAGATTACATAATGTTCTTCCTAAAATAATTTTTTAGGATGGTCTTTGAGAGTTCATGCTTCATTTTTTTTAATGAAAAATTTTTTAAAAAAATATCTTATTTATTTGAGAGAGCAAGAGAGGATGGGATGGGGGAGGGCAGAAGGAGAGGGAGAAGCAGGCTCCTCCTGAGCAGGATCCCAGGACCCTGAGATCATGACCTGAGCAAAAGGCAAATGCTTAACCAACTGAGCCACCCAGGTGCCCCTAATTTCAAAATTTTTAAAACTTTAAATTAAAAACACAGACAACATGGGGCTTAAACTCACGACCCCAAAAGCAAGTCACATGCTCTACTAGCCAGGCACTCCAGTTCATGTTTCTTTGTAACTTATTTTATCAGGCATAATTATATTTCAGAGGAAATATAGTTATGGCATCTCTCACTTCAGAGGAAATATAATTATGGCACCTCTGACTTCCTTGTTTAAAAGAACACAGACACTCAGATTATTTAGTGACTAGCTATACTTAGCTGAAAGTATATAATAGCTGAAAATAAATGCTACAAACTAGAAGATGTAACAACATAAATAATGAAGAAATCGGAGATGGGGAAAAATAACGGCACTCATAATTAAACGTACTTTTACGAAGAAATTTGTTCTAACGTGTATTTATGACTGCCAATAACATACTGTGGAGGGAGAGAGAAATGAGTACTCACCTGGCAAAAACAGGAATTGCTAATCTCTTCAAATGTGAAATTACTTCTGAAATACAGAGGTGCAAACTTTATCAAGATCATCAGAGAACAGCTATAAAAATCTAGTTAACTATTTCACCTGTAGGAAAAGATACGGCGATAAAGCCATTAGAATTTAGAAGCCTTTGGGTTAGGACAGATTAATATTAAGAAATGTTAAAAATAGGATTTCTTTTCAAGCCGGGCTCCCAAAATTTGGCAGAGGAATGCAATCCTCATTCTTTTTCACTAAAAAGCTCATTCCTCTACTTTTAGGTAAGGCGATGGATTTTAACATAGTTGGATGGCCGATAATGTTACACTTGGTTAAATTAAAAGAGTGTTCCAAAACTGAAGGCTCCTGCTCGGGAGAAGACAAATGCAGATGGTGTTAAACAGGCAAACGATCGATACAATATTAAATATCAAGTGAGATAGTATACCCTTTCCCCTTTTGTTAACCATCACCAGTTTTTCTGGAAAGAGGTCTTTGGGGGAACTGGCACGTGGAGAAGAACACCGGTCAGGGATCTGCGCCTTTTCATTACGAGTTGTGCCACCTCCCGATTCAGCCATGGCTGACTGGTGCAGGGCTGACCGGGTCGTGGGTCTGCTGGCTCCCCCGGCTGCAGGCGCTTACCCGGACAGAACTGCTCTCTCCGGAGAGGCTGCAGCAGCAGGACCCGACCTAGGAGACTCCCCGAAAACCGGCTCCTGGTTACGGCAGGAGAGCTCAGCAACCTTCCAGCGCCCTAAAGGGAGTAACGAGTTCACTGAACGTGGGTCCAGAACGACACCGTATCCCGAGGGGGGAAAAAAATGCCACAAAACTGCAACAGCAAAGCAACAGGTGTTCCAAGAGCGGAGGGAAGAAGGCAGGCGGAGATACAGCCCTGCGCATGCGCGTTCCATCCAGGTGCGGCAGCCACAGGCAGGGAGTAAGAATTAAGCTGTGGAGAAGCGGCCAGCGGCTGGTTACTAGGAGACGGGACGCTCGGGTGGGACGTCTAGGCCCTGCGTGGTCGTACGCCTGCGCGGCGCGGATGGACCAGGAAGAGGCGTCTGCTCCGCGCCCTGTACGGTGGGCAGGTGGACATACGCGTCGCTACGTGCGTGGCTGCGCACGCACGGCTGTAGTCCCCGCGAGAGAGAGAGGCGAGCCAGGTACGCGTGCGCACGGGAACTGGGGGCGCGCGCGACGGAAGCGGAGCGAAGGCGCCGGGGAGGTGGAGGACGAGCCCCCCTCAGGTACGGAGCGTGAGGGCGGGGCCGACGGCGGCGCCGACCGGCGCTAACCGCCCCCGCCTCCTTCCCCCCGGGTCCCGCCTTCCTCTGCCTCCGCCGGGGCGGAGCCAGGCCGCAATAGGGGTGGGAAGGGAGGGGAAAGGGGCGGAGGATGGAGACGGGGAGGGGCCTGGATCCCTGGCGCCGGCGGTGGCCTGCCAGTCGTCGCGATGAGCTCCGGGGAGGATGTCGGGCGGAGGAGCCCGGGGAGGGACTCGGAGCTCCAGGTAGAGGCAGCAGGGTTGCGCCGGGTTGGGGTAAAGCAGCCCCTGGGTCGGAAGGCCCCGCATCCGGGCGCGTGTGACGGGGATTAGAGGCCGTGGGTGACCTCCGAAGCGGGAGTTCGCTGCCTGACTGGCTGCGAGGGACGGCAGCGGGCAGAGCTGTGGTCCAGGGAAGCCCACCGGGAGCAAACTTTGCCCCTGTTGTCGTTTCTTGGGCGCTTCGGGTTGAGCCCAGTTCCTATGGTGACCGCTTCGCTTCCTGCCGCAGCTCTCCGCCTGGTTGTTGGGGACACTGTTCTGTTTAGAAACGCTTGGACTGGAGGTGAGGAATTTGGAAGTCAGAGATTTGGGAGTTCAACCTGCTATTCCCGACTCCCAGCCTCTCACTTCTAAGCCTCTTGATAGACTTTGGGAGGTGAAGGGCCGAGATTACGTAGGTATTTGCATGAAAGTCTCATGTAATTTTCGGTAGAGATTATACACAGGAAAGGCAGAGTAAACTGGGTTTTGTTTGAAAAAAAATATTTGAGATTAAAGTTGAATAACTGCGGCGATTATGGACCGGACATCTAATTACACAAAGGAATACATTGTTATTGTTTGTTTGTTTTTTAAAATAAAGTCAAGGATGGAGGCTTCAAGAAAAATGTGCTTAGGTAATATACCCCGTGTTTTCCTTCTTACACTACAGGGCCTTATATCGCAGGATATTCGTTGTTTTAAGTTTCCTCTACTGGTTTTCAGCATTTAAACTACACTTTTCTTTTTAACCTGTAAGAAAATAAGATAATAATTGGTTTACGACTAGAAGAAACCAGGTTAGAAACCAGAAACTAGAAACATAAATGGAAAGTGTCACATCCAAATCTGCCTTCAGGATAAAACTGATTCTTGTTTGTATCTTAATTGCTCAAGGGACTAAACCATTCAATTTTAATTAATGAGAAGTAACTAGGAAGGCGTTATTAATGAAATATTTACTGTAAAATAAACTTTGGTGTGATTTAATGGCAGCTTCCAAAATATACTTTATTTTGTTGACTTGGAAAAAAGAAATCACTGCTTACAGTCCGGCATATAATCAGATGTAGAGATTCTGTTGGCTCTTTTCCTGTCTTCTTTTTAAGTTGCTTAGATCAGTTTTAGAGTAATTTGCTTTTAGAGTATTCCATATACAGAGGCAAGTAGAGCAGGTGTTACTATTCATTTTTTTCCTCATCACATGCTCTCTCTTCTCCCCAGATGTAGCCACCATCCTTACTTCTTATGATAACCAACCACTACCTTGCTTTTCTTTAGAGTTTCACTATCTTTGTATAGGAACCCGCATATTCTAGTTTGGCTTGTTTTTGAACTTTATATAAATGGAATTGTAGTAACTATTCCTTTTCAGTTTGCTTTTTTACTCAATGTGAGTTTTTTTTTTTTTTTAAGATTTTTTATTTATTTATTCATGACAGAGAGAGAGAGAGAGAGGCAGAGGGAGATGCAGGCTCCATGCAGGGAGCCCGATTTGGGACTCGATCCCAGGTCTCCAGGATCACACCCTGGGCTGAAGGCGGCGCTAAACCGCTGGGCCACCAGGGCTGCCCTCAATGTGAGGTTTTTAAGTTTTATCCTTGTTGCTTGTAATTAGTTTGTTGTTTAATGTTTACCTAATCCACTATTAATGTTTTTACAGTTTTTGGTAAACATGAACCATTGCTGTGAACTTTCTCATATATGTGCCTAAGAATCTTTTTAATTGAGCTAGTTAGTAAGGTAGTTCTATTTGTGTTAGTTATGGGATTAACATGTTTATTATTAATATTTTTTAGTTTATGAAAGCCCCTTGAAAACAACTCTTTAACTCCTTCTTATGTTTCTTAGAGGTCTTGGTAAATGATACTTCTCCTAAGGCCATTGCTTTATTTTCCTTAAAAAAGACAAGTTATTCCTTTACAGAATAGTCTGGATTAGAAATAAGGAGCTTAAGTTTGAATGGATAATTAGATTATTTGTTTTTCATAAGAAAGTTTAAGCATATGGCTTTACTGTTTTGTTTGAAGGGAATTCCCAAAATGTTTTTTGACTTACTTTTATAGTACAAAAACCTGTCTCAAAATTACTCAAAGAACTGTGTGATTTTTTTACATTTTTCTTTTAGTGAGGCTATTTCTTCCTACTTCAGTGTCTATCACTGTAAACTTTTGGAGACAGCTTTACAAAAAGAAAACAAGTAGACTTTTTGTGGAACCAGATTTCAGAATTCCATATAAAGTACTACAGTATTTTTAATTATCATATCAAAATATTTGATGACATTTGTTGAGCATGTATTATATGCATGATATTTTGCTCAAGATTGATATTTTTTTATTTTTAGCACATGATCTTACCTCCTATTTCATAAAAAATGAAACTTCTACTAGGCAGGACTTTAAATTACTACCCCCTCTTTTTTTTTTTTTTTTTAAAGATTTTATTTATTTATTCATGAGAGACACAGAGAGAGGCAGAGACATAGGCAGAAGCAGGCTCCAAGCAGGGAGCCCGCTGTTGGACTTGATTCTGGGCCTCCAGGATCATGCCCGACCCTAAGGCAGAAGCCCAACTGCAGAGCCATCCAGGTGTCCCAAATTTCTACCCCTTCTTATCTAAATCTTCACCTGACCTTGCTTTCCTCTTATCTCAAAGGACGGACAGTGCACATACCGTTTATTTGGGTTTCCTTTTATTGGCTCTGTGGCCTTTCTCCATTAGTTAACATTAACCCATTCTTAGGAATCTTCGATGTGTTTATACTGTAGGGCTTCTTAACCTAGTGGACAAGAACTTTAGAGAGTTCTTGAATCCCCTGAAATTGTTTGTAAAGTTTTGTGTGTGTTTTTATTTTCTTGAGGAAAGGACTCAGCTTTTATCTAATTCTGAAGGGAGTCCTTGATAGAAAGAGACTTAAGAAAAGGTTTTCTCCTTTGTAACAACCATTCAACAACTGTAGTTGTCTTCTGCCTTTCACTCTACCTCTCATGATCATGCTTCCTAAAATAACTCTACGTTTTCTGTTTTCTTTGTTCATTACTCATTTATTAGTCCTCTTCAAATATGCTTCTACCTCATCTGTACCATTGAAACTACTTTTTTGAGTCATCAAAATTTTGTTATTTTGAAAATATTCTGTTGATTACCAACTTTGTGCTGAGCACTTCAGTAGCCATTAGAGATATAATAGCGAGCAGACAAAAGCCTAGATCTCTTGGAGTTTACATTCTAGTAGTGGGGAGACAGACAAAAACAAATTAAAAAATAAATGATATAATTTCAAATATCATTAAGTGCAAATAACCTGATCAGAGAGTATTTAGGAGAGAGGCTACTGTAGGTAAGAAGGCAGGGAAGACCTGCTAACGTCTGAGCCAGAGAAGGAATCAGCCGTGTACAGGGCTGGGAGAGAGAGTGTTCTTAAGAGAGGGAAATCAAGAACAGAGAGCTTGAAGTGGAATGAGATGGGCACAGTGGAGGAACAGAAAGAAAACCAATAAAGCTGATGGGTGAAAAAGAGTACTGGGTCTACTTAGGGAAGTGAAGGCAGGAGCCAAATCATGTAGCATCTTAAAAAGTGTGAATTTTATTCTAATTGCAGTGTGAAGCCATTGGAGTGTTTTGAGCAGGATCTCATTATTTTAATTAAAGTGATTGCTTTGATTTCAGTTCAGAAAAAAAGTTGTAGGGAGCAACAATAGAAGGACGAAGACCATTTAGGGAACTGTTACAGTAATTATGTGGGAGATGAATATGGAGGTAGTAATAAGCATGTTGAGAATGGATTTGGGAAATATTTTAGAGGTAGAACTAACACAGTTTGTTGTTGGGGGTCAGGGAAAGAGGAAACAAAGACAATCCCTTGGTTTTTGACTTTGGGCATTACACAAATGGTGGTGCATTTGACATGGGAAAAACTGGGAAGGAACATAGTGGAGGCAGGGTTGAGAGCAGGAGTGCAAGTGGGGGACCTAAGAGGTCTGTTTTATGGGCACCTGGGTGGCTCAGTGGTTGAGTGTCTGCCTTTGGCTCGGGGCGTGATCCCATGATCCATGGGTCCTGGGATGGAGTCCTGCATCAGGCTCCCCACAGGGAGCCTGCTTCTCTCTCTGCCTATGTCTCTGCCTCTCTTTCCGTCTCTCATGAATAAATAAATAAAATCTTAAAAAAAAAAAAAAGTCTGTTTTAGACATGTTAAAGTTGTGATTGTTCTGGACATTCAGTAGACACAATACAATGTGTTAAGTGCTCCAATAGGAGTATAGTCATGGTTTTGGAGGAATATGGAAAATATGTCCTAAATCTTTTTTGGGGAAGTTCAAGTCAAAAATACTTTTTTGTAGTCTTTTTCTCTAAATTTCCTTAGCATACATGTGCATTCCTCTGATATGGCATTAATCCTATTATACTGTAAATTCTGATTTGTTTGTTCAGGACTTCCCTAGACCCATTGAGGGATGAGGTGGTAGGTTTTTATTTGTTTTCCTTTTTTTTTTTTTTTTTGGTTTCCTTTTTAAAGGAGGGGTGGTGCAGAAGGAGAGGGAAAGAAAGAATCTTAAGCAGGCTTCACGCCCCACACAGGGCTCAATCACACAACCCTGAGACCTGACCTGAGCCAGAATTAAGAGTTGGATGCTTAAATGACTGAGCCACCCAGGCACCCTACAAATTATTTCCCTAAATCACACAATTTCTGAGCTACATTGTCATGTAAAAAAGCATAGTGTGGAGCAGTATGCATAGTATGCTAAAGTGAAAAATATTTTAACATGTCATTTTGCACATGTGCAAATACATTATGTAGCAAAAAATCCTAAAAGTGGAATTATTTATATAGAAGCTATATGTATTTGTAATGTTAGATTTTGTGTAATTATTCTTCAGAAATATTGTATCAATTTATACTGTCCCCAGTGATGTATAAGAATGATAAATTATATATACAGCTTTCTGATCTTTGCCAATGTGAGGTTAAAAGTGGTATCTTGGTATATTAATTTGTGAGATTGAATGTCTTTAAATCTGTTTAAAAGCCATTTCTGTGAAATATCCATATTCTTTACTAGTTTTTCTATTAGGGTATTTCTTTTCCTTTTTTATTTACAGAAATTATTCCAATATTAGGGAAGTTAGCCCTTTGTAATATGGGTAGCAAACTTTTTTGTTAATATATAAAAGAAGCAATAAATAGGTAGCTAGTACCTATTATATTGGACAACACAGGCCTAGAAGTAGTCTACATAATTTGCCTATGACCCATATTTTCTTAGAACAATGATTACCAAAGGGATAGGATGGGCTATGTCTTTTTTGAAAAGCATGTGTAATATTGTAGTTTTATGTTTGGAAAACAAAAAGTTTCATAATGTGAGGTTTTTAAAAAGTAAAGCTTGGGGATCCCTGGGTGGCGCAGCGGTTTAGCGCCTGCCTTTGGCCCAGGGCGCGATCCTGGAGACCCGGGATCGAATCCCACATCGGGCTCCCGGTGCATGGAGCCTGCTTCTCCCTCTGCCTGTGTCTCTGCCTCTCTCTCTCTCTCTCTCTCTGTGACTATCATAAATAAATAAAAAATTAAAAAAAAAAAAGTAAAGCTTGATGAAAATTCTTTTAGCTGGTCAGGCAAAGTTAAAAATAATTAAAAATGTATCTAAGAATATTGTTAATTTTCAAATGTCATTGATTGTTGTGAAGAATCACAAAACTGTTTTAAACTGAATGTCTTGATATCATTCCCATTTTTTCTACTAGGTTACCACCAAAGAACATGATTTTGGTCTAGGGGCTCCAGTTTCTAAAGCTGAAAAATACCAGAATACTCTCCAGCTAGAACAAGAAGTGAGAAATCAAGATAAATTCATCTCTGCACTGAAATTACAGGTTACATTTAATTTCTGTATTTCCCTGAATTATTTTGGAATGGGCCTATTTTAAAAAAGAAGATGGAGAATAAATACTAATTCAGTGCTCACTGAAATCTTATGGGTCTAAAATCATTCCATTTTTATCTTACCCATTTTGATACATGCCGATTCAGATACATATGAGTGAAAACTGCGTGGCAAGTGTTGTATCCAGTGCTTTTAAGTACATAATCTTTCTTGATTCCAACCTCGTGAAATAGTGATGTGATTTTATCTTTTAGACATGGGAGCTGAAGTTCCAAGAGGCTATAGAATTATAATATTTGACTAACAAGTGACAGAGCTAAGTTGGATTTGTCTGAACTCCCAAGTTAGCTAGAATTTGAACCCAGTTGTCTGAACTCCAAGTTCAGTATTGTCTGTTCTCCTAGAGGCTGACCTGTGATAAGGCTCTAAAAGAAACTTCCTCTTCTCTAGGAAGATAGAGTAGACCCCCTTTATGCATCCCACTAAGCACAACTAAAAATGCTGAACGTTTTGTTATAAAACAAACATAAGGACATTCTGAAAGGTGGGCAGAAGAAGGAAGACTGGCTAGGGACCTCAGTATATAGTAAGTGACGTGTTAGTGAATTCCTGGGTTTTCCTTTTGCTCCGTGTATCTCAGACAGTGCTGGAAAAACTGACATATAGAAACAATGGATGCATGCAAGAAAAGTTCTCAGAGGAGGCATTCCTACAGCTAAAGGACTAGGAAGGGGGCAGCCTAGCAATGTAGACCACTTTTTTTTTTTCCTGCTTTACGTTTTTATAATTTATATACATTTTTAATTTGGAAACAGTCTCAAATTTATCTAAAAGTTGCAATTATGGAAGAAAGAATATCCCCTCACCCTACCATTTGAGAGTAAGTTGTAGACCTGATGTCCTGATATCCCTAACATTTGAGTGGCTATTTCTATAAATAAGTACACTCTCCTATAAGATCACAATACAATCTGGTAAAATCAGGAAATGAACTTTAGTACATTGCTGCCAGCTAATCCTCTGACCCTATTCAAATTTTTGCCAGTTGTCCCATAATGTCCTCAATCACAAAAAGATCTAGTCCAGCATCACACGTTGTGTTTAGTTATTGTGTCCCTTTATCTTCTTCATTCCAGAACATTCTTCTTTGATTTTTATGACCATGACACTTTGAAGAATACAGGCCAATTATTTTGTAGAATGACCACTGATTTGGGTTTGCTATGATTATCTTTATGTTACGAACCTTTGGCTCGCTCATAACATATGTGGTAGCCAGCCTTCAAATTGGCACCACCCTCTTTACTCCCACTTTAATACAGTCTCCCTGCATATGGTACCAAAATTGATCTTTATAACCAAGAGCATAGAGCAGAAGTGATTAAGTGGGAAACAAGCTTCCATGTTGTGAGCAGCTCTGTGGATAATAGGCCCACGTGAAAAGGAACTCAAGTAGTCAGTAACCAGTGAGAAACTGAGGCCTGCCAACTGTGATGGTGAGCTTGGAAGTGGATTTGCCAGCCCCACTTAAACTTTGTCAGAATGACTGTCACCCTAACTGACTCCTTTCACCTAGTGAAAGACATTAAACTAGAATCACCAAATTAAGCCACTCCCAGATCCCTAATCCCAGGACACTGACATAATAAGTGTTGGCTTAAGGTACAAAATGAATACAGACAGGAATATCACAAAAGTGATGATGGATTCTTTTCATTGCATCCTATCAAGTAGCACACAATTTCATTTTGTCCCATTACAAATGATCTTTATTTGGATCCCTCTATTAAAGTGTTAACTTCTGGGCTTTTCCCTGGTGAAGTTCCTCTTGTTCTCTTTTAATTATTTTTTATTTTTTATATTGAAGTATAGTTGACGCACAGTGTTACATTAGTTTCAGGTGTACAGCATAGTGATTTGACAAGTCTATATGTTACACTGTGCTCACCACAAGTATAACTGCCATCTGTTACCATACAGTGCTAATATGATATCATTGAGTATATTCCCTATCTTTTAGCCTTCATCTTCATGACTTACTCATTCTGTAACTGGAAGGCTGTACCTCTCACTCCTCCTCACCCTTTTTTCCCATCCTCCTACCCTCTGGCAACCCTCATTTTGTTCTCTGTATTTATGGGTCTGTTTCTAATGCAGACGATTTTTGGACGGTAACTGGCTGTTCAGACACCATGAGAAAAGCTATAGCCCCACTCCTGCTGGCAAAGGCTGGGTAAAAAGCCTAGACTTCCACCCTTTTCAGGCTGTGACAGGGAATCCCAACCATACCTCATGCCCCATCCTCTAAGCCCCCATCCCATCAAGGTTGTATCAAGGAGGAATGCTGGGTGGGAAGTCAAGACCTTACTGCTCACGAGGCAATAAGTATCCCCCATCCCCATAGTGTTGGCAAAGACCACGTGGGGATCCTAGATATCCACCCTCACCCAGAATAAGGAGGTGTCCCCTTTCCTTTTTGTTAAGCTGGTGTCAGAGGGGACCTCCTACAGAGTCAGGACTTTTACCACCTCCTAGCAATAACAAGTCCACCCACCCACAGTAGTGGTGAAAGATACATGGGAGCAGAAACAAGGTATCTGTATTCTATCTCAGTGTGGTAGTATTAGCAGAGGCCTGGTGGGGACCCTGAACTCCCATCCCTGCCTAGCAGTAACAAGGAAACCAGCCCTCCCCAGGTATCAGCAGAGGCCTAAGAGAGAAATTGGACTTCCACCTACACCTAACAATAAGAAGATAGCATCTCCCATTTTTAGTTTGAACTAAAGTCACAGGAAGTGTCACAAGAAGCCTACTAAAACTCAAGAGCATATCTCAATGAAAAAAATCACTTCTTATCTCAAGAAGCAGGAATATCTTCACCTTGATAAGCAAAGACAACCAAGAGATGCCAACACAGAGATGTCTCACAGGATTAGAGATTGTCTCACAAGGATTTTAAATCAGTTACCATATAAATGCTTCAAGCAATTCTGAGTGTGTTTGAAACAAACACAAAACTAGAAAATCTCATCAAAGAAATAAAAGATATAAAGAAGAACCAAGTGAAAATTTTGGAAGCAACCAAGTTGTTCTTCAATAGATGAATAGATAAGCAAATTGTGTTATATCTGTACAATGGAATATTATTTGTTGGTAAAAAGAAATGAGCTATCAGGCCACAAAAAAGACATAAAGGAAACTTGAAAGCAAATTGCTAGGTGAAAAAAAAATCTGAGGTTACATACTCTGTGATTCCAACTATATGACCTGGAAAAGGCAAAACATAGAGACATTAGTAAGATCACTTATTGCCAGGGAATTGGAGGAAGGAAGGGTGAGCCGGGTGAATGGAGCACAGGTTTTTTAGGGCAATGAAACTATTCTGTATTGTGTATGTTACAGTAATGGTAGATACATGTTACTATGCATTTGTCGCAACCCACAGAATCTACCAAAGAGTAAACCCTAATTTAAACTCCAGACTTAAGTTAATGTGTCAGTGATCATTAATGTAGCGAAAGTACTAAACTAATACCATTCATAACTTAAGATGGGAAACTGTGTGTTGGGTGGGGAAAAAGGGTATTGGGAACTCTGTACTTCCTGATCAATTTTTTTGTAAACTTAAAACTGCTCTAAAATAAAGTCTAGGGGTGCCTGGTGGCTCAATCAGTTAAGCATCTCCCTTCAGTTCAGACTATAATCCCAGGGTCCTAGGATTGAGCCCCACATCTGGCTCCCTGCTCAGCAGGGAGTCTGCTTCTCCCTCTCCCTGCTCAAGTGCACATGCATGCTCTCTCTCCCTCAAATAAATAAAATCCTTTTAAAAAAGTCAAATCTATTAAAAATGTATGGGAGAAAATATTTCCAAATCATACATCTGATAAGGGATTAATATTGAGAACATATATAAAGAACTTTACAACTCAGCAATCAAAAAGCAAAACAACCCAATTCAAAAGTGGACAAAGGACTTGAATAGACATTTTTTCAAAGATACACAAATGGTAAATAAGCACATGAAAAGATGGTCAACATCATCATCCGTTGAAGAAATGCAAATCAAAACCACAATGAGGTATCACTTCATACCTATTAGGATGTCTGTTATCAAACAAAGTAACAAGTCCAGGTGAGGTGGTCTAGAAACTGGAGCTTTTGTGACTTGCTAGTGGGAGTGTAAAATGGTGTAGCCATGGTGAAATAAAGTTTGGCAGTTCCTGTAAAAGTTAAATATAGAATTACCCTATGATCCAGGTATTCCACTCCTAGATATATCTCCAAAAGATTAAAAATAGGGGGGATCCCTGGGTGGCACAGCGGTTTGGCGCCTGCCTTTGGCCCAGGGCATGATCCCGGAGACCCAGGATCGAATCCCACATTGGGCTCCAGGTGCATGGAGCCTGCTGGGATGGTTGTACAACATTGTGGATGTAGTGGATGTACTTAATGCCACCAAATCGTGTACTTAAAAATGGTTAGAATGATAAATTGTGTTTTACCACAATGAAAAAAAACTTTAAAAATACAATAACTGAAATTAAAAACTCAGTGTTCTCAAACAACAGGTTGGAAAGAAGAGAGAAATGAATTGGTTAACATGAGAATAGGAAAATAGAAATAACGTAAACTGAAAAAATATAATAAAATGGGAAGAGTCATTCTCTTTGAGTTCAAAGCTTAATGTATAACTACAGTAGTTAAGACTGTATGGTATTACTAGAGGGATAGATATAGATTGGTGATAGAGAATAGAAAATCCAAAAATAGCCTTCTACAAGTACAGCCAAAGGTTATTGACAAAAGTGGAAATGAGTTTGATGCAGGAAAGATAGTCTTTTCAACAAATGGTACTGAAACAATTGGATATCTTTTAGGGAAGAAAAATGAACCTAGACCTAAACCTCACACCTTGGGCAGCCCTGGTGGCTCAGCGGTTTGGCGCTGCCTTCAGCCCAGGGCATGATCCTGGAGACCCTGGATCGAGTCCCACGTCGGGCTCCCCGCATAGAGTCTGCTTCTCCCTCTGCCTCTCTCTCTCGCTCTCTCTGTCTCTCATGAATGAATGAATAAAATCTTAAAAAAAAAAGGAAAAAATAAACCTCACACCTTATACAAAATTTACAAAAATTAATTCAAAATGGATCATAGGTTTAAAATGTAAAACAGAAAACTATGGAACTTTTATAGGGTAACAGAAAATCTTCAGGACTTTGGGCTTGGTGAAGAGTTGTTAGATGTGACACCGAAAGCATGATTCATAAAAGAAAAATTGATAATTTGGACTTCATTAAAATTTAAATATTTTGCTTTGTGAAAGACTCTATTAACAGGATGAAAAAATAAGCTATAAACCTTATTTTTGCCAGAAGAATTATGTGTATCATATGTAGGATATATGAAGAATTCTTAAAACTCAGTAGTAAAAATCAACAACCCAATTAGAAAATGAACAAAAGACATAAGGAAATATTTCATAGAAGGATATATGTTGATAAGCACATAAAAAGATGTTTGTTTTTTCTAAACGTTAGGGAAACGTAAATACCTATAAGAACAGTTAAGATTAAAAATAGTGACAATATCCATTGCTGGCAAGGATAAGGAAGAAACCACATCACTCATACGTTCATGGTAGGAATGGGAAATGGTGCACCGCTCCAGAAAATAGTTCTTATAAACTAAACATACCATACAACCCAACAATTGCACTCCCAGGTATTTATTCCAGAGAAATAAAAACTTATGTCCACTCAAAACCCTGTATATGATTGTTCATAGGAGCTTTATTTGTCATAAAGAATGGAAACAGGGCAGCCCCGGTGGCCCAGCGGTTTAGTGCCTGCCTTTGGCCCAGGGCCTGATCCTGGAGACCCGGGATCGAGTCCCATGTCGGGCTCCCTGCATGGAGCCTGCTTCTCCTTCTGCCTGTGTCTCTGCCTCTCTCTCTCTCTGTGTCTTTCATGAATAAATAAATAAAATCTTAAAAATAAATAAAGAATGGAAACACCTACAATTTCCTTTAATTGGTGAGTGACTAAACAAACTGGTAATCTGTACCATGGAATGTTACTCAACAACAAAAAAGAATGAATTATAGATCTGTGTAACTTGGATACATCTCGTGGCATTATGCTGAGTGAAAAAGCCAATGTCAGAAGATCACGTACCCTGATCTTTATCACGTGATTTTATTTATATAACATTCCTGAGAAGACAAAATTATAGAGATTAGTGGTTGCTAAGAGTTAAGGATGGGGAGGGGAGAGGATGTGACTATAAAAGGGTAATAGTGCAATCTTTGTGGTGATAAAATAATTCTGTATCTTAGTTCTACAGCAGTCTATACATGGGATCACATTTTAACAATGCCAAATCTCTGAGTTTGAGATTGTACTATAATTATTTAAGATATAACTATTGGGGAAAGTGGGTTAAGGGCCCAGGGGACCTTTTTGTATACTTTGCAACTTCCTGTGAATCTTCTGGTTATTTCAAAATAAGTTTTTTTAAAAGCTATTTTTTGAGGACCTGTCATCTGCCAGAAATTTTACTTGAACTTTTTTTATGTGACTACAACCCTGCAAGTTGTAGGTATTCTGTCTACTTAACAGATGAAGGTCAAGAGGCTTCCATTTATTTTTTCTGAAGTTAGAGGCATCTCTTAGGATCAAGAAAATATGGTAAATTGTCCAGGGTTAAGTAATTGACAAAGAACTACAACAGAATTTGAACCTATCTGCCTAATTCCAAAGCCTACATCCTTTCTACCACTTGAAACTGCCTCTTCTAAAGTACTTGTGTTTTGGAATTTTGGAGTTCAGTAGAAGTAGGGCTTGCTTGATGTTAGAAGTGAGGAGAGTGTTTCTTTGTTTTATTTATTCATTTAAAAATAATTTGAGCGTTATATGCTAGATAAATAGTAAATGATACAGAAATGAGAGGTGTGGGACGCCTGGGTGGCTCAGTGGTTGGGCACCTGCCTTCGGCTCAGGTCGCAATCCCGGAGTCCGGGATCAAGTCCTGTATCAGGCTCCCTGTGGGGAGCCTGCTTCTGCCTCTGCCTGTGTCTTTGCCTCTCTCAGTCTGTGTCTCTCATGAATAAATAAATAAAATATTAAAAAAAAAAAAGAAATTAGAGGTGTGTTAATACTGAAGTTGGAGACAATCCCTTTAAAGTTTAGAATTTAGTGGAAGGGACAGGGAGTTAAATAATATATGTTATAAAATACCAAGATTAAACTGTGTAAGAGGCTTAATGGGACTACAAAGGGGAGGAGCATTTAGCCTCTCCTGGTACAATGGAAGGTTAGCAAACATTTTTAGTATGCTCTTATTGCTCAGAAATGTGGCACTATAGAAGCCATAAATAAAGATAAAAAGATATATAGATAGATAAGTTGAAGTTTATGTTTATCCCACATCCTATAGTTTTAAAAAAGATACAAGTAATAAAAATAACTTAGGTAATAAGAATAGGGGAAGATAAACTTTGTGAAAGCATGGGACAAGAATAGCAGACAGGAGATCATTGCACACAGGTTCTGTGCTAGTTGCTAGAGGTAGGTTACAGATAGGCTTTAAAATTCCCTGAGACCAGGGCAAAAAAGGAAATTTTAGTTAATTCACCACAGGGATGCCTGGGTGGCTCAGCAGTTAAGTGACTGCCTTCAGCTCAGGGCGTGATGCTGGAGTTCCCGGATCGAGTCCCACATCAGGCTCCCTGCATGGAGCCTGCTTCTCCCTCTGTGTCTGTGTGTCTCTCATGAATGAATAAACAAAATCTTAAAAAAAAAGTAATTTATCATAAGTCCTGACACATAATTATGTTCAATGAGTCTAATATATTTTTTTTCCTTTAAAGGCATTTGGATACCTCCATGATAGAAAAGGCCCCTTTCTTCATCCGTTGATGGTTTAATAGTGGGCTGGGAAGGAAAGCTGTGGTCCTCCACTTTAGTCAGCAAATACTTGATTGATTTGGTATTTAGCTTAGTCAAGTAAGTTACTGATATGGTCAAAAGAACTTTTTTTTAAAGAGTTAACATATTTTGGTAACAATTAGAAATTTAATTCTAAAGAACATCTAATATAAATTATTAAAATTAGTAATTTCAAGACTGGTTTATCTTGTGAAGATATAAATATTTGGCTATTTTTCTAATAGTTTTAGTTGAAAATCAAAACTTAATAGTAATTAAGTTTATTATAAA
Source organism: Canis aureus (assembly GCF_053574225.1). Classification (NCBI taxonomy): domain Eukaryota; kingdom Metazoa; phylum Chordata; class Mammalia; order Carnivora; family Canidae; genus Canis; species Canis aureus. The sequence continues at coordinate 46,388,741 of NC_135621.1, forward strand.
TTGTCTTAGAAGATGTAGCTATAAACCTTTAAATTTTCATTTAATATATTTTTTCAGATAGGTATTACATTCACATGGTGCAAATTTTGGAAAGTGAAAAAATGTATATACTTAGGTTTCCTTCCAAGGAAATAAATCTCCCTTCCTGATTCCAGTTATCTAATTGTTTTCCTCAGAGGAAATCAAGGGAAATATTTTAATATGATTTTTTTTTTCTAATTACAACAGATTGAAGATCTCAAACAGACAAATCATGGCTTGGAAGAATATGTTAGGAAACTCTTGGATAGTAAGGAGGTGGTAAGCAGTCAAGTAGATGATTTAACCAGCCACAATGAGCATCTTTGTAAAGAATTGATTAAAATTGACCAACTAGCAGAGCAACTAGAAAAAGAGAAAAATTTTGTGGTGGATACTGCTGACAAAGAACTTGAAGAAGCAAAGGTATTACATTTACCACTAATAGGAATTTTTATTGTTGTAACTGACATATAGCATTATATTAGCTCGAGGTGTACAATATGATTATTTCTATATATTGTGAAATGATCACTGCAATAATTCTAGTTAGCATTGGACTACTGATCAGGATTTTAATTCTACTTTAAACATCATGTAAGTGCAATGGAAAAAGTGACATTCTCCTATCATTTCAAAGTTTTTGAGGTTTGCCATTACATTTAAATGTCTACCTACGGATTAAAATATATTGTACTGCACATTTTATTTCTTTTAAAAGTTTTTGCTCAAAAAATTTCTTAAGTAAGATGTAGTCATGGTAAAAATTTCAGGCAATAGAAATGTTCTGTAGATGTGGTATATATGTATACAATGGAATATGTTTGCTCAACCATTGAACAGAATGAAATCTAGCCATTTACAAGGACGTGGATAGGGCTCAGAAATGTGGCATTATGTATTATGCTAAGTGTATTATGCTAAGCAAAATAAGTCAGAGACATATACCATATGATTTCATTAATACATGGAATTTAGGAAATAAAACAAATGAACATATGGGAAGAGTGGGGGGAAAGAGAGGGGAAAGTAAACCATAAGACATTCTTAACAATAGAGAATAAACAGGGTTGTTGAGAGATGTTGAGAGATAGGCTAAACGGGTGATGGATGTCAAGGAGGGCACTTGTTATGATGAGCCCTGGGTGTTACATGTGAGTGATGAATCACTAAATTCTAATCCTGAAACCAATAATACACTATATATTAGTTAGCTAACCAGAATTTAATAAAAATTTGGAAGAAAAACAGGAATGTTCTGTATATAGGACATATCTCTCCCTAATTCTCTCTCTTGCATAGATACCTACCAACAGATAGATAATACTTACATTTCCATCCTTTTTTCTATTTTCACAACACACAGTTTATTTCACATTATATTTTTTTATTCAAAAAATTTTTTTTAGATTTTATGTATTTATTCATGAGAGATAGAGAGAGGCAGAGACATAGGCAGAGGGAGAAGCAGACTCCCTACGGGGATCCCAATGCAGGACTCCATCCTTGGACCCTGGGATCATACCCTGAGCCAAAGGCAGATGCTCAACCACTGAGCCACCCAGGCATCCCTATTTCACACTTTAAAAGGTTTTTGTGTTTTTTTTTTTAAAGGTTTTTTAATCAAAGTTTTAAGTTTCTGTGTATTAAAATGTGTTAGTCTCCACTTCTTCTGAGTTTTATTTCTTTGAGGTTCTCCCCCTTTTAAAAAATCTGAATAGATTTTAATTTTAGAGCAGTTTTGGCAACATTTTAGCAAAATTAAGCAGTAGGTAAAGAGCTTTTCCATATGCCTCCTGTCCCTGAATATGGACAGCCTTCCTATTAACAAAGTTACAGACCATCACATCCTGTTCACTAGAAGTGAGTCACTAAGTCTGTACCACACTTAAGGGGAAGGAAATTAAACTCCATCTTTTGAAGTAAGGAATATCAAAACTTATGGACAAAAAAAAAAAAAAAAACCTTAATGGACATATTTTAAAACCACCAGAACTATATACCTTCTTTATCTGCTCGTTGTAAATTTTTTTATCATGTATATCTTACTAATACAGTATTTCTCAGCTAACTGAACATAAATTTTTGAAAGAAAGAGAATTTTAATTTTGCCATTACTAGTTTCTTCATACAATTTATATTTTGAGTAATATAAGGGCTATTATTGGACTGGATCTTTGGTTATTCTTGTCATTACTGTTACATTTACGTATGATTCATCAATCAAAAATATTTCAAAATTTAGCATGTGGAAGATGAAGTGTAAAGGCTATTTAAGTTTTTCATCCTCTCCCACCCCATGCTTATCCCTTTGTCTCCCTTGCTTTTTTTTTTTTTCTATAGCACTTTCCAACTACTGCCTCCTTACTATTTTTTGGAATTTAGCAGACATTCCTTTGCTTTAGGACATTTGCTATAGCTATATCTTCTGCCTGGAATGTTCTTCCAGATTTTTATATGGTTGACCCCTTTCTCTGTGCCCACAGGTCTCCTTTTAATGAGGACTTATCTGATAACCCTATTTAAAATTCCAGTCTGTTCCTTCATAAACACTTCCAGTATCTTAACTCTGTTCTTTTTTTTCCCCCAATGTACTATAGAATTTGTTAGGTTTTTATTTTTTTAAGATTTTATTTATTGATTCATGAGAGACAGAAAGAGAGCAGAGACACAGGCAGCGGGAAGAGAAGGAGGCTTCATGCAGGGAGCCCGATGTGGGACTTGATCCTGGACTCCGAGATCTTGCCCTGAGCTGAAGGGAAGATGCTCAACCACTGAACCACCCAGGCATCCCTGTTAGCTTTATTTTTTACTGTCTGCCCAGCTGGAATGTAAGGTCCCCAAAGGCAGAGATCTTTGGTGTTTTTTGGTTTTTTTTTTTCACTTTTTTATCTCAGTTGCCTAGAACAGATGTGAATGTTCATTATGTATTTTTTTGAATAAAGTAGTAACTGTCAGATACATATTTTACCTATTTTATTTTTCTCTTTTCAACTAGAATGTAAGTTCTACGAGGTCAGAGGTTTTCTTTTTTTTTTTTTTTTAATTTAAATTCATTTAGTTAACATGTATTACTGGTTTCAGAGGTAGAGGTCAGTGATTCATCAGTTTTATATAACACCCAGTGCTTGTTACATCGCATGCCCTCCTTAATGCCCATCACCCTGTTATCCCATCCCCCTACCCCGCTCCCCTCCAGCAACCCTCAGTTTGTTTCCTATGTTTAAGAGGGTTAAGAGTCTCTTACAGTTTTTCTCCCTCTCTGATTACATCTTGTTTTATTTTTCCCTCCCTTCCATTATACTCCTCTGTTTTGTTTCTTAAATTCCACACGAGTGAAATCAAAAGACAGTTGTCTTTCTGATTGACTTATTTCGCTTAGCATAATATCCTCTAGTTCTATCCATGTTGTTGGAAATGGCAAGATTTCATTTTTTGATGGCTTAGTAGTACTCCATTGTGTGTGTATATATGTATACACACATTACATCTTTATCCATTCATCTGGACATCTTAGCTCTTTCCGTAGTTTGGCTATTGTGGACATTGCTGCTATAAACATTGGGGTGCAGATGGAGGGCATAGGATTTTTGTCTGTTTTATTCCCTGCTATCCCCAGCACAATGTCAGGCACACAGTAGGTTCTCATTAATCATTTGTCAAATAAATGAAAACACTGGGTTAGCATCTTTTTATTTGGACCAGTTGTAATTTTGTTTTTCAGAATGAAATTAGCATTGTTTTTTATGTCTGCAAAAGTAATATATGTTTATTATAAAAATTTCCATGTGGAAGCGTGAAATGAAGAAAATAACATTTATTGTAATCACATCTTGCTATAATTAGGCATAATCTTATCTTCCTCAGTTTACATATTACTGCTTATGTTCCATTTGTATCTAGGATATGTGTGTATAAATTTCTTTTTCATAGCAATGTGTCAGATAAAATTTTTGGCAGTGTGAGTTTTTATACTAATATGGGCATCTCTATACATAACTTAATATAGATCCATTTCTTTTTGATATCTACATAATAGTGTAAATTAAAGCATTGAAAATTGTCTGTTGGAAACTGCATTAGCTTTTCCAAACTGTACATGTTTTGTTTCATACCATTAACCCTTAATATTTTATAAACTACAAAAAAATATGACTGCCAGAGAAATCTTAAAAAAGAACTTGGGTCTAAAGAACAAATGAGGAGCAATAATTCCAGAAAAGTCAAATTTAAAATATAGCAGGAAACAGTTTAGAATAATGAGGGGAAGGTTTATGAATTAAGAAATAAATTTATTAAACTAATATGCCAACTTATAGATTATATCAAATAGATCTTTGTGTAAAAATAGTTACTGTCCTCTAGAAATATGCAATCTAGTCATATACTAGATATATGATTATGACTACAGGTAGCTATATTATAAGACTGGGTATGTTTGATTTCCTAAAACTGATACAAAAAATGTTTTATGAATTTGGTTGATCTAGAGTTCAGAGGAGAAAGCAAACACTTCTGACTTTGGTGATTGAGGAAAACTTTTATCCTATCCATTCTTTTATCTCTTCCCTATTATCATCTTTAGAATTATAATTAGTATTAACATTTTGTTGCAGTTTGTAGGGAGTAATTTGGTAAAATATAACCAATTACTATTTGGTAATAAACATGGGTTAATTGAAAGGAAATGCTGTATTTCATCCTATGTTCTTTTACCACCCAAAGGTAGGTGAACAGAAAGAATAGGTTATCTTTTCTTTTGTACATTATCCACCACATGTTTTTATTTTTAAGTGACTTCCTTTTTTAAGTTTTAATTTTATTTTATTTTTCCTCACTTGGGTGTTCTCTTTAATCCCCATCCCATCTTTTACCTATTCCACCCACACCCCACTCTGATAACTCTCAGTTTGTTCTCTGTGGTTAAGAGACTGTTTCTTGGTTTGTCACTCTCTCTCTCTCTTTTTTTTCCTTTTCTCGTTTGTTTTGTTTCTCAAATTCCACATATGAGTGAAATCATATGGTATTTGTCTTTCTCTGACTTATTTCCCTTAGCATTAGCTTTCTAGCTTCATCTATGTTGCAAATGGCAAGATTCATTCCTTTTATGACTGAATAATATTCTATTTTGTGTGTGTGCGTGTGTGTGTGTGTGTGTGTATACAACCACATATATATCCATTTTTCGATGGCCACTTTGGCTGTTTCCATAATTTGGCTATTGTAAATAATATTGCAATAGATATAGGGATGCATATATCCCTTTGAATTAGTGTTTTTGTATTTTTTGGGTAAATACCCAATAGTGCAATTATTGGATCGTAAGGTAGTTACAGTTTTAATTTTGGGGGAACCTTCTTATTGTTTTTCAGTTTCTGCACTAGTTTACATTCCCAACGGTTCATGAAGTTTTCTTTTGCTCCACATCCTTGCCAATACCTGTTGTTTCAAGTGGCTTCCTTCTTTGATGTTCTCTTTTTAGTTCAATTTGTTTAAATATTTTTAATCTAAATAACAATTTTCTAAATAACAATTTAAGTATTTTTAATCTAAATGGCAATTTTCAAATTTATTTTTCAGATTGAACTCATTTGCCAGCAAAATAATATAATAGTATTGGAAGATACAATTAAAAGGCTTAGATCTGTAAGTATGTTTTTCATAAATGTAGGTTGAGGAATCATTTTTATTCTGTTAGACTACAAAAAAATGATGTATGTGTTTTAGCTCTCATGCATTTTGTGAACAATGAAAAATGTTTTCTAAAATCAGCACTCTGGTGTACAAGGGCACTTCCCATCTGTAAGAGCCTTGCCGTTCTTGCTCTATTTCATCATTACACCTTTCTTTCCTAGAGGTGGAAAGAACTTTTGGTTGGTTCTATTGGTGTCCTTAGCTACTACTTGATTGAATGATGACTGTGAATAATTTAATTCTCAAAATATAAGATGCATTTGTTTACACATTAACTTTTATTCCTCCTAGTAATAAATATTAAGTCAGATGTTGTATGTTAATTCCGAGTAATGTGTTTTTTGTTTTTGTTTTATCTAACAATGTAAAAATGAAAAAGTGCTCCGTTCAGATGATTTAATGCTATCATTTAAAATATTTGGAACACCCTCTCTGAAAGCATATCTGTAATTTTCTCCCAATAAAGTATTGGTAAAATAAAGATTGTAAAAGAAAAAATGCTTCTGAGGTGAATGAGAATGTACTTGAAAGTATATACAAGTATAGAATATCCAGCATTCATTTAATTTATTTATTTGTTGAACAATTATTGAATAAAACTTAGATGCAATGAAAGAAGTTTTAATATTGGCATTCTTGTTTTCTAAGTAAATTTATTCAATTTCTAGGACTTGTAACTAGATCTGTGGACATTTCTGGCCTCTCTGAAATTTCTTTACCATTTTTTCTTAAAATTATTGAGTAAATTTGAGGTGCTTTTAGTTAAATAAAAATATAGTACATTCAGAAATGCTAGAAAAAGAAGACATCTAGCTGCTTTCTAAGGAATATAGATTAATTATTTTTATAATACCAAATTTATTATTTTTTAAGGACCCTGTTTATTCAATTTTCATTTAGAATATGATACTATGGTTTAACCTGAAATAATGACCCAATTTTTTCCTCCTTGGCAAGATAATTTTAGAGACTGAAAAAGCACAAAATAAATCTCCTTCCAGACTTGATTCCTTTGTCAAGACTTTAGAAGCAGACAGAGATTACTACAAGAGTGAAGCTCAAAATTTGAGAAAGATGATCAGAAGTAGGTCTAAAAGTCCAAGACGCCCATCTCCATCTTCCCGGGTAGGTTTTGGAAACTTACAAATATTTTGGAGTTTGTTCCTCAAACACAAACTTTTGTTCTTTGATTTACATAATGTGTAAATAATTCATTTTGATTTGGCATGAATTGGTATATCCAAGAATTGGGGAAACAGATCTCTTTGATGGCACAGTGGTCCATTGAATTTGATTCTTTATCACTAGTATTGGTAGTGGTTGGGAGGTAATCAGATAAATGTGGACCAGTTTGGGATGAAACTTTTTAAAAGAGAAGTGATTTTTTTTAACTTTTTTTTTTTTATCATTTCCTTTCATTATATAGTCATGTTTCCTTGAGTAGAGATTGTGTACTGCTATTAGTAGCACTGATTTTTAGAACCACATGTCAAAGAAGAATTTCACATTTCTTATGTAATAACTGTAGGGTACAAACTGTGATGTTGAGCTTTTGAAGACAACAAGAGACCGTGAAGAACTTAAATGCATGCTGGAAAAATATGAGCGTCATTTGGCAGAAATTCAGGGTAATGTCAAGGTTCTTACATCTGAAAGAGACAAGACCTTTCTTCTTTATGAACAGGTAAACTTATTTATAAATGAAATATCTAATTAATAATAATCAATTCCAGAGATAAATAATTTTTTAAGTTCTCTAAGAATGCTTAAATCTCCCAATCAGGGCAGCCTGGGTGGCTCAGCGGTTTAGCGCCACCTTTGGCTCAGGTTGTGATTCTGGAGTCCCAGGATCGAGTCCCGCGTTGGGCTCACTGCTTGGAGCCTGCTTCTCCCTCTGCCTGTGTCTCTGCCTCTCTCGGTCTGTCTCTCATGAATAAATAAATAAAATCTTTTTAAAAATAAATAAATAAATCTCCCAAATTAACATAACATTTGGGAATTACTTTATTCTTAAGATATTCTTAATGAAACCTATCTTCTTAGAGGTGAGTTTATGGCCTTCAGAGTAGATGAGGTCTCAGAATGAGAAAGCTATAAAGGAATGGAGAAGTCAAGATGTAATGTTGGGATTTTTTTTTTGATTGGCAGAGGAACCTTTAAAAGAGATAAAGAAGATCAGAAACTAAGGTAGAACAATATTAAGCCCAAGGGAGGAAAGAATCTAAAACCTGGTGTTGGAGACAATGTCACATGTTACCAAATACCAAAAATGGGAACTGAGAAAAGGCTATATAGTGAGGTCATTTTTTGAAATTCTGCAAAAATGTAGGTATTGGAATCAGGCAGTTTACCTCGGGTAGGTGCGAGGAGCAGGCAATGGGTACAAACCGTGGTGCTTAAAGAAAAAATTATGTCAAATGCAAAAGAGATATGGGATTGTAAATGGGGCAACAAGGTCAAATGACATTTTTCAAGATAGAGGAGCCATGTATTAGTAGAAAGCAGGGAAGAAAGAGCCAGTGGAGAGGGAGCTATTCAGAGTGAGAGGAAATAATTATACAGTTGAGTCTTGAACAAAGTGGGACTATGGGTGCCAACCCTCTCGCTCAGTTGGAAAATCTATGTATAATTTTCGACTCCCCCCCCCTCCAAAAAAAAAACAAAAAGCTTTTGACTCCCCAGAATTTAATTGCAACTAGTCCGTTGACCAGAAACTTTAGCAATAATGTAGTCAGTTAACATGTTTCTTATATAGGTATTATACACTTCTCTTCCAATAAAATAAGCTAGAGGACATGTTAGTAAAAAATCATAAGGAGGAGAAAATACATTTATAGTAATATATTGTATTTATTGAAGACATCTATGTATAAGTGGACCTTATATAAGTTCAAACTCATGTTGTTCAAGGATCAACTGTAATTGAGTCAGGAGTATCCTAGAAGACATTTCAGGAGATGAGGTCCAGGATTCTGGTAAAGGCTTTGCTATGGAATTGAGAGGTAATATATCTTCCTCTGAGACTTGGAGACCAGCTGAATAGTTAGTGATCAAAATCAAGAGAAAGAAAGATTAGGGACTTTTAAATAGCACAGTAGGATATGAAATCATCTGTAGGTGTCCAGTAGGTTTGGGACTTGAGGGTGGTTTGAACAAGTATGAGAGAGTATATTGGGTTGTCAGTAAGGATTGATAGGCCTTCTGTCAGAGTAAAAGTAGCCAGGACACGGAAATGGCATATATATTTATGTAGAGAAGGATGGGAACAGTATAATATTTATTAAAATAGAATTTTGTTGAACCCAAATTTATATAACAAAATGGATGTAGTGTATTACATGCATATTTCTTAGTAAGACATTCTCTCTTGGATTGATTGCCTCCAAATTTTAAAAAATTTTTAGCAAAGATATAATAAATCAAACTTTATTTTTTACACAGTCACTTGCATTTTTGGATATCATTTGCATTTATTTATAGAAGCTCATGCTCACTTAAAAATGTTGCATGCATTTATATATATGGGTTGTATTTAATTGGCTGGATATAAGATAGCTGTATTTGTGTCTGTTCCAAAGTTTATAGAAGTCTATATATTTAAATAATAGGCACAAGAAGAAATTGCCCGACTTCGACGAGAAATGATGAAAAACTGTAAATCTCCTAAATCAACAACAGCACATGCCATCCTCCGGCGGGTGGAGACTGAAAGAGATGTGGCCTTTACTGATTTACGAAGAATGACCACAGAACGAGATAGCCTGAGGGAAAGGCTAAAGGTTTGGGTAAATTTTATCTGTATGACCATTTCTGAAACACAATATAGTGACATTGAAAACATTTTTGTTTGTTTGTTTGTTTTTTAAACAGATTGCCCAAGAGACAGCATTTAATGAGAAGGCCCATTTGGAACAAAGGATAGAGGAGCTGGAGTGTACAGTTCATAACGTAAAGAAAAATCACTTTTGTGCTTTCGGCTATAAACTGTCAGTAGCTTCCCCCTTTCCCTTGTTTTCCATGTTCAGAGACGCTCTTTTATTTTTCTAAGATAGTGTTAATAATCCTAAAATATTTAAGATGGTGTGCATGGTATAAATTATCACTTTTTCATTATTTATTTCCTTCCAAAAAAATATAAGTAAAGTCTTTTTTTCTGTTGGGTTGCAAGTGTGTTCTTTTAAAAAACCCATTAGGGATACATCTGTGGGATTTTAGCAACTTTCTCATCTCCCTATTTTATTAAAGATAGCATTGTCAGATACAGAGAAACTGGTTTATTCTATCTAAAGGGTAGCTAAAGTAGAAGAAAGTATTATGAAATGAAAATTAATGAGAAGAATGTATTTAAGCTGAATTTAAAAGTGAAGCATCACTTTTTACTAATCAAGAATTTTAGATGCTATGAATATGTATTTGAGATGTTATGACTATATAAAGAAAATTAGGGGAATTTGACTTTCTATTACCAAATTTAATTGAATATATTTATAAATTCATCTGTATTACGTTATAATGAGAAAAAAAGCATTACTCAGGAGAAACATTTTTTTCATAATTCCTTTTTATATGTATAATTTGTTAATGTTTAACAACAAATAAATCCTTTTGCAAATAAGTTACATATGCTGCAGTCAAAATGAACCAGATTGAAAATGTAGATGCATATACTGTGATAGGCTTTATGCATAGGTTGTGCAGTGGCTTGTTCTTGTTCGTCTTCCACAGTACTTTGTCTATACAGCCTCCCACAACATTCAAGTCTAATCTGATCATCTCTTAGTGTAAATCTCGTCATATGCCACAGTTTGCACAAAGAAAGGATGTCTCTTAGGAAGATTTTGTTAGTGGTGGCAATAACCTTGTCATTCTACTTGTATAGCTTGATGATGAACGTATGGAGCAAATGTCAAATATGACTTTGATGAAGGAAACCATAACTACTGTGGAAAAAGAAATGAAATCACTAGCAAGAAAGGCAATGGACACTGAAAGTGAACTTGGCAGACAAAAGGCAGAGAATAATTCTTTGAGGTAAACTAAATTACCTTTAAACAACTAGTTTACTATAACTACTAGATCTGCTTTTCGTATTTTATAATGATATTTGTTGACTTTAATTTCTTAGAGGGTTATTATGAAGCATTTGTAGAAATCTCAGCACACATTAAATGATTTCCCCAAATTCCTTTATGGACTGGTAATGTCATACTTTTTCTTTTTTTTAACGATTTTATTTATTTATTCATGAGAGACACAGAGAGAGAAGCAGAGACATAAGCAGAGGGAGAAGCAGGCTCCATCCAGGGAGCCTGATGTGGGATTCTAGCCGGGCATTCTGGGATCACGCTCTGAGCCAAAGGCAGACGCTCAACCATTGAGCCACCCAGGCGTCCCTAGTAGTGCCATAGTTAACTAGGAGTTAAACTTCTGGTAACTTTCATCTTACATTTTTTGCAGAAAGCCTAATGTTTAACTGAACTAGCTTTTACAAAGTCTGTCTGGGTACCAAGCATATTTGACCTTGGCCTTTGAACATGTAGGACCATATAATGGAACCTCTGTTAATTGAATGCCAAGTTGGTACTTAACCCTTCCTATATACTGGTATGGTAGTCCGAGAAATTCCAAATAAAGCAACCTACAGGCAATAAGTATAGGGGAATAAGTTTTTGAAGACCTCCATGTTAGCAGTTTTAGTGTCTGTTGAGGGGAAAGATAGCATTCTACATATTCAATTATGTTGAATTGCAGTGTATTTGAACATTTGAAAAATAGTAGTTCATATGAGTGTGAAATATATTATTAAGTCTACAGGTAATACTTGGTTCATATGCTCATATGAACTCCCATAGTCCTCTCTTTGATCTTTCAAGGGTCTGTGATACATATGTTGGAATAACTTGTTAGGACAGATAATCACTCAGATATTTTTCCTTCATTTAGTTTTAAATTTCCTGTTTAAAAGGATAATGCAAGCTCAGGTAAAATAAAAATAATAATAAAATGCCACAAAAACAACAACAAAGAAAACCCTGGAGAATAGAAAAAAGTGTGAAGATAATTTAAATCATCCATGATTCCCTAACTCACTGAAAACTATTATTAATATAGATCTCTTTCTAACCAGGAATATTTCCGTCCTTGTTACATGAGCTTTCTATGTAATTGACGTCTTTCTATATTAGCTTACATATTTGGCCAGCCTCACTTAATTGTATATCATAAGCATTGCCAGTGTTATTAGAAGTTCCTTGAAAGCATTTTAGTAGTTTATTAAAATATTCTGTCAGATAGTTATATGATACTTGGAAGGTTTTTGCATACATTTGTTTTCTTTTAACAGTATTATTAGAGTCTAATTGACATACATTCAGTAAACTGCACATGTTTAAAGTGTTCAGTTTGGTAAGTATGTGTATATACCTGTAAAACTGTTGGCACAATTAAGATAGTGGCCCTATCCATCATTCCTGAAAGTTTCTTCATTTCTCTCTGTAACCTCTCACCTATCCTGCCAATCCCTAAACAACCACTGATTTGCCTTCTGTCCTGGAGATTTGTTTGGATTTTCTAAAATGTTATATACGTGAAATCATATAGTATATATTATTTTAGGAACTGTTTTCCCTCAGCATAATTATTTTGAAATTTATCCATATACTATCATCAATAGTTTATTCTTTTCTGTTGCTGAAGTATTCCATTTTATGAATATATGGACATTTCAGTTGTTTCCAGTTTGGAGCTATAACAAATAAAACATTCTTGTGTCTTCTTACGTGAATCTTTGGACATAGCTTTTATTTTTCTTGGATGAAGTACATAAGAGTACAGTAACTGAATCATGTGATGGATAAATGTTTAACTTTTGAAGAATATATTAAACTATTTTCCAAGGTGGCTGTACTATTTTATTTTACATTTACACCAGTAGTGTATGAGTGTTGCAGGTGTTCTGTAGCCTCATCTCAACACTTGGTATGCATTATCTTTTAATCTTAAGCATTATAATAGGTATGTATTATGGTTTTAATTTGCCTTCCCTAATGACTAATGATTTTGAGCATCTGTGCATGTGCTTATGTACCATACATTCATCTTCTGTAGTGTCTATTCAAATCTTTTGCACACTTCTATTGAATTGTTTATATTGTAAAAGTCCTTTCTATATTCTAAGTCCTATGTCAGGTATATTTTGCAGGTTTTCCCCACTATGTGGCTTACCTTTTTATTATGTGTGTTTTAAAAAGCAAATGCTTTCCATTTTGATTAAGTGAAATTTATTGATTTTTTTAAAAAATTATATTCAGGGGATCCCTGGGTGGCGCAGCGGTTTAGCGCCTGCCTTTGGCCCAGGGCGTGATCCTGGAGACCCGGGATCGAATCCCACGTCAGGCTCCCGGTGCATGGAGCCTGCTTCTCCCTCTGCCTATGTCTCTGCCTCTCTCTCTCTCTCTGTGACTATCATAAATAAATGAAAAAAAAATTTAAAAAAAAAATTATATTCAGGTTTTTGTATTCTTTTAAAGAAATTTTTGTGAAGCATAAGGTCACTAAATTTTTCTTCTGTGTTTTCTTCCAGCAGCGTTATTGTTCTTTTTTTTTTTTTTTAAGATTTTATTTATTTATTCATGAGAAACACAGAGAGGAGAGAGAGGGAGAGAGGCAGAGATGCAGGCAGAGGGAGAAGCAGGCTCCATGCAGGGAGCCTGACACGGAACTCCATCCTAGGTCCCCAGGATCACACCCTGGGCTGAAGGTGGTGCTAAACCGCTGAGCCACTCGGGCTGCCCTACATTATAGTTCTTAACGTTTAAGTCTGCTATCCATTTCAAAGTTTGTATATAGTACAAGATATAGATCAGAGTTAACTTTTTTTTTGCATAAAGATATCCAGTTGTTCCAGTATTTGTTGAAAAACTATCCTTTCCATGCTATATTGTTTTTTTATTTTGTAGAAGGTCAATTGTCCATATATGTATAGGCCTTTTCTTGATGATTATGTTTGATTGTTCTGTGTATATATCTTGATCCCAATATAGCCCAGCCAATTATTTTGTGTGTGTGTTTTTAAGGTCTTCAGATTAGGTAATGTTAGTCCTCCAACTTTGTTCTTTCTCAAAGTAGTTTTGGCTATTCTGTTGTATTTTATTTTAATTTTAGAATCAGTTTCACAGTGTATACAAAAAAAACCTGCTTGGGAATTTGATTGGAATTGGGAAAAGTGACATCTAAGGAATATGAAGAGATCCCACTTGCAGAGTATATTGCTCCATTGTTTGTTTAGAACTTTAATTTTCCTCAGCAGTGTTTTGTAGTTTTTAGTGTATAGGTCCTGTACTTCTTTTTTCAAATTTATCTTTATTTCCTATTTTTTGATGCTGTTGGAAGTGGAATTTTTAAATTTCACTTTCTGATTGCTTATTGCTTATATATGAAAATACAATTGTTTTTAAAAATAAACAATAATAAATATTTTCAACAGTTTTAGATTAACAGAGCAATTGTGAAGATGGTAGAGTTACTACATACCTCATACCAATTTCCTCTCTTATTAACATCTTACACTAGTACATTACATTGTTACAATTAATGATTCAGTTATTTGATACATTACTAACTGAAGTCCATACTATATTCAGATTTCCTTAGTTTTCCTCTAATGTCCTTTTTCTGTTCAGGATCCTAGCCAGGACACAAAATTACATTTAATTGTCATGTCTCCTTAGGCTTCTCTTGGCTATAACAGCCTCATACTTTCCTTGTTTTTGATGACCTTGACAGTTTTGAGGAATACTGATCAGGTATTTTGTAGAATGTCTCTCAGTTGGGGTTTGCCTGCTGTTTTTGTCATGATTAGACTGGATAATTTCTTTTTGAGAGCGGTCACAGAGGTAAAATGCCATTTTAGGATATATATATATATGGTATTATGAGTACATAATGTTCATAAATTTATTATCATTGATTTTGACCTTGATCACCTGGCTGAGGAAATGTTTGCCTTTTCCAGAACGTCATATAATTGAGATCATACAGTGTACAACCTTTTCAGACTAGCTTCTTTCACTTAGTAATGTGCATTTTAGGTTCATTCATGTTTTTTCATACCTGGATAGCTTATTTCTTTTTATCATTGAATAATAATCTATCATCTGTATGTACTACAGTGTGTTTATCCATGCACATATTAAAGGACATCTTGGTTGCTTCCAGTTTTTGGCAATTATGAATAAACCTGCTGTAAACTTTCTTTTTTTTCTTTCTTTTTTTTTCAAGATTTTATTTATTTACTTTGTTAGACAGAACATAAGCAGGGGAAGCAGCAGGCGGAGGGAGAGGAAGAAGCAGGCTTCCCGCTGAGCAGGGAGCCCAATGTGGGGCTCCATCCCAGGACCCTGGGATCATGACCGGAGACAAAAGCAGACACTTAACCAAATGAGCCACCCAGGTGGCCCATGTTGTAAACTTTCATATGCAGGCTTTTGTGTGGACAGAGGTTTTCAGATCAGTTCAGTAAATACTTAGGGGCACAATTGGTGAATCATAGAGTAAAACTGTATTAAGCTTTATAAGAAACTGTTCAACTCTATCAAGGTGACTATACCATTTTGCATTCCCACCAGCAATGAGTGAGAGTTTCCGTTGCTCCATATCCTTATTAGCATTTGGTATTGTCACATTTTTGTATTTAACCATTATAATAGGTGTATAGCAATATCTCATTGTTTTAATTTGCTAATGACAATTTATGTGGAGTATCTTTTCATATTGTTACTTGCCATCTGTATATTTTCTTTGGTGAGGCATCTGTTTAGATATTTTGCCCATTTTCCAATTTTTTGTTTACTTATTGTTGAGTTTTAAGAATTCTTTGAATATTTTGGATACATATTGTTATCAAATATGTGGTTTGCAAATATATACTTCCCATCTATGTCTTATCTTTTCATTCTTTTAATGGTGCCTTTTGCAAAGCAGAAATTTTAAATTTTGATGAAGTTCAACTTTACCTTATACTTTCATGGATCGTATTTTTGGTGTTGTATTTAAAAACTCATTACCAAAACCAAGGGTGCATATTTTTCTCCTAGAAGTTGTATAGTTTTGCATCTTATGCTTAAGTTCAATGATCTATGTTAATTCTGTGAAAGATGTAAGTTCAGTTCACTTAATTTGCATATGGGTGTCTTGAAATTGTTCTAGCACCATTTGTTGAAATACTGGCCTTTCTGTATTGTCTTTGCTCCTTTATCAAAGATCAATTGCTTATATTTGTGTGGGATCTCTATTTTGTTCCATTGATCTATTTTGAGCATTCTTTTGCCAAACAATGCTGTCTTTATTACTATACCATATAGTAAGTCTTGAAACTAGGTAGTGTGAATCCTCCAACTTTCTCTTCATTGGCAGTGTATTGGCTATTTTCAGTCTTTTGCCTTTCCATATAAAATTTAGAATCCATACCTCTCTAAAATAAATCCCTATAAAATAGCTTTCTGAGATTTTAACTGGATTTGCACTGAATCTGTAAATCAGGTTGGGGAGAACGAGTATCTTAATACAGAATGTTTCAATCCATCAACATGGAATATTTCTCCATTTATTCAGATCTTTAATTTCTTTCATCATTGTTTTATAGTTCCCTTCCTGTAGATACTGTGCATTAATTTTGGGAAGTTCTAGGCCAACATTTTTTTGGCCTTACTTAAATCATTTTTTTAAATTGAAGTATAGTTGATTTATATTTAAGTGTAAACATAGTGATTTGACACTATATATCTTATGAAATGTTCACCACAATGAGTGTAGTTACCATAGATCACTGTACAGTTATAATATTGACTATATTCCCTATATTGTACTTTTCATCCTCATGAATTTATTTTATAATTACTTCAAATATTTCTTAGGCTCTTGTTCTCTTCTTTTTTCTCCTTTTGGTATTTCAGTTAATACAGTTCTTGGATGTTCTGTTTTGTTTTAGTTTTTGTTTTTGTTTTTCTTTTTCTTTTTGCGTTTCAGTTTGGGAAGTTTTTATTGACCTGTTTTTAAGCTCAGTGATTTATGCTTGGCTGTGTCCAAACTACTGACAAGACCATCAAAAGCATTCTTCGTTTTTGTCACATCTTTTGCTTTCTAGCATTTCCTTTTCTTTCAGAGTTTCCATCTCTGTTTATTGTTACCCACCTGTTACTGCATATTGTCTACTTTTTCCATTAGTGCCCTTAACAATTAGTCATAGTTATTTAAAGTTTCCTGTCTGATAATTCCCATGTGCGTACTATATTTGAGTCTGGTTTTATCCTTCGGGTTGTGTTTTTGACTTTTGGCATGGCTCCTAATTTTTTTGTTGAAGCCACACATATTGTATTGGGTGTTAACTGAAGTAAGTAAGCCTTTAGTG
This sequence comes from Canis aureus, assembly GCF_053574225.1. NCBI lineage: Eukaryota > Metazoa > Chordata > Mammalia > Carnivora > Canidae > Canis > Canis aureus. The sequence goes on from NC_135621.1 coordinate 46,405,860, forward strand.
TGAATGTTTATGTTAATTTGGCTGGCGATTGAGCTGTGTTCAATGTTTGTGGTAGATGTAGGTGCCAGAGACTTCAAATTCCTCTCTTGTCCTGATTGTTGTTTCTCCTTTTGACTTTAAGCTTCCTTGAGTACCCTTCCTCAGTGTGCATCTTGCAGCTCTGTGGTTGTAATTCACTGTTATTATCATGGAGCCCTGTTAGTGTGGTGTTAAGGTGAGAGGGGTCAACATGTTCTCTAGTCTTACACTTACATTTAAGTCTTTTAGTGGACCTGTGTCTCTGGGCTATGATGTTTACAAGTGTTTTTCCACTGTTGTAACTTTTATTTTATTTTATTTTTTTTATCCACTTATGTAAAACAGGAAGGCTAGAGAGGGTAAGGTGGGAGAAATGTCCTTTTATAGCTTGGATAAGGCTTGGTTAAGTCTTTTTACTTGAAGAGTAAGCTCTTATTTATAGAAAATGCTCTGGGCATATTTCATAATATTACTTTCCCCCTGTCAGAGCCAGAGGGGATCTTTCTCAGATCCCTCCTGTGAGAACCTAGTGGAACTCCTTTAGGTAAACACTGAAGCTATCAGGGACCCCTAAAAAACTGTGACCTCTAGGAGCTTCTCATTCTCATGTTAGTGCAAACTCAGCCTCTAGGAATCTGTCAAAATTGTTATTGAAAAAAAAAATTGTTATTGAAGTGTTCTTAACCATTTGTGATTCCAGTGGCTACTGCTCCAGATGAACAAAAATTGGTTATTCTTTTAAGATTTTGAATTGGCAGTTTACTCTGTAATTCACTATTCTAATGTGCCACAGAAAGTCTGTGATTTTCATTTTGTTCATCTTTTTGTTGTTATAACAATAGAAATGATGGTTTCTAAGCTTTTTATTTGTCAGGGTTAAAACCAGAAGTCCTACAATTGATTTTTATATATTTATTTAGTATTTTACAACTTTGCTAGATTTACCTTTCAGTTCTAATAGCCTCTTTGTACAATCCATTTAATTTTCTATGTTGATAAGTTATCTGCAAACAAAGACAGTTTTACATGTTCAGTCTGCATGCTTGTTTTTGTTTTTGTTTTTTCTATTTCTTATTTCACTGCCTGGAACATCCAGTACAACATTGAATAGAAATGGTAAAGTGGACATCCTTGTCCTGTTCCACATCAAAAGTGGAAACATTTAGATTCTCAACAGTTAGTATGATGCTAGCTGTATGTTTTTCATAGATTTCTTCTTTCAGGTTGAAAAAGTTAAAAGTTTTTATTCCTTTAAAAGATTACTTACTGAGAGGATTTATTTTTTCCCCTAGGGATAGATGTGTTTCGTCAAATCAGTCAGGATAAATTATACTTTTTATAGATTTCTGGTGTCAGTTTATGCTTTAAAATATTTACATGTATTTTTATAATTGAGATTGGCCAATAACTTGCCTTTCTTGGGGTTTCTTAAAATCAGATTTTGGTATCAATATCATGTAAACTTTATAATAATCTCAATTCATTTTTTTCTTTCATTACCTGGAAGAATTTGCATAATATTAGAGTTTTAGTACTTAACCAATGAAGCCTTTTGGGTCTTACTTTTTTTTTTTGAAGGAAATTTTTATTTTATTTGTTTAATGGATAAAGGAACAATTAGAAATCTCTTCTTATGCCATTCAACATATATTCAAAGGCATTTGTATGTTTTCTCTAAATTTTAAAATTTTTTTAAAATAGTGTTTATAATATCCTATGAAGATTTTAATGTCTAGAGAATCTGTAATGATTTCCCCTTTTTTAGTATATTATTAGTCTTTTCAAAGGACCAACATTTTGCTTTGGTCATCCTCATTAAGTTTTGTTCTTTATTATTTCCTTCTATTTTCTTTAGATTTTAAATTTTTTTCCTAATTTCTTCGCATAAATGCTTATGTCATTACTTTTCAGGCCTATTTTCCCCCCTCATATAAACATTTAAGGTCTTAAGTTTTCCTCAAAATACCTATTTAAATGTATCCTACAAGTTTTGTTATGTAGTTACTTCTTATAAAATATTTTCTTGGGCAGCCCAGGTGGCTCAGCGGTTCAGCATCGCCTTCAGCCCAGGGCATGATCCTGGAGACCCGGGATCGAGTCCCACGTCGGGCTCCCTGCATGGAGCCTGCTTCTCCCTCTGCCTGCGTCTCTGCCTCTCTCTCTCTCTCTCTCTCCCATGAATAAATAAAACCTTTAAAATTTTTTTTCTGATTTTCATCATTACTTCTTACTTGATCTGTTGGTTATTTTTTTTTTAAGATTTTTATTTATTTATTCATGAGAGAGAGAGAGAGAGGCAGAGACGCAGGCAGAGGGAGAAGCAGGCTCCATGCAGGGAGCCCGACGTGGGACTCGATCCCGGGTCTCCAGAATCACGCCCTGGGCTGAAGTCGATGCTGAACCGCTGAACCACCTGGGCTGCCCCTATTGGTTATTTTTTAGTGTGATTTTAAGTAACCAAAAACATAATGAACTTTAATTTTTTTGATTGACTTTTTGCTAATTAAATAATTTTGCAGAACATACTAGATTTCAAATTTCTGAAATGTGTTGCCGTCTACATAGTGGTCAATATTTGGTAATTTTCAGTGTATACTTGAGAAATTTGTTAATTCTGAAATAGTTGGGTGCAGTGTTTTTGTATTTGTCCTTAGTTCAGATTTGTAATCATGTTATTCAGATACATTACGTATTTGTACTAAATTTTGTGTCTTAAAAAAAATAATAATAAAAAAATAAATAAATTTTGTGTCTTATTTACAGAGATTTTATTGAAAGAGTTGTCTAAATTTCTGGCTCCAATGTCTTGCATTTTGTTCTTTTATTTTTTTTTTTCGGATGTTCTTTTAAACCTACTATAATCTCCCTTTTTCTCTCATCATTTTATGAAAACTTTTTTTTTTTAAGACTTTATTCATAGAGACACACAGAGAGAGAGGCAGAGACACAGGCAGAGATGAAGCAGGCACCATGCAGAGAGCCTGACATGGGGCTCGATCCAGGGTCTCCAGGATCACACCTGGGCTACAGGCGGTGCTAAACCACTGCACCACCGTGGCTGCCCCTATGAAAACTTTTTTCAAGGTAATATTTACTTTCATGTTGCTCAATTCAGTGTCAGACCCCAGTCTTCATTTTATTTAACCTATCAGCAACATTTGACAAAGATATCAGTTGCATCTTTGCTCTACTCCTTTAAATGCTTTCTTCATTTGGCTTCTGAGGTACCATGCTCATTTGATTTTCTTTTCATCTCGTTGACTGTCCTTTCTCAGTTTCTGTTGCTAGTTCCTTCTCATCTCCATGACCTGCAAATGTTGGAGTGTCCCTGAGCTCAGTCCTTAGACTATTTGTCTTCTTATATTTATATTCATCCCCCAGTGAACTCATCCAGTCTCATGTATTTACTTTGGATTCTCAAATATATACCTGTAGCATGGTGTTCTCTCTTGAAGTCCAGACTTCAATGTCCAACCACCTCCTTTTTATTTTCACTGGGATGTGTAATAGACATCTCAAGCTTAACATTTTCAAACCTGAGTTGTGCTATACACTACCCTTCACCCTCTGAAATTCATAAATCTGCTCTTTCAGTCTTCCCATCTCAGTAAATGAAAAGTCTCTTCATGTAATTCTTGCCCTGAAACCTTGAGTGATCTGTGATTTCATATATCCATATCCAATCCAATTTGTTTTGTCTTTAAAATATACCCAAAAGCAGAAAATTTCTCACCACCTCTGTTGTAACCTTGGTGATATTGAAGGATATTTTCACTAGGTAGACAATTATAAAGATTGGGAATTATTTTTATTTTAACACCTTAATAGTATCTTTGCACTCTCTTATGACTTATTTCTGCTGAGACATCAGCTGTCAGTTTAATTTTTATAGATCAATATCATCCTACTTTTGTAATATATTCACATTATAGGTTTCAAGTTTACATGTACAAAAGGCAAGGAATCACAATCTACTCAGAAGAGATTGAACTACATTCAATATAGTTAAAATATTGTTGTTCCTGTTTTCTGTTTTGTCAGTTGTTGAGAAAATTACAAGTTTTGTCCTGTGTGTGAACACTCACTAGAAATTGAGTCCTGGGCATAGTTGAGCATATGTCTGGATTTCTGTATCTCTAAACTGAGGTTCCGTAGTGTTCCAAGCCAAATCAGCCAAAAAAGAAATGAATCAATTTCTATTTGGGGTTCACTGTCGGTGAAGAAGAAAATCCCCAGTGTTTCAGAACTAGTATTCATTATCTATGTACCTATGCTGCTTAAATGAACTTTTCTTTCTAAACAGGTATATTTTATTTTATTTTTTTTATTTTTTTATTTTTTTATTTTCTTAACAATATTTTATTGGTGTTCAATTTACTAACATACAGAATAACACCCAGTGCCCGTCACCCATTCACTCCCACCCCCCGCCCTCTTCCCCTTCTACCACCCCTAGTTCGTTTCCCAGAGTTAGCAGTCTTTATGTTCTGTCTCCCTTTCTGATATCTCCCACCCATTTCTTCTCCCTTCCCTTATTTCCCTTTCACTATTATTTATATTCCCCAAATGAATGAGAACATATAATGTTTGTCCTTCTCCGACTGACTTACTTCACTCAGCATAATACCCTCCAGTTCCATCCACGTTGAAGCAAATGGTGGGTATTTGTCATTTCTAATAGCTGAGTAATATTCCATTGTATACATAAACCACATCTTCTTTATCCATTCATCTTTCGTTGGACACCGAGGCTCCTTCCACAGTTTGGCTATAGTGGCCATTGCTGCTAGAAACATCGGGGTGCAGGTGTCCCGGCGTTTCATTGCATTTGTATCTTTGGGGTAAATCCCCAACAGTGCAATTACTGGGTCGTAGGGCAGGTATATTTTTAACTGTTTGAGGAACCTCCACACAGTTTTCCAGAGTGGCTGCACCAGTTCACATTCCCACCAACAGTGTAAGAGGGTTCCCTTTTCTCCGCATCCTCTCCAACATTTGTTGTTTCCTGCCTTGTTAATTTTCCCCATTCTCACTGGTGTGAGGTGGTATCTCATTGTAGTTTTGATTTGTATTTCCCTGATGGCAAGTGATGCAGAGCATTTTCTCATATGCATGTTGGCCATGTCTATGTCTTCCTCTGTGAGATTTCTGTTCATGTCTTTTGCCCATTTCATGATTGGATTGTTTGTTTCTTTGGTGTTGAGTTTAATAAGTTCTTTATAGATCTTGGAAACTTAAACAGGTATATTTTAGTAGCAGAAGTTCTTCTGTTTGAATTTCTATGTCAGACAATAATAGTAAAGAGCTGGAGTATTCTCAGAATATTTCCTAGAAGTAGATTTTTTTTTAAAATCTGTGTGTCTGCATCAGTGTATCAAGTATCTCTAGGCCCAAGAAGATTTTTCCATATAGTTGAATGTTTGATAAAGCTGTTAATAAAAAGTTAGTTTTGGGTCTTTGTGTCCAGTGATTCCAAGACTGGTTCAATTTGGGTCTGGGTATTTGAGACTAGTAAGATTTCAGTATTAAAATCTATTGCAGATGACATGATATTCTATGTAGAAAATCCAAAAGTATCAATAAAAAGAGTCTAGAATGAGTAAGCAATAACAACAAGGTTGTAGGAGATGAGGTTAATATATAAAATCAATTGCTTTTTTTATACTAGCAATGAAGAAGTGGAATTTAAAATTGAAAACATGGTACCATTTATATTAGTACCAAATGAAATACTGAAGTATAAATCTATCAAATTATGTATAAGATCTATATGAGAAAAGGTACAAAATTGATGAAAGAAATCAAAGAGAAACTAAATAAACTGAAAAATATTCTGGGGGTGCCAGGGTTATTAGCTCAGTCAGTTAAGCATCTGACTCTTGATTTTTGTCTCAGGTCCCGGCTCAGGTTATGATCTCAGGGTCACAGATTGGGCCCTGCATTGAGCTCTGCATTCAGCAGGGAGTCTTCTTTAGGATTCCCTCTCTCCTCTGCCCCTTCTCCCCACTCATACACACACACACTCTCTCTCAAATAAATCTATCTTTTAAAAAAAAATTCTATGTTCATGGATAGGAAAACTTAATATTTTCAAGATGTCCATTTTTCCCATCTTGATCTATAGATTCAGTAAGTTCAAATCAAAATCAAGCAAGTTATTTGTGGGTATCAACAAACATTTTATATGGAGAGGCAAAAGAATAAGCAACAGAATATTGAAGAAAGACTAAGTTGGAGTACTGATAGTACTTGATTTCAAGACTTACTATAAAGCTACAATGATGAAGACAGTGTTGTATTGGTAAAAGAGTAGACAAATAGGTCAATGGAATGGAATAGAGAGCCCAGAAATAAACCTGCATAAATATAGTCAATTGATCTTTGACAAAGGAGCAAAGGCAATATAATAGAGCAGAGATAGTCTTTTCCACAAACAGTACTGGAGCTACTAGATATCCACATGCCAAAAAAAAAAAAAAAAAATTGCAACACAGATATCACACCCTTCAAATTAACTCAAAATGGGTCATATTCCTAAATGTAGAATGCAAAACTGTAAAACTTCTAGAAGATGACAGAGAAAACTTAAGTGACCTTGAGTATGTTAATGACTTTTTAGATACACCAGCAAAGACATGATCCTCGCAAGAAATAATTGATTAACTATACTTAAATAAATTAAAGACTTATGCTCTGCAAAAGACAATGTCAAGAAAATGAGAAGCCAAGCCACAGACCGTGAGAAAATATTTGCCAAAGACACAGCTGATAACTGTTATCCAAAACATACAAACAACCTTTTAAAAACTCTAACAAACAATCCAATTAAAAAATGGGCTGAAGACCTTAGCAGACCTCCACAAAGAAGATATACAAATGGTAAATAAGCATATGAAAAGATACTCCATAGGTCATCAGGGAAATGCAAATTAAAACAATAGTGAGATACCATTACATACCTATTAGAATGGACAAAATCTGGGTCACTGACAACAAATGCTGGTGAGGATGTGGGTCAGCAGGAACTCTTACTCATTGCTGGTGGGAATTCAAAATGGTACAGCCACTTTATTAGACAGTGTGGCAGTTTCTGCAAAGCTACACATACTCTTACCGTACAGCATTCTGTGGCATTTACTCAAAGCAGTTGAAATCTTTTTTTTTTTTTTAATATTTTCTTTCTTTATTCAGGAGACACACACAGAGGCAGAGACATAGAGGGAGAAGCAGGCTCCCTATGGGGAGCCTGATGTGGGACTCGATTCCAGGACCCCAGGATCATGACCCGAGCCAAAGACAGACACTCAACTACTGAGCCACCCAGGTGCCCCAAAGTAGTTGAAATCTTTGTGTGGCACAAAAACCTACACAAGATTACAGCAGCTTTAATCATGATTGCCCAAGCTTGGAAGCAACCAAAATCTATTCTGAGACTCTGGGCATTTGGGGAAAAAAAAAACGTAGGTTGCTTAAAGTTCTAAATATACCTTGGAGTTGTAAAAGTCTTTTTTTTTTTTTTTAAGATTTTATTTATTTATTCATGAGAGACAGGGAGAGAGGCAGAGACACACAGGCAGAGGGAGAAGCAGGCTCCATGCAAGGAGCCTGCCATGTGACTCGATCCCTGGTCTCCAGGATCACGCCCTGAGCTGAAGATGGTGCTAAACCACTGAGTCACCCAGGCTGCCCTGTAAAAGTCTTTTCTGATACTAGCATTACGAGAGTCTGCCAAAGGTTACCAGCTTTATTTCTGAGGTTTCTATTGCTTAAATGTCTATCTTATGTGTGAGTTTATTGGTCAGTGATTTAAAGGTTTGATTTGAGAACTTCTGATTATGCATGTAGTTTTCCTTTCTGTTTTTCTTAATAGATGGATCCCTGTATTGTACAAGGGAAATGGCTATTTTGGAAAGTATATGGCTGCAGTGTAATAGCAGAAGAGTAGCTGTGGTGTACACTGGAAGGTTTTGCCACAGTCCATTTGTCTTTCAGGAGCCATCATTTTATAAATTGATAGGCTTGTTACATTTATGCTTCTGATTTTTAACATGCATTTTTTAAAGATTTTTAAAAAAGTAATCACTATACCCAATGTGGGGCTTGAACCCACAACCTCAATCAAGGGTTGCACGATCCACCGACTGAGCCAGCCAGGCACCCCTTTGCTTGCATTTTTAAATGCTGCTTTACAAGAAAAAAGCTTAGAAGATAATTTGTCAAGGCATTTTAAAAGATTCTTCATTTGGACTACAGTGGAATTTCACTGTATTTTCAAAGTTTTTCTTTTTGTTGATTTACTATACCATCCTGTAGACAGTGTTTTTTCCCCCAGATGCATGTTGAATAAAGATAATTAGGTAGAATTTCATAATAGGAATTGTGCAGAGAATGTTTTGTCTCCATTGTCCACTGTAGTTAGTTCTTCACTAAAAGCTAAGTAAGCTTTTGTAATAGCACCACTGAAACCCCTTGCTACCTTCTTCCATGAGCCAAGGATACAGTGGTAGCTCCCCTGATGTCTTCCTGGGCAGCCAGAGTGCCCAGGGACAGAGCAGCATAGTAACTCTACCTGTATCAGTTTATTTTTGATCTGTTGAGTACAATTTATCTTTTCCCCTCTACTTGTAAGATATTCTTTTAATGTTTGCTTTTTATCTACTAAATGTTCCTAGGTGTGGTTTTCTTTTTATTTATCCTTAGGTTTTTAAGATATTTTGACTTTGTTGTTTGATAGCCTTCATTAGTTTTAGAAAACTCTCCACTGTTTTCATTTCAGATGGTACTTTTGCCCCTTCATCTTTTAATCTTTTTTCCTGACCTTTCTTCTAGTTCACCCATTTCCTCTTCAATTGTGTTAAACCTGCTGTTAAAGCTATCGGTTGAATTAATTTTGGTTTTTGCATTTTTCATTTCTGGAATTTACATTTGACATTTTTAAAATATATTTTTTCAAGTCCCTCTAGAGATCTATCTTGGGGACACCTGGGTAGCTCAGAGTTTGAGGATCTGCCTTAAGCTCAGGGCGCAATCCCAGAGTCCTGGGATCAAGTCCCACATCGGACTCCCTGCATAGAGCCTGTTTCTCCCTCTGCCCGTGTCTCTGCTTTTCTCTCTGTCTCTCATGAATAAATAAAATCTTAAAAAAAAAAAAAAACCTTCTATCTTGGCTTTTATCTCCTTAGATATATTAACTATAGTTTTTTTTTTAAGTTCTGTTTTTTTTTTTTTAAAGATTTTATTTATTCATTCATAGAGACACATAGAGAGAGAGGCAGAGACACAGGCAGAGGGAGAAGCAGGCATCATGCAGACAGCCTGACGTGGGACTCGATCCAGGGTCCCAGGATCACGTCCTGGGCTGCAGGCGGCACTAAACCTCTGCGCCACTGGGGCTGCCCTAAGTTCTGTTTTTGATAACTCCATTATCTTGATTCTGTATGGCTCTATTTTTATTGGGTCTATTTTTGGTATCTTTTGTTTTTCTTAACTTTTTCCCATTCATATGTATTTTGTGTGTCTGGTTATTTTTTAAATATTTTATTTATTTATTTATGAGAAACACACAGAGAAAGGCAGAGAAAGGGAGCCCGATGTGGGACTTGATCCTGGGACTCCAGGATCATGTCCTGGGCCGAAGGCAGGCATACAACTACCGAGCCACCCAGGCATCCTGTGTCTGGTTATTTTTGATTGAGTGTAGAATACTGAATATGAAAACGTATAGAAATCATTTGAACCTAGGATGTTATTTTCCTCCAGAGAGGATATATATTTGTTTTTGTCTGAACTGAGATAAGTTGAAGCTACCCTTAAATATTTTGGTTTAACTATTCAGCATCCCAAACAAATTTGTATGTGTGGGGGAAAGGTGGTTACTCAAGCTTTCACCCTTTGTGAAAGGACTCCTATTTTTGTACCACCCTTCGTGACTGGACTCCTGTTTTTGTACCCTAACTTCTTGAGATTGTCACAGTTGTTACTCAGCTTTTCAGTCTCTACCTTTAGTTGACTCAAAAATTTCTTTAAGATTGGAAAACAACTTTCATATTCCAGACCTACCTATTTTTCTTTCTTCTCAAATCTTGATCAAATAATTCTTCACTGCCCACTTAACTCCATGCTGCCACCGCTCCCCAGATTTTCTAGTTTATTCTCATTGAAAGCATTGTTCTGAACAGTTGAACTGTTACTAAGTGAAGCAGACATTTTAACAGTATTTGTTCTTCCAGTCCATGAGCATGGAACATTTTTCCGTTTCTTTTCAATTCCTTTCATGAGTGTTCTATAGTTTTCTGAGTACAGATATTTTGCCTCTTTGGTTAGGTTTATTCCTAGGTATCTTATGTCTTTGGGTGCAATTGTAAATAGGGCTGACTCCTTAATTTCTCTTTTTTCTGTCTCATTGTTAGTGTATAGAAATGCAACTGATTTCTGTGCATTGATTTTATATCCTGCCACTTTGCTGAATTCCTGTATGAGTTCTAGCAATTTTGGAATCATGTCTTTTCAGTTTTCCATATAGACTACCATGTCATCTGCAAAGAGTGATAGTTTGACTACTACTTTGCTGATTCAGATGCCTTTTATTTCTTTTTGTTGTCTGATTGCTGAGGCTAAGACTTTTAGTACTATTTTGAACAACAGTGGTGAGAGTGGATATCCCAGCTGTGTTCCTGACCTTAGGGAAAAGCTCTCAGTTTTTTCCCATTGAGAATGATATTTGCTGTGGGCTTTTATGATATTGACATATATTCCCTCTGTCCCTGCAAGGTGGAGAGTTTTAATCAAGAAAGGATGCTGTACTTTGTCAAATGCTTTTTCTGAAGCTATTGAGAGGATCATTTGAGTCTTGTCCTTTCTTTTATTAATGTAGTGTATTACATTGATTGATTTGTAGATGTTGAACCACCCTTGCAGCCCTGGAATAAACCCACTTGGTCATGGTGAATAATCCTTATTTTTTTTTAAAGATTTTATTTGTTTATTAATGAGAGACACAGAGAGGGAGGCAGAGGGAGAAGCAGAGTCCCTGCAGTGAGCCAGATGCAAGACTCCATCCCAGGACCCCAGGATCATGACCTGAGCCAAAGGCAAGCGCTCAACCACTGAGCCACTCAAGTGTCTGTGAATAATCCTTTTATTATTATTTTTTAAATATTTAATTTATTTATTCATGAGAGACACAGGGGGGATGCACAGACACAGGCAGAGGGAGAAACAGGCTCCATTCTGTACAGGGAGCCTGATGTGGGACTTGATCCCAGGTCTCCAGGACCACACCCTGGGCCAAAGGCAGCGCTTAACCTCTGAGCCACCTGGGCTGCCCGAATAATTCTTTTAATGTACTGTTTGATTAGCTAGTATTTTGGTGAGAATTTTGGTGTGCGTGTTCGTCAGGGATAGTGGTCTGTAATTCTCCTTTTTGGCGGGATCTTTGTCTAGTTTTGGGATCAAAGTGATGCTGACCTCATAGAAAAAGTTTGAAAGTTTTCCTTCCATTTCTGTTTTCTGAAACAGCTTCAGAAGAATAGGTATTAATTCTTCTTTAAATGTTTGGTAGAATTCCCCTGGAAAGCTATCTGGCCCTGGACTCTTGTTTATTGGGAGGTTTTGATTACTGCTTCAATTTTCTTGCTGGTTGTGGGTCTTTTCAGATTTTTATTTCTTCCTGTCTCAGTTTTGGTAGTTTATATATCTCTAGGAATGCGTCTATTTCCAGATAGCCTAATTTGTTGGCATAAATTTGCTCATAATATGTTCTTATTTGTTTGTGTTTCTTCAGTATTGGTTGTGATCTCTCCCCTTTCATTCATGATTTTATTTATTTAGGTCCTTTCTCTTTTCTTTTTGATAAGTCTAGCCAGGGGATTATCATTCTTATTAATTCTTTCAAAGAATTAATACCAGCTCTTAGTTTTGTTGATCCATTCTACTGTTCATTTGGTTTCTATTTCATTGATTTCTTCTCTACTCTTCTCGTGCTGAGTTTAGGTTTTATTTGCTGTTCTTTCTCCAGCTCCATTAGGTGTAAGTTTAGGTCTAGTGTTTGAGACTTTTCTTGTTTTTTGAGAAAGGCCTATGTTGCTATATACTTCCCTTTTAGGACTGCCTTTGCTGCATCCCAAAGGTTTTGAACAGTTGTGCTTTCATTTTCATTTGTTTCCATGAATTTTAAAAATTATTCTTTTATTTCCTGGTTGACCCATTTATTTTTTAGTAGGATGCTTTTTAACCTCCATGTATTTGAGTTGAAGACGGTCTCTTCAACAAATATTGTTGGAAAAATTGGACAGCTACATGCAGAAGAATGAAACTGGATCACTTCCTCACATCATATATAAAAACAGACTCAAAATGGATGAAAGACCTAAATGTGAGGCGTCTCACATCAAAATCCTAGAGGAGGGATCCCTGGGTGGCGCAGCGGTTTGGCGCCTGCCTTTGGCCCAGGGCGTGATCCTGGAGACCCGGGATCGAATCCCACGTCGGGCTCCCGGTGCATGGAGCCTGCTTCTCCCTCTGCCTATGTCTCTGCCTCTCTCTCTCTCTCTCTCTCTCTCTCTGTGTGACTATCATAAATAAATAAAGAAAAAAATATTAAAAAAAAAAAACAAAGAAAAACAAAATCCTAGAGGAATTCATCAAAATCCTAGAGGAGAACACAGGCAGCAACCTCTTTGACCTCGGTAGAAGCAACTTCTTGCTCAACATGTCTCCAAAAGCAAGGGAAACAAAGGCAAAAATGAACTATTGGGACTTCATCAAGATAAAAAGCTTCTGCACAGTAAACAGTCAATGAAACCAAAAGGTAACCTACAGAATGAGAGAAGATATTTGCAAATGGTACATCAGATAAAGGGCCAGTATCCAAAATCTATAAAGAACTTATCATACTCAGCAACTCAGAGAGTAATCCAATCAAGAAATGGGCAGAACACCTGAACAGACATTTCTCCAAAAAAGGCATACAAATGGCCACCAGACACATGAAAAAATGCTCATTATCAATTAGCATCAGGGAAATACAAATCAAAACCACAATAAGATACTAAATAACTAAAATTACAAGTCAGGAAATGACAGATGTTGGTGAGGATGTAGAGAAAGGGGAAGCCTCTTACAGTGTTGGTGGGAATGCAAGCTGGTGCAGCCACTCTAGAAAAGAGTATAGAGGTTCCTCAAAAAGTTGAAAATAGAGTTACCCAATGACCCAGCAATTGCACTACTGGGTATATACCCCAAAGATACAAATGTAGTGATCTGAAGGAGTCCCTACACACCCCATGTTTATAGCAGCAGTGTCCATAATAGACTACGGAAAGAGCCCAGATATCCATCGGCAGATGAGTGGATAAAAGATGTGTTATATATGTATATACAGTGGACTCTACTAGTCATCTGTCAAAAAAAAATGAAATCTTGCCATTTGCAATGAGGTGGATGGAACTAGAGGATGTTACACTAAGTGAAATAAGTCAATCATAGACAATTATCTCACTCATATGTGGAATTTAAGAAATAAAACAGAGGGGATGCCTTGGTGGCTCAGCAGTTGAGTGACTGTCTGCCTTTAGCCCAGGGCATGATCCCACAGTCCTGGGATCGAGTCCCACATCAGGCTTCCTGCATGGAGTCTGCTTCTCCCTCTGCCTCTGTCTATGCCTCTTTCTGTGTCTCTCATGAGTAAGTAAATAAAATCTTAAAAAAAAAAACAACAGAATAGTAGGGGAGGAGAGTAAAACATAAAACAAGACAGAGAGGGAGACAAAGCATAAAAGACTCTTAAGCATAGGAATCAAACTGAGAGTCATGGAGGGGATTGGGTAGGGGGACAGGGTAAACTGGGTGATGAACATTAAGAAGGGCACGTGATGTAATGAGCACTGGGTATTATATGAGACTGATGAGTCACTGACCTCTATCTCTGAAACCAATAATACATTATATGTTAATTGAATTTAAATAAAATTTTAAAAATACAAAAAAGAAAAACTAAGTGAAACAAATCTTCTAATTTTAATAATCTTAACATTCACTTTTATGTGTTAAATTGGAGCTTTTTATGATTTATCTTCTGTGGACTTCATCAGTATGAGTAATCTTTTTTTAATTCAAATTCGATCTTTCAATATTTCAATCTCCCTATTTTTGCATTATTTGGGGATACATATTATCGAGATAATAGCATTTCTACTTATACACACACTTCTACCTTTTAGCTTTATTGTTTTTTTTCAATTTTATTATACTATAATTGACATACAATATGAGTTACCTGCACATACTTAAGAGTTACAATTTAATAAACTTTGTCATATATATATATACATGTATTAAATTATCCTCATAATATAATGAATATATCTCTCATCCTCAAAAGTTTCCTTGTATTTCTTTTTCTTCCCTGATGCTCTTCCCACCTGCCATTCCCTCCTCAAGGAACTATTGATCCTTCTGTCATTATTCAATTAGTTGAAGTGTGGGGATCCCTGGGTGGCTCAGCAGTTTGGCGCCTGCCTTTGGCCCCGGGCATGATGCTAGAGTCCTGGGATCGAGTCCCACATCAGGCTCCTTGCATGGAACCTGCTTCTCCCTCTGTCTATGTCCCTGCCCCTCTCTGTCTCTCTGTCTCTCATGAATAAATGAATAAAATCTTTAAAAAAATTAATTCAAGTGTTCTAGAATTTTATCTAAATGGAATATACTATGTACTCTTCATTGAGCTGCTTTCACTGGACATAATTACTTTGAGATTTATCTATATTATATCTGAAGTTAATTTGTTTTTATTGTTGAATAGTATTCTGTTATATTGATATGTCAAATAGATATTTGATTTGTTTCCACTTTTTGGTTCTAACAAGTACAGCTACAAACAAAAGTCTGTGTGTGTGTGTGTGTGTGTGTGTGTGTATGTATATATATATATGTGTGTGTATATACGAATATATACACATATATATATATTTAGTAAATACCAAGGATTAGGATGGTTGAATCATATGATAGATATGTTTAACTCTGGAGAAATTTTCAAACAGTTTTCCAATATGGTTTTAACATTTTGTATTCCCACTAGCGGTGCTTTATATCTTCCAGTTGCTTTATATCTTTGCCCACACTTTTTCTGTCTTTTTAATTTTAGTAATATGGGTAGATGTATAGTATCTTACTGTGGTTTTAACTACTTTTCCCTAATGATTAGTGATGTTGATCATCTGGTCATTTACTTATTTGCCATTCTTCTATCCTCTTTAGTGAAATGTCTCTTCAAATATTTGCCCATATTTAATTGGTTGTTTATCTTTTTATCATTAACTTATGAAAGTCCTTTATATGGTCTAGCTACAAATTCTTTTGGCTCAGTAGTTAAGTGTCTGCCTTTGGCTCGGATTGTGATCCCAGGCTCTGGGGATTGAGTCCTGCATGGGGCCCACTGTGGGGAGCCTGCTTTTCCCTCTGCCTATGTCTCTCCCTCTCTCTGTGTGTCTCGAATGAATGAATGAATGAATGAATAAAATCTTAAAATTTTTTTTAAATAAAAAAAAAGAATTCTCAAGAAAGACTTTTAGTTGTTACTGTTACCCTGTGCCTAGTAATGGTTAATGAGCTGATTTTCTCTAGTTTGACATTTCTATTAGTGGAAATGATATAGCTTTCCATTATTTCCACTAATGGTATAGGTTTCACTGGCTTTCATTGGAGGATCGTAGTTCTCATTCTTGTGGGTTTTTTTAAAGGTTTTATTTATTTATTGGAGACAGTGGGAGAGTGAGAGAGAAGGACAGAGAGAGGGACAGAAGGAGAGGGAGAAGCAGGCTCTTAACTGAGCAGTGAGCCCAATGTGGGGCTTGATCCTAGGACTCCAGGATCATGACCTGACCTGAAGGCAGATGTTTAACCAACAGAGCCACCCAGGCACCCGAGGTCTCATACTTGTATTGCAGACATCTCTACGTCCTCATCTTCTGTTTCTGAGTTAAAACACAAGACCTTAGGCTACTGAGACAGGGAAATCCCAGCCACATATAATACTAGTTCATAGTCTTACGGCTCTGATTTATCTTACAAATTCTTATAAGTTTTCTATACATTTAAAATGATGCTTCATGGGCGCCTAGGTGGCTCAGTGCTGCTTTCTGCTCAGGTCATGATTGCGGGGTCCTGGGATTGAGTCCTGCATCGGTTCCCTGCAGGGAGCCTGCTTCTCCCTCTGCCTGTGTCTATGCCTCTCTGTCCCTCTCATGAATTAAATAAAATCTTTTTAAAAAATGATGCTTCATACATCTTATTTAGTGTGTCTAAGCATTTTTGCAGATGACTTTCTGATTATCTTATTTCCATATTGCCAGAAATTACAGTCTGTTAAATTGTTTATTGACTATGCCTACCTACTTCACCATAGCTTCCTCAGCACCCAGTGCCTGGTACATACTAGGCACCTAACAAATGTTTGTGGAATGAAGTTCTGTTCATTAGAAATTTGTTAATAATAGCAAAAAAACAAAATGAACTTAAATGTCCAATAATAGGGGAGTACTTAAATAAATGATTGTATTTACTTAAAGTAATAGCTATTGCTCATATAATACTTCTCAGCCAGAAAATGGTGATTTGGAGAGCGGTATTATAGGACTGAAAAATATTAAAGATTAAGTATAAGTGATAAAAAATAATAAAAATAAAAAATTGATTAAAAATGATAAAGGATTCAATTTTGAATTTATAGTATAGTAACTTTAAAATACATATTGTGAAAAAAATACTGAATAGTGAACACCAAAATACTAATAGTAGCTTTTTATGGAGTGGTGGATTAAGGATCCCTTTTTACTTGATTCTCCAAACTTTCTATAATTTACTTTTATAAAGAAAATATTAGAAAAAATGTATATTACTGTAATTACCAGTTTTTAGATTTAAATACCCTAAAAAGTTGATAAAGCATAAAAATTTCAGAATTAGTATTATTATTAAAATGTTTACAGACTTTTATATGAAAATACAGAAAAAGATCTCTCTGATACTCAACGACATCTTGCTAAGAAAAAGTATGAGCTACAGCTTACTCAGGAGAAAATTATGTGCTTGGATGAAAAAATTGGTGAGTTTTTTCCCCCGAAATACCTATATCTATATATGTATATATTTTAAAGTCTGGTAGAAAAATATGTTTTCTTCTTTTCAGTTGTTATATAGATAAACTTGGAAATAGGTACATAAATTAAAAGTTTATCAACCACAAATCATGGAAAAATGGTTTTAAGTAAAATTTTTTACTTAGATAAATACTTAGACCATAAATACTTAGACATGGCTTCCTATTTTTCAGTGAAGAAATAGCTTAACAAAGCAGTGACACTTTGTAAATTTATCATGATCCCTTGTAAATTTACAGTTTCATGCTACATTGTAGCTTGTCCATAGTGTTGTAATGAAACATGGTACATATCTGTATATTACTTTTCATGGAAAGTATACATATATTTGACTATATCTATGCTATCACTTGGATTCATAGAGAAAATTGTTTTTATGTCCTATTTATGTTTCTTACCAGTGATCTCTATGAAAATGCAGTCATAGCTTAATCTTTATAGCTAGAAAGAAAATTTTGGCCAGGACTATTAAAAAGCCCATTTTAAAATGGGGAATTTTTTTTTTAACATTTTCTATTTTGTAGTTCAAAATCTGTGGCATAAACAATTAGCTGAGTAGAGGTGTTTTTTATTAAGATAGGAAATACTGCAAGAGAACTATAGAAGGGGAATATTAACTCATTTTTGGATTTTTTAAGTTAAGTAAAAATATAAGGTAAGCAGTAAAATAGATAAGTTCTTATCTCAGAAGAGAAATCTAAGCTAAAGATATACATTTGAGACACATTAGCGTGTAAATGGCATTTTAAAACCATGAAATACCTAGGGAAAATAATAGACAATGAGGAGAAAAGGATCCAGGACTGAGTAAGAAGCCAAAGAAGTAGAAAGAAAACCCAGAAGTAAGTGTTATTTTGGGAGGCAAGAGAGCAAAATACGTTAAAAGGAGGGTATGATCAATTGTCAGATCCTTTTGAGAGGCAAAATAACATGAGGATGAAAACATATTGATTGGATCTGGCATACTGGAAGTTTTGGTAACATTGACCAAAAAAGTGTGAATGGAGTGTTGGATGTTGAAGATGGAGGAGGTTGAGGAGTGATTGGGAATTGAAGTAGGGACAGGAGGAATAGAAGTCTCTTAAACCTAGTTATTAACAGAAGCAGAAATATGGTGTGGTAGCTTGAGTGAGCTATGAGGTTGAGGATGTTTTTTAAGCTAGGAAATACTACAGCTGTTGTAGAGTTTTAAAATTTATTTATTTTATGCCAATGGAAATGAACTCAAATTCAGAATACCTAAAAGGAGTGGTTTGCCTTAAAGACAGTACTCTGTAAAAGGGACATGATGTATTTTTAAGTACTGTATAGATTATCCTCTTAGCATGTGGTGTTACCTTCTGTAGCACTTCTCTGGACGACTGTTGGCAAGGATATACCTAGAGGTCTGGTCTAACAGAGCTTCCCATGTAGAGTTTTAGACCAGGGGTTCTCAAACTTTAGTGTTTATCTGAATCACTTGGCGAGCTAATAAACATCACTGGAGCTAGGCTCCTTGAAGTAAGATATGGCCAAGGCTTTTTGTATCTTTACTAATTTCCTCAGGTGGTTCTCAAACTTTGTCATGCATTAGAATCACACGGGTGGGTGGGGTGCTTGTGAAAACCTAAATTGTTCTGCCTACTCAGAATTTTTGATTCAGTAGGTGTGGTATGGGACCTAAAAATTTATATTTCTGACAAGTTCCCAGATGATGCTGATGGTGCTGGATGAAAAACCACAATTTGAAAACCACTATTCTATACCAGTCAGTCAGACCTTCAACATTGACATTGGCTTGCCAATGTTATCACAGATTAGACTTCCTGGGATGTTTAATTTTTTTCCCCTAGGAATTTTTATAACCCTACTTTAGCAAAATCAGAATATCAGGAGATATTTGACTCTGAAAATGACCTAAAAAATATTTTATTAAGATCCTTTAGTTACCAACTTAAATGCATTGGTGATTCTAGGCTAGAGGGTGGGGAAATTAGAAAGAGAAAGATCACAGGTTGTTTTAATATTCCACTCAGTTTGACCACTCACCCTCTCCTCCCCTACCACACATGTAAATCTACTTTGAGAACTTGTGATACAGGGTTTTCCTTTGCTGTTCTAATTTAAATGTATTAATTGTGCTTTTATGTTTACGAGTCATTTAGAACTTCGTGATTCATCTTAGTTTTTAATCACTAACAACAAAAGCCATTTTTTATTTAGGATACAGTACTTACTTTTAGTCATTGGACACAATATAGAAGAAAAGTATTTTAGTCTGCTTGAATTGGAAAAAAATTATCTTGATTAAAATAATGCATTTATGATTACATATTTAGATAATTTTACCAGGCAAAGTATTGCCCAGAGAGAAGAAATCAGCATTCTTGGTGCAACCCTCAACGATCTGGCTAAAGAAAAGGAATGCCTGCAAGCATGTTTGGATAAAAAATCTGAGAATATTGCATCCCTTGGAGAGAGTTTGGCAATGAAAGTATGTTCTGGGAACTGTGGTTTAAAAGAAATGTTTGAACTTGAATCTGAATAAAATGATAGGATTTTCTCCATTTTTTTTCTAGAGAGTTGAAACTATAAAATCTGATTTTGAAATATTTCAAGATAATGTTAGGAACTGTGTGCTCAATTCCACCAGCTAATATTTTAAAATTTATTTTCTCAAAGTTGTGATTAATATTCACTGACCATAACTAATTCAAATATCAAAATTATAAAGCAGTGAGACTGATTTCTTTTTAAAAGAACACCAGAACTTATATCTTCAGATAGTCACCTTAGGAAGCAATATGTTTATTAAAACTACCTTTGCATTTGTGCTCAAAACTAGGAACATATTTTTATATCATCCTCAGCCTTTGAGAGTAAATCATATGTAACCGGTAAATAAAGCTGGATGATAGTCTCTATCTCACATTTTTTATTGTTCAATAATAACAAAAGTATTGCCAAAAAGGCAGGGAAATATTGATACCCTTTTCTATTTCATAAGCCAATTCTAAAGACAATTCCCAAACTGTTTTCCACAAATAATTTAAGCAAAGGCAGCATCATTGGAATAAGGTCTTTTTCCTCTCAAAGGATCTAATTCATTTTTTCCATCCATCCATTCATTCAACATTTATTGACATGTACCATATATAATGTTAGAAACTGAGAATAGTAAGTGCATCTTCCAGAAGCCTATAGTATAATTGGAAGGAAGATAAATTAAGATGCTATCATGATGGAATGTGCTAAGTGCCATAGCAATGTGGCACAATGTGCGAATGGAGTTAGGCATAAACACATCTAATTCAGCCTAGGGATTGGATTAGGGGAGGAAAAAGATCTAGAGAGACTTCCAGGATGTGATGATGCCTGGACTGCCTTGTGATCACTAGGAATAGCCAGGGCAAGACTTAGAGGAAGGGGGCAGTGAGAGAAAGGGTGATCCAGACAGGTAAAGCAGCTTCTATGAAAGCCCAGAGGTTTTCATAAGAGAATTTCAGGAGACATCAGTATAGGAACAGGGCTGGGGAACAAAAGATAAGATGAGAGGGTTAAGCAACAAATCATGGAAATATGTATGATATTGAGTTTAGATTTTATCATTGTGGATATGGAGGATCTTTGAAATAGTGCAAAAGAAGCGACACAATTAGATCTTTATTTTGAAAGAAATATTCTGGCACTTCTTAGTCCATGTAAAGGATGGATTATAAGGAAATGAGAATACCATAATACCAGCTACAAGTAAAATGATAGGAATTGTATTAGAGTAGTGACAGTATTTGCAAGAGAAATAATTCTTTTAAGGAAGATTGATTGACAAGATATGCTTTCTGGCTAAGGAACTACATGAATAATTTCCATGCATGAATTAGGAAACAGAATAGGCTTGGGAAGATAATATTAACATGTCTTTGGCACATAGTTGAAATATTCATAGGCTCCTGGATTTTTTTTTTTTTTAGATTTTATTTATTTATTCATGATAGTCACAGAGAGAGAGAGAGAGAGGCAGCGACACAGGCAGAGGGAGAAGCAGGCTCCATGCACCGGGAGCCCGATGTGGGATTCGATCCCGGGTCTCCAGGATCGCGCCCTGGGCCAAAGGCAGGCGCCAAACCGCTGCGCCACCCAGGGATCCCGGCTCCTGGATTTTTAAGTTCGGAGAGAAAGTTGAAGTGAAGTTAATTTGGGAATCATGAACACAACTGAAATCTTGCTATCCAAGTCCATGAGATAGTAAATTTTGGCTTATTTTTTTAAAAAGCCCACTCATTACTTAACATGGGTTAAGTTACTTAACATGGGTTACTTAACACGGGTTTTGTGGAGAATAGAGTTTTGCCTCTCATTTTATTCAGAACACTTTTTGAATAACTCAACACAATTTTCTTTAAAAACACTAATATTTAGAATATTCTGAATCATTTTCCTCTGCTATATCTAATATTTCAGTTTCTTCAATTCTGCTAACTTTACTGACATTTTTTCTTCACAAGGAATATTGAGTTGTAAGTCCATTTTAAAAAACAAGAGCTTCATATAAGATCATGAATGTAAATACATCCATCCTCTGAAGGGGAAATAGCATTTTAAAACAGTGTTAGACATTCAAAAGAGGAAATGTTCTCACAATATTTCAGAGCTGAATTTTCAAATACCCCTCACTAAAAAAACAGTACTTTTAGAGTCTAATCTGGTGATTACAGAAATAAATTACTGTGGGAAAAGTACATTTTAGTAAATAAGGGGAAATTTTTTTCTGGTAATCCTAGTTTTATTTTATTTTATTTTTTATTTTTATTTTTTGTAATCCTAGGTTTTTTTTTTTGTAATCCTAGTTTTATTTTTTTTTATTTTTTATTTTATGTAATCCTAGTTTTAAAAGAAGTTTTACTACTTGCTACCAATTAAAGTTAGAAAACTTGATAACAAGTTTACATATTTTTGAATAATAAAACAACTATTTGTATAACATTTTAGTTTGTTCCTTTTTTCTAAGTAGATTTATGACCATCCTTTACACATTGAATTTTTTTTTAAAGATTTTATTTATTTATTCATGAGAGACACAGAGAGAGAAGCAGAGACATAGGCAGAGAGAGAGAGAAGCAGGCTCCATGCAGGGAGCCTGATGTGGGACTTGATCCCGGGACTCTAGGATCAGGCCCTGGGCCAAAGGCAGGCATTAAACCACTGAGCCATCCAGGGATCCCATACACGTTGAATTTTTAATAATTAACTTGAGCCTCTGTCTCTGGACAAGCCTACTGAGGTTGTACAAGGAATATTAAATTGATAATGATGGAATAGATTTCAACAGTTTGGGAAGTGGTGATTTTAGGGTCATATTAAGAGAAAAATAGGCTGAGGATATGTTATTAGATTCTACCCAGTAATTTTGTTATCCTGGATGCTTTACAATGTTCTCAGAAAATTTTACTTTCAATATAAATTTCTATTGATACAGTAAAGTCCTGTATAGACTTATAAATCATATTGAAAGCTTAGCCAAGTAATGGCTTTCAGAAACACTAGAAGTCCAGTTAGTTTTTATAATTTATTTATGAATGTATTGTTATATTTCAAAACCTTGTATAAATATTTCATTTTAAGCAGTATTTTCTTTTTATTGGCTTGTGCTTTTTTAACTGCTTTGCTAATAGTATTTTAATGGATATGCTCTCATATGCATTACTGCCTAATGTGGACTCTGCACCATTCTACCACAAAGCAACTGGAAGCTAAAAATACCCTGGAGAGGAGTACATGAATAAAGGCAGATAACACACATACACGAATAAAGGAAAATAACACACACTTACACACATGCAACTAACTGTCTCTCGAAAGAAGAGAAACAGAGATAAACCTGATTGGAAATATAGGTTTAGTTTTTCATCTTGCTGTTTGGTTACTAAGGATTTGAAAATTCAAAAGGCAAAACGAATTGTAGTTATTTAGTGAAATAATAATTTTCCTACTTTTTTTAGGTCTAATGCTAGCCCTAAGTATCTATGTACAGTTATCTGTAACTAGTTCAAGATCATTGAGAGTTTTATTTTTTTTATTTAAAAAAATCTTTTTAAAGCTTTATTTTATTTATTTATTCATGAGAGAGAGAGAAAGAGAGGCAGAGACACAGGAGGAGGGAGAAGCAGGCTCTATGCTGGGACCCCAACATGGGACTCAATCCTGGGACTCCAGGATCGCGCCCTGGGCCAAAGGCAGGCGCTAAACCTGAGCCACCCAGGGATCCCTTTATTGAGAGTTTTAAAGGGAGGTATAGGGATGATATTGATGGCATTAAGATATTCACACCCACTTCAATCTTAAATGACTCCATTAATTCTACTCCCTCACCACACCCTTGTAAAGGGAGAATGTCAGTAGTTGATTTTTTTATACCTTTGCTGTAGGCCTAATGCTTACCTTTTTATTAGTTACACCTAAAATTAATAGTATTTTTTTAATAAGTAATTCAGTTGGAATGGCTTTTTGAAGGTGTTGTTGATGACTAATATAAATAACTTACTTGATCAAAGTTATTCCTCAGAACTAAAATTAGTGTTATATGATTCACTTTCCTTGGTTTTACAACTTGGAGAAGTGAGGAGGTGAATCAGTCTTGTTCCCAGTATACAACACTCCAATGCCAAACCACTGGTTTGCCAGCAAAAACAGGGTCCTTATGGGGTCCTTGTGTTGCTGGGTGATTACACAAAACATTTTAACCAAGTATTTGCTACATTGATCTCATATCAGTGCACCAAAATGTAGTCTTTAATAAGCACAATCTTGTTTTTATCCATTACAAATACACCAGTACATCAGGCTTTAGTTTTAAAGTGTAAAAAAGAAGAATAGAACGTAAATATTTAAAACCAAATGAGAATCAAAAAGGGAGAGGAACATTTCTCTTTGTTCATTCAATTTTAAAAGAAATAGTTTAAAATAATTTTTTATTTAATACTTATATTACTTTTTAAGGAAAAGACCATTTCAGGCATGAAGAATATCATTGCTGAGATGGAACAGGCATCAAGGTAAGTCATCACTCAACAAAAATTTGAGCACTTATTGGGGGCAAAGTACTATGTTAGGTACAGATAGTAGGAGACAAGGGGCTTAGTGATACATATAAGGTTATAACTTTCTAATGTTGAAAGGAGGCATAGTCTGTCTAGTGAAATAAAGAAAATATGGTGTTAACAACACCAAGAAAAGAATAGAAAAGAACCACAGATCATGTTTAAGAGCCTCTTGAATGACAAGTAGGTGAGTGTGTTAGAACCCAAAGTATAAGTGAGTGATGGAAGGAAAGGCTAAATAGTCAGAGGCCAGTGGTATAGACAAATGAGTCTTGATTGTATCTTTTGGACAGTAAGAAATCATTAAAGAACATTGGGGAGATTTTTGTGTTAGAAAGATTACCCAGGCGGAAGAGATGATGATAGATTGGGGTGGATGAGTTGGGAGAAAGGAGTAACATGAGGGGGATAATCTAGGAGAATGCCAATTTTTTGACTGGGGATGAATACTGAACATTATGAAAGTATGTGGAAACATGATTTTCCTCTGAATTTGAAGAGCCTTTGAGAATTTCTTGTAGATATGTCTAATAATCAGTTAAATATGAGTTTGGAGTGAAAGAGGCTGAGATTGGAGATAAGATTTCAGAGTCATCTGAAGATGGAGCTGGGAGCCATGGCTATGAATAGGATTTTCTGAGAGAAGGGGTAGAGTGAGAAGAATTAGGAGGCCGAGAGTTAAGCCCTGAGAACCATTAATTTTTAAGAGGCGAGAGGACAAGGAAACTGCAAAGACTAAGCTATAGCAGCTACAGGTAGGGTGAAGGCTTTCTTATAGTTGAACATCAGAAGTTTTCTAAATACTTAGCAAATCATTGACATGTATATTTAGCATCCCCCCTTTTTTAAAAAGATTTTTTATTTTATTTTATTTTTTTATTTATTCTTGAGAGACAGAAAGAGAGAGAGAGAGAGAGAGAGAGAGACAAGCAACAAGCAGGCTCCATGCAGGGAGCCCGACATGGAGCCCGACATGGGACTTGATCCCGGGTCTCCAGGATCAGGCCCTGGGCTGAAGGTGGCATTAACCGCTGAGCCACCCGGGCTGCCCTCTTTTAAAGATTTTATTTATTCATGAGAGACAGGCATTGACAAAGGCAGAGGGAGAAGCAGGCTCCACACAGGGAGCCCGATGCAGGACTCAATCCCAGGATTCTGGGATCACGCCCTGAGCTGACGGCAGACAACCACTGAGCCACCCAGGCGTCCCTAGCATCCCTTTTTATAGTGAAATGTGGGTAACATAGAGAAATTCCAATCAACTACATTTAAATTTTAAATGTGTTTAGTATGTCAAATGTTCTCATGCTAACTGTCCATCTTCTTTCTTACGAGAATTAGTTATTCTGTTTTTGGTAAAATGTTTCTTCTTATGTACTATCTGATTTGTGGAATAGACAGTCTACTGAAGCCCTAATTATGTGTGAACAAGACATTTCCAGAATGCGTCGGCAATTGGATGAAACAAATGATGAGCTGGCTCAGATTGCCAGGGAAAGAGATATCTTGGCTCATGAGAATGACAATCTCCAAGAACAGTTTTCTAAAGCTAAACAAGAAAACCAGGTACACTTTTTCCTAGAATCTTGTTTTGTTCTGAGACACAGTCCTCATTTCATTTCGTAGAAGAGTTCAGGCTTTGGAATCAGCCACTTTTTAAACCTTTATTACATAGAATATACCACATAATTTCTAAATGAAATTCTCAGACATAAAGTATTAAAGGAGAGAGAGGGAGTGATGATATAATAGATTTATATTAAACTTTAGGAAATACTTCCTTTTTTTGTATATTTTTTAATTGGAGTTTGATTTGCCAACATATAACACCCAGTGCTCATCACCCAGTGACCCCATCCCCCCGTCCCAACTCCCCTTCCACTACCCCCTATTCATTTTCCAGAGTTAGGTGTCTCTCATGCTTTGTCACCCTCTCTGATTTTTCCCAATCATTTTCTCTCCTTTCCCCTATAATCCCTTTCACTATTTCTTATATTCCCCGTATAAGTGAAACCATATAATGATTGTCCTTCTCCGATTGATTTACTTCACTCAGCATAATACCCCCCAGTTCTATCCACATTGAAGCAAATGGTAGGTATTCGTTGTTTCTAATGGCTGAGTAACATTCCATTATATATATATATATATATATATATATATATATATCATATTTACTTTATCCATTCATCTTTCTATGGACACTGAGGCTCCTTCCACAGTTTAGCCATCATGGACATTGCTGCTATAAACATTGGGGTGCAGGTGTCCTGGCGTTTCACTGCATTTGTATCTTTGGGGTAAATACCCAGTAGTGCAATTGCTGCACTACTTTTTATTTTTAAAAAATTAATGAATAGCAGTAATAACAAAGGTATGAATTTATAGGACCTACTTATAGCTAGAGCAAATAGGCTAAAGGTAAATATATTTATGAAAAACTAGATTAAACATCTTTTTACCACCCAGAAATAGTCACTGTTAACATATATTTTTACTGTTTTCAATGTACTTTAAAAAATTGTTGTACTTTTATTTACATGAACTTTTTCATGTAACTGGTATAAAACCTCATTCTACTTTATATCATGCTTTTTTCTACATGATAAGATAGTCAAGCAGCATATTTGCCTTTCCTGTTTTTATGAGCATTTAAAAATGTTTCTTGAAAAAAAAGTTTCTTGAAATAGATTATAGATAGTAGATAGTAGGTCACAGATTTACTTTTTACAAATTTAAGTTTAAGTTTACTCCAAGATACATGGAAATGCTCATTCTTTGCTATAATGGAATAAGTTTAATTCTTTGCTGATTTGGAGGGCAAAATAGTATTTAAAAATTATTTAAATTTAGAATTAAAATGTAAACATTTAAAAGTTTAAAAAATTAAAAATTTTTTGATTAACTAACTTTTTTCAAGTATTACCTACTTGTGCTTCATTTTTGTGAATTGTCTGTTTGAGTTATTTGCTCATTTACTATTTTGATTCTTGTATTTTCCGTTTTGTTTTTTCCCTAGTGGGATGATAGGCCTCATGTCTCCTATTATCCCACAACCTCATCCAGATTTATTCACATGGTAATGGTTGTAGTATTCCCAAAAGCAGCAACAGAAAGTCCCAATAAATAAACAATTTTCAAGCCTATATTTGTGTCCTGTTGTTTATTGCCCCATTAGCCAAACAAATTGTGAAGGCGAGTTTAGATAGAGGTTTGGTTAAATGAACTTCGACTCACTGGAAGGAGTTTGCAAGGTTTTATGGCAAAGAATGTGGTATTAAAAGGCAGGAAGATTTGAGGTGTTTTTGGTTTTTAGAGTTTTATATATGAGATTTTTATTTATCATTATTAAAAATATTTAAGATTTATGGTGGTTTTGACATAAAGCAATTGTTATTACTTTTTTTGTAGTCAAATCTAGCTATCTTTTTCTTATAGGCCCTGTCTAAAAAATTGAATGATACGCACAATGAACTAAATGACATAAAACAGAAGGTCCAAGATACTAATTTGGAGGTTAACAAGCTGAAGAATATATTAAAATCTGAAGTATGTATATAGTTTTTTCCTCTTTGCTCATGATTTCTAAGAGATTTTGCTGAAGTTATTGATCATAGGGATAGCTGAACCAAGTCTTTCTTTAATATATAGAATATTTTTATATTGACAATGATGGATTTAGTATATATTTAGAATATCACCAATGTCCAGAAAGGTAACTCAAGAATATGTCACTTTTAGTATGCCATTTAGCCATTCTAGATAAGTGGATTCCTCCTAACTGAATGAAGGATAAGGGACCAGAATCAACTTGGGCTCACTTATATTTGAGACATGATAGTTTTCAGTTTACAGACCTTTGACAAAAGAGGCTCTATCTGATTGTGTAGTAGATCAGAATTGATCACCTTGTTGTAGGGCCATCTGTTTCTTAGGATCAGAGAGTAGATGGCTCTGCTCTGTACTTCTCTGTTAGTAACCATATGACCAGGCACCTTTATTAGTAACAGCTAATACCAAATAAATCTGGATATAGGTGTGCCAACTCTGGAATAAACAGACAGCTTGACCAAGGATGTTAGGTATGTGCATTTGGTAAAATATTATCTAAATACTGTTGCTGGATTGATTACTATAATAGATATAGTGTTCCTTATATACCACTCAAACCATTAATAGGAACTTTCTACCCCCAAACTGTTTTCCTTGTTCTATTTAACATCTCATTTAATATTAGTCTACAAATATTTCTTGAGCATTTTTGGTGTGTATAAGATTGTTTAAGACCTTGAGAGAGAAGAGATTCTGAGGACTCCCTAAGCAAGTAAGGCAGTAAGGCAGTAGCCTTATGTTGGCAAAGCAGATGGTTTCCTACATGTCTCGATTTTAAGGTGCCAGCAACATAATACCATAAACACATGGAAGTTTCAAAGTCAGAGGTCTGACCCCTCTTCTCACTATTAACATGGACTTACGTGGGCTGTTCAACCTCTCTGAGTCCCAGTGGCCCATTTGCAATTGGGAAGAAGGCCCAAGGAAGATAGACCTAGGACAGTGAACCATTAGGTATATATAAGGTAGAATGTAAATCAATGAGTATCTGAACATTTGATGTACTAAGCTTTCATTCAGTGTTAGACACTTTCCTTTTTCTCCCTAGCTTGTCATATTACCTGAAATTCCACTATTAGTGACTGGGGCTTTTAGGTTGTGGAATTGTATTTTCAGACATCACACATCAAGGTTCTCTCAGCTGGTAGCATCCTAGTATGAGATTTTTGTTTTGTTTTTAACAGATTTCATTTTACAACAAAGCTAGATGGATCTAGGCAGTTCCTTGAGAGAATAAACCATGGGTCCATTAAAAATTGTTGAATACTTGATTCATTAGCTCATTCATTCAGCATTGTAGTATGCTAGTTGCTGAGGTGCCAGAGATGAAAAACAGGAAACAGAATGGCACCCCAAGCAGTGGAGACAAAATGAGCAAAGGTGTAAGAGGAAAAAAAGTAGGTTCTATAGCTAGAGGGGAGTGTATAAGTGGGTGATAATAGGGAGATCATTTAGGAGAGGCTGTACCCATAATTCAGCACAAAGGATTCCAGCTGAGACAGCCTCAGTTTTTCTATAGGGGAGTATTGTAATTAGCCTGTGGACCAGAGGTAGCTGTGGTTTACAAAAGGTGGGGGGCAGCACCAGAAAGAGGTAACCAAAATCCTGGAAGATGGAATTGCAGAACACCAAAGAATAGTTTTACTTTCTTTATAATGTTGCCTCTCTTGGGTCCCACATTACTCTGACTGCTTGAAGCTCAGGGGGAAGGAAGTACACTAGGTATTTGTTGGCCAAGACAGACATTTAATACCAAACATTTTTACTGCTTAATCTT
The DNA here is from genome assembly GCF_053574225.1 of Canis aureus. Taxonomy (NCBI): domain Eukaryota; kingdom Metazoa; phylum Chordata; class Mammalia; order Carnivora; family Canidae; genus Canis; species Canis aureus. Next base: position 46,435,502 of record NC_135621.1, read on the forward strand.
TGAATCGTGTGTTACCTGGGAGTCACAAAACTACATTTAGTATAAAAATAGTTCATATTTTAGTCAGAAAGCTAATATTTAAAAAATGGTTTCTATCTTCAAGGAATTCAGAATATTATTGGGGAGACTGGACATCCACACCTAATAGTGTAAAGCTATGAAGTAGTGTTAAGAGAATGGTGTAGACAGTGAGTGCTATAGAAAGGTAGAGGGTGAAGATTGATGGGGTAAAATTCAATTTATGTATACTATTACTATGTACCTCCCAGGTACACACTGTGTACACAACTGTTATTTTTAGTGTAATAGTGGAAAACACATCAGATTTCTAGTGGCATATTCTGAATATCTGAATCTTGAAAGCCAGTGCAGTAGTTTAGTATGTTAACTTATTAGTAACTAACAGACTTGGCAAAAATCTTGTATGTTAGTCATAAATAACCAAACCACAAGGTGGCGATATTAACTGAATTTCAGTTCATCAGTCTCATAATTAATCATACTGGTGAGAACTTAAATCTGATTTGAAAGCCTTATTACAGTGAGACATTGCTTATTGCAATTTGGTCACTTTATGGTTCTGAGAGAGAGATTCACTGCATATTAACAGGAGAGAAAGAGATCTAATGCCTTTTAATTAATTACCAAAATTATAAATGACATTTTAAGAATGAGTTGACCAAACCATTATTATTAAAATATGCTTTTTAAAAATAGCCTCATAATGATTACTCAATATAGTATATCATTTGTGGAGCTGATTGTTTTCCTTCAAAAATAAGATCCCCTGGGGCCACTTAGTTGGCTCAATCAGTTAAATGACTAACTGACTGTTTCTGCTCAGGTAGGTCATGATCTCAGGATCATGAGATACAGCCCAGAGTCAGGCTTAAGATTCTCTCTTTCCCTTTCCCTCTGCTGCTGCCCTAACGTGTGCACTCTCTCTCTCTCAAATTAATAAATAAAAATTTTAAAAAAAGAAATAAGATCCCTTTAAGGTTTTAAAAATTAGTTCTATATCATATTCCCATTATGACTGTATATTTATGAATATTGTTTATTGGCATAGATTTGATATTTTACTTCTTAGTAATATATTTTTTAAAGATTTTATTTATTTATTCATGAGAGTCACAGAGAGAGAGAGAGAGAGAGAGAGAGGCAGAGACACAGGCAGAGGGAGAAGCAGGCTCCATGCACTGGGAGCCCGATGTGGGATTCAATCCCGGGTCTCCAGGATCACGCCCTGGGCCAAAGGCAGTCGCCAAACCGCTGCGCCGCCACCCAGGGATCCCTACTTCTTAGTAATATTAAGCAAGGTACTAGAACAGTGAGCAGAAGTGAATCATAGTATAGTCCATGATGGAGAAAATTAAGGTTGGGGTTATGAATGAATGGCAGGAGCTAGCCAGGAAATGTGCCAAACCAACAGAATTATCAGAAGTTGATGTTTGGGATATGCAAACAGTCAGAAGTTCTGTAGCTAGTACAACCTAGAAAAGCGATCAAGAACAAGGGAATACACAGATACAAAAGGTTAGGCCAAGGCAGAAACTCAAAAACCAGACCAGCAAGTAGTAAGTAAACAGATACATAGGGAAAGAAGGCAATGAAGGCAATGAAGGATTTTGGTTGAACAAAAGCAATAAAAGAACATACTCATCCAGATTCTGAAGGTAAGAGTAAACAGCTTAACTTTACTAGATCAGTGAGTGTGACTCAGGAGCCAGGGCAGATTCTGGTCCCACTCTCTTTTGTTAATTACAGAATGACCAATTTTCTAAATTGAGTATAGATGGGATTTCTCGAGTTTATGTTACAAATGATCCTGTAGCAAATAAATTTCCAATGACCTGACAAATAATGTTTATATTGCATTGTATGTTGACCATTGTACATCTTTTAAAGTAATACCTGAGATTTGCTTTCTAGGAATCTGAGAACCGGCAAATGATGGACCAACTCCGAAAAGCCAATGAAGATGCTGAAAACTGGGAAAATAAGGCCCGTCAAGCAGAGGCAGATAACAATACCCTCAAATTAGAACTTATTACTGCTGAGGCAGAGGGTAACAGATTGAAAGAAAAAGTAGATTCTCTCAACAGAGAGGTTGAGCAGGTAAGTTTGGAAAAATATACTTGTAGGGCATCCTGCATCATCGTTGAAAGAGTTTTGTTTGGCATTCCATAAATTAAATGTATAAACATTTAAATTATTTAAATATATTGTGAATTGTAGCCTTATTGTCCTCCTATATCTGATCTGGTTCTGCTTTAACCTATTACCTGCCCTACAACCAGGGCATTTTAATCTTCAGCATTTTAAAAAATTAGGAATTGTTTCATATATACCAAAAAAGTGCAAAAAAAAGTAATATAAATAACACACATGTGCCGATCCCCTCAGTTGAAGGATGCTAACATTTTTCATATTGTGTCAAGATTCTCTTTTTATAAAGAAACAAATTATTACAGATACAACTCTTCATCCTTCCCACTCCTCCCTCCCTAATGGTTGGCATGGATAACCTTCATGTCAGTTATGTAACTATTTTGCATATGTTTATACTTTTTCTATATATCTATCACCCATACACTATGTATAATATTGTTTTGTGTGCTTTTTTAAGTGATACTCTAGATATCCATTTGCAGTTTGCCTTTCTTGCTCATATCATAATTTTGAAATTCATCTATTTTGATACATACAGTATACATCCAAACAGTTGCATCTGTAGTCATTGTATAAATATTTTATTTTAAAAATTCATTCCCATATTAAAGGAAATTTAATTGTCTTCACTTTTTCTATAATAAAATGCTACAATGAACATTTTTTTAGTATTCTCCTTGGGTATGTATTTCTCTGATTTTATGCCCAAAAGTGGAATAACTGGATAGATTTGGGCAGTTTTAACTCTTCGAAGTATTGTCAAAGTGCTCTCTACAGTTTTACCCTTTAACCAGGAATTATGGATTTTTATTTTCTCAGGTACTAATCAATACTTGATATGGTCAGACTTTTACATTTTTCTATACTTTTTTGTTTTCTATTTCCTTGATTACAGTGAAATTGAGGATCTTTTCATGTTTCCTGGCCATTCCTGTGTTCTTCTCCAGGATTTTTATGGTTTTAGGTCTCATATTTAGATCTTTAATCCATTTTTAATTTATTTTTGTGTTTGGTGTAAGAATGTGGCCCGGTTTCATTTTTTTGCATGCTGCTGTCCACTTTTCCCAACACCGTTAGTTGAAGAGACTGTTTTTTTTTTTCCCCTTCAGATATTCTTTCCTGCTTTGATGAGTATTAATTGATCATAAAGCTATGCTTCATTTCTAGGTGTTCTGTTCTATTGATTTATGTCTCTGTTTTTGTGCCAGTGCCATCTTGTTTTGTTCACTAGACCTTTGTAGTATAACTTGAAATCTGGAATTGTGATGCCTCCAGCTTTGCTTTTCTTTTTCAAGGATACTTTGGCTATTCAGGGTCTTTTGTGGTTCCATACAAATTTTAGGATTGTTCTAGTTCTATGAAAAATGCTGGTGGTATTTTGATAGGGATTGCATTAAATGTGTAGATTGCTTTGGGTAGTATAGATATTTTAACAATATTTATTCTTCTAATCCATGAGCATGAAGTATCTTTCTATTTCTTTGTGCCATCTTCAATTTCTTTCATTAGTGTTTTATACTTTTCAGAGTACAGGTCTTTCACCTCTTTGGTTAGGTGCATTTCCTAGGTATCTTATGGTTTTTGGTGCAATTATAACCGGGATTGATTGCTTCATTTCTCTTTCTGCTGCTTCATTTTGTTGGGGTATAGAAATATAACAGAGTTCTGTATGTTGGTTTTGTGTCCTGTGACCTTACTGAATTTGTGTATCAGTTCTAGCAGTCTTTTGGTGGACTTTTTCAAGTTTTCTTTTTTTTTAAGATTGTATTTATTTGACAGAGTGAGAGTACAAGCAGGGAAAGCAGCAGGCAGAGGGAGAGCACACAGAGCTCTGTCTGAGGACCCTGAGATCATGACTGGAGCTGAAGGCTGACGCTTAACCGACTGAGCCACACAGGCACTCCTATATAGAGTATCATGTCATCTGCAAATAGTGAAAGTTTGACTTCTTCCTTGCCAATTTGGATGCTTTTTAATTCTTTTTGTTGCTGTGGTTAGGACTTCTATTATGTTAAATAACAGTGGTGTGAGTGGACATCCTTATCTTTTTCTCAGACCATAGAGGAAAAGCTCTCAGTTTTTCCCCATTGAAGATATTAGCTATGGGTTTTTTGTATATGGCTTTTATTATGTTGAGATATGTTCTGTCTAAACCTACTTTGTTGAGTTTTTTTTTTTTTAAGATTTTATTTATTTATACATAAGAGACACAGAGAGAGAGGCAAAAAGTAGGCTCTCTGCAAGGAGCCTGATGAGGGACTCGATCCCAGGATCCCAGGATCATGACCTGAACTGAAGGCAGATGCTCAACCACTGAGCCACCCAGGTGCCCCTGTTGAGGGTTTTTATCATGACTGAATGCTGTACTTTGTCAATGTTTTTTTCTGCATCTACTAAATGATCATACGGTTCTTATGCCTTCTTTTATTATTGTGGTATATAATAGCACATTGATAGATTTGCAAATATTGAGCCACCTTGGCAACCCAGGAATAAATCCCATTTGATTGTGGTGAATGATTTTTTTAAATATATTATTGGATTCAGTTTGCTGTTGGTTTTTTTTTTTTTTTTTTTTTTGAGAATTTTTGCATCCATGTTCATCAGGGATATTGGCCTGTAGGTCTTTCTTTTTCTAAGTTTTTAATTTATTTTTTAGTAATCTCTATACCCAATTCAGGACTTGAATTCATGACCCTGATCAAGAGTCTCACACTCCCCTGACTGACCAGATACCTCTGTATTTCTCTTTTTTTAGTCTTTATCTGAATTTTGGTATCAGGGTAATGCTGGCCTTATAGAATGAATTTAGAAGCTTTTTCCCTTTTCTTTCTTTCTTTTTTTGTTTTGGAATAGTTTGAGAATAGGTATTAACTCTTCTTTAAATGTTTGGTAGAGGGAAGGCTGGGTGGTGCAGCAGTTAGATGTCTGCCTTTGGCTCAGGTTGTGACCCTGGAGTCCTCGGATTGAGTCCCACATCGGGCTCCCTATATGGAGCTTGCTTCTCCCTCTGCCTGTGTCTCTGCCTGTATCTCTGTCTCTCTGTGTGTCTCTCATGAATAAATAAATAAAATATTTTAAAAAATGTTTGGTAGATTTATGTGAAGCCATTTGGCCCTAGACCTTGTTGGAAGTTTTTTGATTACTGATCCAATTTTTTTGTGGGTTTTTTTTTTTTTTTTGGTTTGTCCAAGTTTTCTATTTCTTCCTGTTTGAGTTTTGTTAGTTTATTTATTTATTTTTAATTTTTTTAATTTTATTTATGATAGTCATACAGAGAGAGAGAGAGGCAGAGACATAGGCAGAGAGAGAAGCAGGCTCCATGTACCGGGAGCCTGACGTGGGATTCGATCCTGGGTCTCCAGGATCGCGCCCTGGGCCAAAGGCAGGCGCCAAACCGCTGCGTCACCCAGGGATCCCAGTTTTGTTAGTTTATATATTTCTAAGAATTTATCCATTTCTTCTAGGTTGTCCAATTTGTTTGCATATAGTTTTTATATTCTCTTATAATTGTTTGTATTTCTGTGATGTTGGCTATTATTTCTTCTCTCTCCTTGTGATTTTATTTATTTGGATCCTTTGTCTTTTGTTTTGTTTTGTTTTTTGGCTTTTTTTTTTTTTTTTTTTTTTTTTTGGTAAGTCTGGCCAAAGGTTTATCAATTTTATTAATTTTTTCAAAGAACAAGCTCCTGATTTCATTGATCTGTTCTATTGTTGTTGCCGTTTTTAGTTTCTACATCATTAACTTCTGCTGTAATCTTTATTATTTCCTTCCTTCTGTTGCTTCTGCTTCATTTGTTGTTCTTTCTCTAGGTCCTTTAGGTGTAAGGTTTGGTTGTATATTTGAGATTTTTCTTGCTTCTTGAGGTAGGCCTATATTGCCATATACTTCCCTCTTAGGACCACTTTTGCTGCATCCCAAAGGTTTCGGACTTTTGTGTTTTCATTTTCATTTGTTTGCATGTATTTTAAAATTTTATTTGCTTTGATGGTTGACTCATTAATTGTTTAGTAGCATGTTGTTTAACATTAATGTATTTGTGGGTTTTCCAAATGGTTTCTTGTGGTTGACTTCTAGTTTCATAGTGCTGTGGTCAGAAAAGATGCATGGTATGATTTCAATTTCGTATTTGTTAAGGCCTGTTTTATGCACTAATATGTAATTGGTTCTGGAGAATGTTCCATTTGCACTTGAAAAGAATGTGTATTCTGCTGCTTTAGGGTGAAATGCTCTCAATATTTCTGTTAAGTCCATCTGCCAGTGTATTTTTCAAAGCTGTTGTTTTCTTATTAATTTTCTGTTTAAATTATCTGTCCATTGATGTAAGTGAGGTGTTAAAGTCCCCTATTATTATTGTGTTATTATCAATTAGATCCTTTATGTTTGTTATTAATTGTTTTACATATTTGGGTGCTCTCATGTTGAGTGTATAAATATTTACATTGTTATATCTTCATGTTGGATTGTCCCCTTTATGATTACATAATGCTCTTCTATGTCTCTTTTTATAGTCTTTGTTTTAAAGTCTAGTTTGTCTAATATAAGTATTGCTACTCCAGCTTTCTTTTGACATCCATTTATGTGATAAATGTTTCTCCACTTCCTCACTTTCATTATGCAGGTATCTTTAGGTCTAAAATGAGTCCCTTATAGGCAACACATTGATGAATCTTGATGTTTTTTCCATTCTGACACCCTGTCTTTTGATTGGGGTGTTTAGTCCATTTGTTTATTTATTTATTTTTAATTTTTAAAAAGATTTATTTATTTATTTATTTATTTATTTATGAGAGAGAGAGAGAGAGAGAGGCAGAGACACAGGAGGAAGGAGAAGCAGGCTCCATGCCGGGAGCCCAATGTGGGACTCTATCCCGGGACTCCAGGATTGCGCCCTGGGCCAAAGGCAGGCGCCAAATCACTGAGCCACCCAGGGATCCCCTGTTTAGTCCATTTACATTCAAAATAATTATGTTTACTGAAGTTATTTTAAAAATTTCCAATGCACAGGGAACTTAAGGTTATTTTATTTTATTTCTAGTTTTGTTGTACCTTATGATGAAATAAAATGGCTTATATGATATTCATTCTTTGGTATATGTTAAGACTTGCTTAGTGCCAGAGTACACAATTAATATTTGATAATATTCTAAATAAGCGTGAAAAGCTTGTGTATGAACTTATTTTGGGGAGATGCATATTGTATAAATTTGTATATAGTATATTTATATGCATATATGATTAGACTTGTTAATAGTATCATTCGATTCTTACAAATCCTTACCAAATTTGTATTCTTGATCTTCGAGTTACTGAAAGAAATGTATTAAGATCCTCCTCTATAATTGTGGATTTGTCTGCCTTTCTTTGAATGATACTCTCAGTTTTCGCTTTATTTTTAAGACTGCTATTTGTTCAGCATTTTTTATATTTATGATGAAAATATAAATGTGTTGTGAGTCACCAGAACAACACTCTCTGCTTAAAAGTCTGTTTTATATATTAATGTAACTATATAGTTTGTTTATTGTTCACAAACTGCTGGATATCTAATTTTTAATCAGCTATGTTGAAGTAGGGGTGCCTGGGTGGCTCAGTTGGTTTAGTGTCTGCCTTTAGTTTGGATCATGATCCCAGGGTTCTGGGATTCATCCCACATTGGGCTTCCTTCTCAGCAGGGAGTCTGCTTCTTTCTCTCCCTCCACCCCTCCCTACCATTTGTGCTGTCTCTCAAATAAATAAATTTTTTAAAAAATTGAAGTATAATTTACATGCAATAAGAGCACTCAGTGTGATCTGATGATTTTTGACAAATGAATACATTTTCACAATCATCACAATAATCATGTTATAGAACATTTCATTACCTCCCTAATGTTCCTTCAAGCCCTTTTGCAGCCAATCCATCCTAATCCCTAGACAACTACTGATTTGCTTTCTGTCACTATTACTGATTTACTTTCTCTAGAATTTTATATAAATGGAATCAGACAGTATTCATTTGCATCTTGACTTTTCTCATTCAGCATAATGATTTTTGAAGTTCATATATGTTGTATGTTAGTTCATTTTAGTTCATATTGGTGAGTAGTATTCCATAATATAGCTATATCACAATTTGTTTATTCGTCTGTTGGTGGACATTTAATTTGTGCATTAATTAGTCTGCTAGGGCTGCTGTAACAAAATACCACAAATTGGGTGGCTTAAACAATGCAAATTTATATTCTCCTAGCTCTGGAGTCTGAAAGTCCAAGAACTTTTAGCAAAAATAAATTGATTCTATATGAATGGATCTGTTTCTGAACTCTTCTGTCTCATGGATATACATATCCATTCTTAACCAGTATCATAGAATCTTCTTTAATGTAGCTTTATACTAAGTCTTGAAATGAGTTAGTATGAGTCCTCCAAATGTGTTCTTTTTCAGAATGTTGGTTGTTATGAGTCTTCATTTTCATGTAAATTTTAGAATGAGTTATTTTCTGTAGAAAAAAACTTACTTTGGACTTGAATAGCATGGTATTGAATGTACAAATCAATATGGGGAGAGTCAAGATCTTAACAATACTGAGTCTTCCAGTACATAAATATAGTGTATCCACCTGCTTTATACTTTTATTTTTTTTTTTTTTTTTTTTTTTGCTTTATACTTTTAATTTATAGATATTATGTATATTTTGTTATCATCCTTTATTATCTCATGAGTCTTTAAAGTATCGTTGTAAATTATATTTTATTCCTTAATTTTGTATTGCAGTTTTTAATTGCCTATGCATAGAAATAGAGAATTTTGTTATCTTTTATTCTGTAGTATTGCTTAAATTTAATTTTTTAGTTTGTAGGTTTTTTAGGTAGATTTTAAAGGATTTTCTACATCAGCAATCATGACCTTTGCATATAAAGATAGTTTTACTTCTTCTTTTCCAATCTGAAAGCTTTTTATTTCTGTCTGGCATTGAATAAAAGTGGTGAGAGTGGACATCTTTGTGTCATTCATCATCTTAAGAGAAAAGATTCAGTGTTTCTTTTTTAAATATGATATTAGCTGTATATTCTTGTAGAAACATTTGATCAGTTTGAAGACCTTCTAAGTGTACATAGAGTTTTTATCATGAATGGGTATAGAATTTCATCAAATGCCTTTTCGCAGCTGTTGAGATGGTCATATCTTTTTATTTTTATTTTTTGGCTTGTTAAGATGGTTAATACATTGATTGATATTTAAACATGTATTCCTGGGGCAGCCCGGGTGGCTCAGTGGCTTAGAACTGCCTAAAACCCAGGGCGTGATCCTGGAGACCTGGGATCGAGTCCCGCGGCAGGCTCCCTGCATTGGAGCCTGCTTCTCCCATGCCTGTGTTTCTGCCTTTTTCTCTCTGTGTCTCTCATGAGTGAGTAAATAAAATCTAAAAAAAAAAATTAAACATATATTCCTGGAATAAATCCCAGTTGATCATGATATATTATCTTTTTAGATAAATTGTTAGATTGCTAATATTTTAAATAAATTGTTAAATTATAATATTTTGTTGTGGATCTTTGCATTGGTTTCATGAAGATATTTGCCTGTAATTGTGATGTCATTTTCAGATTTTGCTTAATCTGCCTTATAAACTAATGAGGTATATTAACCAGGTTAATACTGTCTCACAGAATGAATATGGATATATTCCCTTGTCTCTATTCTAGTTTGTATATTGATATTATTTCCTCTAACTGTTGGTAGAATTCACAAGTAAAACCATATAGGCCTGGAAATTATGGAAAGGGAGATTTTAAATTATTATTTTAATTTTTTAATTGATTGGAAACTATTCAGAATTTCTATTTCTCCTTAAATCAATTTTGGCAATCTGTGTTTTTCTAAGATTTGTCCTTTTCATCAAAGTTGCCAAATTTGTTGTCAAAAGGTTATTTATAATTTTTAGTGGTATCCTTTATGCATTCTTGTTATTGGTAATTCATGACTTTTCTCTATTTTCATCAGTTTAGTTGGAAATTTGTCATTTATGTTGATCTTTTCAAAGTAGCAGTGTTAATTTCATTCATTTTTTATTCATTGTTTGTTTTATATTTTATTGATTTTTTCTCTTTATTATTCCTTTACTTCTACATAATTTGCGTTTAATTTACTCTTATTTCTAAAATTTTAAGATGGACACTTACATGATTAGTTTTAGACCATTTTTCTTTTTTTTTAATTTTTATTTATTTATGATAGTCACACACAGAGAGAGAGAGAGGCAGAGACACAGGCAGAGGGAGAAGCAGGCTCCATGCACGGGGAGCCCGACTTGGGATTCGATCCCGGATCTCCAGGATCGCGTCCTGGACCAAAGGCAGGCGCCAAACCGCTGTGCCACCCAGGGATCCCCCATTTTTCTTTTTTATATAATAACTTAAATATTTACATTTTCCTCTACATTGTTTTAGCTGCATCCTACACATTTTTGTTACTTTTTAGCAGCTTTGCTCAGATACAGTTTGCATGCCATAAAACTCATCCATTGAAAGTATACAGGTCAAATGTATTTAGTATATTCACAGAGTTGTGCAGCCTTCACCACAGTTTTAGATTTTTATGACTACAAAAAGCAACCTTTTAGCTATAGGCTCCTAGTCTTCGTTTTAGGTCTTTGATTCGTTTTGAGTTAATTTTTTGTGCATGGTGTGAATTAAGGATCCAACTTCATTCTTTTGTGTCTGGCTATCTAGTTGTCTAATCCGCATCTGCTCTTAACACCCTTATTGCAAATCAATAGACTATAGGCACATGGCTTTATTTCTGGTTCTATTCCATTGATCTCTGTATCTATCTTTATGCCAGTACCACACTGTCTTAATTACTGTTGCTTTGTAGTAAGTTTTGAAGTGAGAAAGTGTGAGGCTTCCTGGTTTTTTTGTTTTGTTTTTTTTTTTTAAAGTCAAGATTGTTTTGGCTATTTCGGGTCCTTTGAATATCCATATGAATTTTAGGATCAACCTGGCAATTTCTACAGAGAAGCCACCTGGGATTCTGATAGGGATTATGTTGAATCTGTAAATAATGTGGGAAATACAGCCATCCTAATAATATTAAGTCTTGTGATCAGTGAACATTGGCTGTAGTTTCATTGTTAAATCTTCTTTAATTTATTACAATATAATATTTTGTTTCAGAGCATAAGTTATGCCTCCCTTTGTTAAATTTTTATTCCTAAGTATTTTATTCTTTTGTGTGTTGTCTTTTTTTTAATTTTTATTTATTTATGATAGTCACAGAGAGAGAGAGAGGCAGAGACATAGGCAGAGGGAGAAGCAGGCTGCATGCACCAGGAGCCCGACGTGGGATTCCATCCCGGGTCTCCAGGATCGCGCCCTGGGCCACTGGCAGGCGCTAAACCGCTGCGCCACCCAGGGATCCCTTTTGTGTGTTATTGTAAATGGAGGTGTTATTTTCATTTTTGAATTATTCATTGTAAATGAACAAAAATGCAGTTGACTTTTATGTATTGATCTTTTATCCTACAACCTGGCTGAATTTGTTTATTAATTCTCATCATTTTTTAGTGGATTCATTAGGATTTTCTGCATCCAAGACTGTGTCATTTGCAAATAGAGATAGTTTGTACTTTCTTTCCAAATTCGATGCCTTTTTTTTTGTTTTGCCTAATTGCACTAGCTAGAACTTCTGATGCAATGTTGAATAGAGGTGGCAAGAGGAGAGGGACATCCTTGTGTTTTTCCTGATCTTAGGAGGAAAACATTTGGTGTTTCACCATTAGGTATGATGCTAGCTGAGAGTTTTTTCTCAGATGCTTTTTCTATGTCTGTTGAGATGATCATGTGGGTTTTTTGTTGTTTTACAAATAGTGTATTACATTGATTTTCAGATGTTAAACCAACTTTGCATTCCTAAGTAAAATCCTGCTTGGTCATGGTATATAATTATTTTTTTGTGCTGCTGGATTTTGTTTTCTTGGATGTTGTTGAGGATTTTGTGTCTATATTTCTAAGAGACAATGGTCTATACTTTTATTGTGATGTCTGGTTTTGGTATCAGAATAATTCTGGCATCATAGAATGAGTTGGGAGGTGTTTATACTTAAATATAAATCTAGCTATAGATCTTGTACATATTTATGGAAAATAAACATATTTTATGTACATATTTATATATGGAAAACTATAAATATTTGATGAAAGAAATCAAAGATCTAAATGAAGAACTAGGGATGCCTGGGTGGCTCAGCGGTTGGCTGTCTGCCTTTGGCTCAGAGTATGATCCTGGAATTCCGGGATCGAGTCCCATATCAGCCCTACTTGGAGCCTGCTTCTCCCTCTGCCTATGTCTCTGCCTCTCTCTCTGTGTCTCTCATGAGTAAGTAAATAAAATCTTAAAAAAAAATGGAGAAATATCCCATGTTCATGGATTGGAAAGTTTCTTATTGTCAAGATGTTAGTTTTTCCTAAACAGACGTATAGATTCAATTCAGTCTCAGCCAAAATTCTAGCAAGTTGTTTTGTGGATATTAAACTGATTGTAAAGTTTATATGGAAAGGGAAGAGATTCAGAATACCAATTTCAATAAGGAGAATACCAGCTGACTTGAAGATTGACTGTAATGCTACAATATTCAAGATAGCACAGGATTGGTGAAAGAATAGACAAATAGATCAATGGTATAGAGACAAATAGATCAATGAAGTAGAACAGAGAGCCCAGAAATCAACTCACACAAAGTCAAGGCAGAAGAACAAAGGAAATTCAGTTGAGAAAAGAGCTTTTTTAACAAATGGTTCTAGAACAACTGGATATCTATATGCAAGGAAAAAATAGCATGTAGATCAAGATCTTACTACTTTCACAAAAATTAACTCAAAATGGACCTTAGACCAAAATGTAAAATGCAAAACTATAGAACTTCTAGAAGATAACATGGGGAAAAATCTGGGTGATCTTGAGTTTGATGGTGACTTTTTATATAGAACAACAAAGGCATTATCTATGAAAGAAAAAATTGATAACGTGGATTTCATTAAACTTAAAAACTTCTCTGTGAAAGACATTGTTAAGAGAATGAAAAGATAAGCCAAAAATTGCAGAAAATATTTATAAAATTCATATCTGATAAAGCTTTTATATCCAGAACATATAAATAAGCAAATAACAACCCCTAGAGGGCAGAGAAAACCGTAGCCAGAGTTGCTGCAATATATTATCTGACAGTAATAGCAGCAACAACAACAAAAATGAGACACATAAAGAAAACAAGAGAGTATTACCAATACACTGGAAGGGGAAGTGGAGGATGGAGGTAACAGGCAAACAAAAATTGCTATGAGAGCCACCAGATGCCAAATTTTAACAGGCAAAATTTCAAAGTATCCATTATAAATATGTTTAAAGAACTAAATGAGACGTGTTTAATTAAGTGAAGAAAGGTTTCATGACAGTATCTTTTTAAATAAAGAATATCAATAAATCTAGAGAAATTATTTTTAAAAAAGAACAAAATGGAATGACTGGGAGTGAAAATTATAGTAACCGGAATGAAAAATGAGAGGGGCTCAGCAGTAGATTTGAACTGGCTGAGGCAGGAATTGGTGGTTTAGAGATAGATTGAAATAGATTATGCAATCCAAGGAACAAAGAAGAGAGTGAAGAAAAATGAACAGAGCCTCAGAGAAATGTAGGACACCATTAAGCACACCAACATACATGTAATGAGAGTGACAGAAGGAGAAGAGAGAAAGGAGCAGAGGAAATATTTGAAGAAATAATAGCTGAAGACATTGCAAATTTAAAAAATTAATCTTAACATTTAGGATGCTCAACAAAAACCAGACATATTATAATAAAATTGCTGAAGGCCAGGGCCACCTGGGTGGTTCAGTTGGTTAAGCATCTGACTCTTGATTTCAGCTCAGGTCATGATATCAGGGTTGTGAGATCAAGCCCTAAGTGGGGTTCCATACTCTCTCAGAGTCTGCTTGAGATTCCTTCTCTCTCTCTTCCTCTACTATTCCTCCTTCTCCTGTCTCTCTCTTTTAAATAAATAAAATCTTTTTAAAAATGCTAAAGGCCGTAGACAAGGAGAAACTCTTAGAAGCAGCAAGAGAAAAATGAGTTGTTACTTGCAAGCGAACCCCAGTAAGATTAACAGTTGACTTCTCAGCACAAACTAGAATTCAGAAGGCAGTGGAATTACATATTCACAATTCTTAAAGGAAAAAAAACAAACAAACCAGCCTGCCAGCCATGAGTCTTATATCCAGCAAAACTGTATTTAAAAAAAAAAAGACAATAGAGATATTACCAGATAAATAAAACATTGTTAGCAGACCCACTTCACAAAAACATTAAATGAAATTCTCCAGTCTGAAAGTAATTGACACCAGATGGTAATTCAAATCAACACACACAGAAAGGGTGACTATAAAGGTAATTATGTAATTATGAAAACCATTATAAATGCATACTTTCCAAAAAAATGCATACTTTCCATTTTGAACTGATTTAAAAGTCAGTTGTATAAAACAGTATTATATAATTATATATATCCGATATATTCACCAATAACAGCACAAAGAAGTTGGGTGGAATCAAAATTATATTGAGCTAAGGAAATGAGTACAGATGGTAACTATAAGCCCAGGTAATAATAGAGGACTCCTAGAAATGGGGGAAAATAGGGCTAATATAACAAAAAGCTATAACTATGTACACTTCCTGATTATATGGTAGTTCAATTATTAATTGTTGAAGAAACCTTCATATTGTTTTCCATGGTGGCTGTACCAACTTATATTCCCACCAACAGTGAACAAGGGTTACCTTTTCTTTACATCTTTGCAATACTTTTTATCTCTTGTCTTTTTATAACACCAGTCTAACAGGTATGAGGTGATATCTCACTGTGGTTTTGATATGCACTTCCCTGATGATTAGTCATGTTGAGCATTGTTTCATTTACCTATTGGCCATTTGTATGTCTTCTTAAAAAAAATATCTATTCAGGTCCTCTGTCCAGTTTTAAAATTTGGATTTTTTCTTGCTATTGAATTTTATGAGTTCCTTATATATTTTGGATTTTAACTCCTTATCTGATAGATGGTTTGCAAATATTTTCTTTCATTTTGTCATATACTGCTTTTGCTGTGCAGAGAGGCTTTTTAGTTTGATATAGTCTCTCTTACTTATTTTTGCTTTTATTCCTTCTGCTTTTGATGTCATATTAAAATTTTAAAAAACCTGCCTTTATCATTGGATATTCTTTCCTGCTTTGTCAAAGATTGGCCATAGAGTTAAGGGTCCATTTCTTGGTTCTTTATTCTGTTCCACTCACCTACATGTCTGTTTTTGTGTCAGTACCATACTGTCTTGATGATTACAGCTTTGTAATAGAGCTTGAAGTCAGGCATTGTGATTCCACCAGCTTTGGTTTTCTTTTTCAACATTCCTTTGGCTATTCAGGGTCTTTACTGTTTCTATAGAAATTTTATGATTATTTGTTCCAGCTCCGTGAAAAATATCGATAGGATTGCATTGAGTATGTTGATTGCTCTGGGTAGCATAGACATTTTCACAATATTTTTTTTTCCAATCATGAGCATGGAGTGTTTTTCCATTTCTTTGTGTCTTCCTCAATTTCTTTTGTAAATATTCTGTAGTTTTTTGAGTACAGATCCTTTACCTCTTTGGTTAGGTTTATTCCTAGATATCATATGGGGTTTGGTGCAATTGTAGATGGGATTGATTCCTTAATTTCTCTTTCTTCAGTCTCATTGTTAGTGTATAGAAATGCAGCTGATTTTTGTGCATTGATTTTGCGCTGGGTATTATACACAACTGATAAATTGTTGAACACTACATCTAAAACTAATGATGTACTGTATGATGGCTAATTGAATTTAAATTAAATAACTACCAAGAGCAATGTCAAGGAGCATTTTTCCTGTTGTTGTTTTTTTCTGGGAATTTTATGGATTTAAGTTTATATTTAAGTCTTTAACCCATTTAGATTTTTGTGAGTGGTATAAGATACCACTTTGCATGTGATTATCTAGTTTTCCAAGCACCATTTGTTAAAGAGATTCTCCTTTCCTCATTGAGTGTTCCTGGTTTCCTTGTCAAATATTAGTTGGCTATATATGTGAGGGTTTGGGGGCTCTTAATCCTGTTCCATTGTTTTATGTCTATCAATTCTTTAACAAATTATTTCAGCTATAGTTGTTTTAATAATCTTGTCCTTTAATCTTTATACTAGAGTTAAGTGGCTAACAGATTACTATAATGCAGTGTTAGAGTATTCTGAATCTGATTATGTATTTATCTTTACTGCAGTATTGTATATTTTCATATATTTTTACATTACTTGGTATCCTTTCATTTTAGTTTGAAGAACTTCTTTCAGTGTTTCTTTTAAGGCAGGTCTAATGGTGATGAAATT
This sequence comes from Canis aureus, assembly GCF_053574225.1. NCBI lineage: Eukaryota > Metazoa > Chordata > Mammalia > Carnivora > Canidae > Canis > Canis aureus. The sequence continues at coordinate 46,452,107 of NC_135621.1, forward strand.
TTTCAGCTTTTGTTTGGGAAAGTCTTACCTCTCCTTCATTTCTGCAGAACTTTTGTTGGGTAGCGTATTTTTAGTTGACATTTTCTTCAGCACTTTGAATATTGACCATACCACTCTTTCCTGGCTTATAAGGTTTCTTCTGAGAAATCTGCTGATATCCTTATGAGTGTCCCTTGTGTTACAAGCTTCTTTTTTACTTAGTTTTAAGATTTTATTTTTCTTTTATTTTTAGCCATTTTATTTTAATGAGTCTTGGAGTTTATTTGGAGACCTATGAGTTTCATGAAATTAAATGTCCAAACCCTCCCTTAATTGGGAATTTCTTAGACTTTTTTGTTTTTGTTTTTTTGTATATTTTTTTATTGGAGTTCGATTTGCCAACATATAGCCTAACACCCAGTGCTCATCCCGTCAGGTGCTCCTCTCACTGCCTGTCACCCAGTCACCCAATAGACTTTATTTTTTTAAATAAACTTTCTGCCCCTTTCTCCCTCTCCTCCCTTTCCGTGACTCTCATAATTTGCAGATTGTTCCTTTTGATGATATCTCTGTATCATGTAGGCTTTTTCATTCTTTTTTCCCTCTGGATCATTTCATAGGTCTTTTCTTCTAAAACACAAATTCTCTCATCTGTTTCATATATTCAGCTATTGATGCTCTCTATTGCAGCTTTCATTATATTCATCATATTCTTTAGCTCTAGAATTTCTTTTTCCTTTAATGATTTCTTTTTTTGTTACACTCCTCATTTTGTTTATGTATTGTTTTCGTGATTTACCTGATTTGTATTTCTCTGTTTGCTTGTATATTACTGAGCTTCCATAAAACAACTATTTTGATTTTTTTATGGGGTGAATCTTCATGTTCTTGTTGTCAGTTACTGGAGGATTATTGTGATCATTCTGATGTCATGTTTTCTTTATTTTTTGTGTCCTTTGAACTCTTGCACTGCTTTCTTTGCATGTGAGGTAGAAGTTTCCCCCTTTAGTCTTTACTGACCCACTTCAGGTGAGAAATGCCTTCTATCAGCCCTGCTAGGGATTCTAAGGCTTTCTCAGACCTTCTACAGATATACCTACTCCATACCTCTCTTATGGCAGAAGTCTTCAGCTTATAAGCCTTCTCTTGATCTTGCAGAGTCAGGTTATGTTCCACCAATATCCCTTTTGCTTTCCCAAGGACGTTCTCTCCCAGAGCTGGAAATTTGGACTGACTTTCTGCACTTCTTACTAGCAATCTGTGAAAGTTCACTCTTGCTATTGTTGGGAGCCAGTATGGGGAGTCAACTATGGAGTAGGAGATGAATGTGGGTAACACATGGAATACTGGGGATGCCCTTGGGCCAGCTGAGGGACCCAAGTAGAAGTTCACTAGTGGCTTTTGGACAGTTTCCCAATGGAGTACCTAATGTTAGTTAGTATGATTTACATCTCCTTAATACATTCAGTTCCAGGCCCTGGACTTTGCTTTCCCAGCTGCTTAATGCAAGTAATGCAGCTCAAGCCTCAATACACTGGATGAGGTTAAAGAGAAATGGGTTTTTTTGGGCAGCATACCATACAGTTAGGGAAGCCAGTTGCTCGCTCACACACTTTTACATTTCTTCTGTGGGAGAAAAAGCCAAGAATAGTTCTCCTGACTGTGAGCCGTGTTGCTTTGGGGGTAGGGTGATGCAGATAAAGTTAAACTTTTCCTCTTACTCTCTCCAATGTGTCCAGTCTTGCATTTTTCTTTTTTTTTTTAGTCAAATATAATTAACAGAATGTTTTTTTTTTTTAGTTTCAAGTGTACAATATGATGATTCAGCAATTCCATATATTACTCAGTGCTCATCAAGGTAAATGTGCTCTTAATCCCTTTCACCTGTTTCACCCATTTCCCTACCTACCTCTCTTCTGGCAACCATCGGTTTGTTCTCTGTATTTGAGTCTTTTTTGTTGTCTCTTTTTTTCTTTGTTCATTTGTTTTGTTTCTTAAATTCCACGTATGAGTGAAATTATATAGTATTTGTCTTTCTCTGACTGGCTTATTTCACTTAGCATTATACTTTATAGGCCCATGTTGTTGCAAATGGCAAGATTTCATTCTTTTTTAAGGCTAATATTCTATTGTGTTTATACATATACACACCACATCTTTTTTATCCATTTATCTATGGATGGATACTTGGGTTGCTTCCATAATCTGGCTGTTATAAATAATGCTACAGTAAACATAGTGGTGCATGTATCTTTTTGAATTAGTATTTTCATTTTCTTTGGGTAAATACCCAGTGGTGGAATTATGGGATTGTATGATAATTCTATTTTTTTATTTTTAGAGGAGCCTACAATTTATTTTCCACAGTGGCTGTACCAATTTCATTCCCACCAACAGTTGCAGGAGGGCTCCTTTTTCCTCCACATCATCACTAACACTTGTTATTTCTTATTGTTTTGATTTTAGCCATTCTGACATATGATGTAATATCTCACTGTGTTTTTTTATTTTAATTGCAGTGTAATTAACATACAGTAATATTAGTTTCGGGTGTATAATATAGTGCTTTGACAATTCCATATATTACTCAGTACTCATCATAAGTGTATTCTTAATCCCCTTCGTGTATTTCACCTGTCCTCTCACTCACCTTCCCTCTGGTAACCATCACTTTGTTCTCTATAGTTATGTCTATTTTTTTGGTTTGTCTCTTTTTTTATTCTTTTGCTCATTTATTGTGTTTCATAAACTCCACATATGAATGAATTATATGGTATTTGTCTTTCTCTGACTGATTTTGCTTAACATTATATGCACTAGGTCTATCCATGCTGTTGCAAATAGCAAGATCTCAATCTTTTTTATTGCTGAATAATATTCCATTGCTTATATATATATATATATATATACACACACACACATATATGTATATACACACACATCCATACACACACACACCACATCTTTATCCATTTATCTATTAGTGGACACTTGGATTGTGTTCATAATTTGGCTATTGTCAGTAATGCTGCAATAAATACAGAGGTGTGTATATCCCTTTGAATTAGTGTTTTCGTATTCTTAGGGTAAATATCCAGTAGTGTGATTACTGGATCATAGGGTAGTTCTATTTTTAATTTATGAGGAACCTCCATACTGTCTTCCACCATGGCTATACTAGTTTGCATTCCCACCAACAGTGTATGAAGATTTCTTTTTCTCTACATCCTTGTCAACCCTTGTTTCCTGAGTTTTTTATTTTAGCCATACTGACAGGTGTGAGGAGATAACTCATTGTGGTTTTGATGTGCATTTCCCTGTTGACTAGTGATGTTGAGCATCTTTCATGTGTCTCTTGGCCAGAAGTATGTCTTCTTTGGAAAAATACCTATTCAGATCCTCTGCCCACTTTTAATTGGATTATTTGGTTTTTTGGTGTTGAGTTGTGTAAGTTCTCTATATATTTTGGATATTAATCCCTTATCAGATATATTATTTGCAAATATCTTCTCCTATTCAGTAGGTTGCCTTTTCATTTTGTTGATGGTTTCCTTTGCCATGCAAAAGCTTTTCACTTTGGTGTAGTCCCAATACTTTAATTTTGCTTTTGTTTTCGTTGCTAGAGGAGACATATCTAAAAAAAATGTTTCTATGATTCAGGTCAAAGAAATTACTGCCTATGTTTTCTTCTGGAAATTTTTATGATTTGAGGTCTCACATTTAAGTTTTCTATGTATACTATTATGTGATCTGCAAATAGTAAAAGTTTTACTGCCTCCTTACCAATTTGATTGGCTCTTTTTTTCCTTGTCTGATCTCTGTAGCTAGGACAATCAATACTATGTTGAGTAAAATTGGTGAAACTGGATATCCTTGTCTTGTTCCTGAAGGTAGAGGAAAAGCTCAGTTTTTCACCATTGGTTATGATGCTAGCTGTGCATTTCTTATATATAGCCTTTATTGTGTTGAAGTGTGCTCCCTCTAAACCTACCTTGTTGAGGTTTTTTTTTTTTTATGATGAATGTTGTACTTTGTCAGATGCCTTTTCTGTATCTCTTAGGATCATATGGTTTTTATCCTTTCCTTTATTAATACACTATTTCATAGTGATTTAGGAATATTGAACCACCTTTGCATCACTGGGATAAATCCCACATGATTGTGATGAGTGATTTTTTAAAATGTACTATTGGATGGAGTTGGTTTGTTAATATTTTGCTGAGGACTTTTACATGTACGCTCATGAGAGATATTGGCCTAGACTTCTTTTTTCATATGTCTGTTTTTGGTATGAAAATAATGCTGGCCTCATAGAATGAATTTGGAAGTGTTTCTTTCTTTTCTGTTTTATGGAATAGTTTGAGGAGAATAGGTAATAACCCTTCTTTAAATGTTTGGTAGAATTTACCTGTGAAGCCATCTGGTCCTGGACCTTTATTTGTTGGGACATTCTTGATTACTGTTTTAATTTCATGGCTAGTTATTAGTGTGTTCAAATTTTTTTTTTCTTTTGAATTCTGTTTTGGCAGCTTGTATGTTTCTGGGAATGTGCCTATTTCTTCTAGGTGGTCCAATTTGTCATATAATTTTTCATAATATTTTCTCATAATCCGTTCTTATTTTTATGGTGGTGGTGGTTCTTACTTCTCCTCTTTCATTTTTGGGTTTATTTATTTGAGTTCTCTATCTCTCTCTTTCATTTTCTCTGATGGGTCTGGTGAAACCCAGGGTTAGCAATTTTGTTGCTGAAAGGGTTAGCAGTTTTGTTGATCTTTTCAAAGAACATCTCCTGGTTTCATTGGTATATTCTATTTTTTTTTCAGTCTCTATTTCATTGATTTTTGCTCTAATCTTTATTATTTGCTTATATCTACTGGTGTTGGGTTTATTCTTCTTTTTCTAGCTCCTTTATGTGTAGGATTCAGTTGTATATTTGAGATTTTTCTTGCTTCTTGAGGTAGGCCTGTATTGCTATAATCTTCTCTCTTATAGTGTTTGCTGCAATCAAAGATTGGGGGGGGCTGTTGTGTTTTCATTTTCATATGTCTGAATGTGTTTTTTAGTTTCTTCTTTGATTTCTTGGTTGACCCATTCATTATTTTGTATCATGTTATACTTGTGTTCTTTCCAGTTTTTTTCTCATGTTTGATTTCTAATTTAATACCATTGTGGTTGGAAAAGATACAGGATATGATTTCAGTCTTTTTAAATTTATTGAGATTTGTTTTGTGGCCTAATGTGATCAATTCTGGAGAATATTCCATGTGCACTTGAAAAGTGTATTCTGCTGTTTTCGGATGGAGTGTTCTGAATATATCTGTTAGATCCATATGGTGCAATGTATCATTCAAAGCCACTGTTTCCTTGTTGATTTTCTGGCTGATATATCCATTGATATAAGTGGGATATTAAAATCTCCTATTGTTCTATTACTGTCAATTTCTTCCTTTTGTGTCTGTTAACAGTTGCTTTGTGTATGCACTGAAGTCCCTTTTTGGGTGCATAAATATTTATAATTGTTATATCTTCATGTTGGATTGTTCCCTTTATGATTGTGTAGTGTCTTTCTTTGTCTCCTTTTACAGTCTTTGAAAAAGTCTTTTTTTTTTTTTTTTTTTTTTTTTTTTAGTTATAAGTATTGCTATACCAGCTTTCTTTTCACTTACATTTGAAAGGAAATGTTTTCCCATCCTTTTGCTTCCAATCTGCATGTATTTTTACATCTGAAGTGAGTCTCTTGAAGGCATCATATAAGCGGGTCTTGCTTTTTTAATCTATTCAGTCACCTTGTATCTTTTGATTGAAGCATTTAGTCCATTTGCAATGAAAGTAATTATTGGGGATCCCTGGGTGGTGCAGCGGTTTAGTGCCTGCCTTTGGCCCAGGGCGCGATCCTGGAGACCCGGGATCGAATCCCACGTTGGGCTCCCGGTGCATGGAGCCTGCTTCTCCCTCTGCCTATGTCTCTGCCTCTCTCTCTCTCTCTCTCTCTCTCTCTGTGTGTGACTATCATAAATAAATAAAAATTTAAAAAAGAAAGTAATTATTGAATAAGTATGTACTTCTTGCCATGTTGTTTCTTGTTTTATAGTTATTTTTCACTTGTTTTCTTTCTTTCTTTCTTTCTTTCTTTCTTTCTTTCTTTCTTTCTTTCTTTCTTTCTTTCTTTCTTTCTTTCTTTCTTTCTTTCTTTTCTGGTTCTTTCTTCTTTTCCTCTATCCACTTGTGGTTTGATGGCTTTCTTTAGTGATATGCTTGGATTTCTCTCTTTTTATTTTTTGCATATCTTTATAGGTTTTGATTTATGGTTACCATTAGGTTCATATGTAACATCTTAGGCATATAGCAGTTTATATTAAATTGATGGTTGCTTAAGTTTGAACCGATTCCAGAAACACTAAATTTTTACTCCTCCCATATTTTATGTATATGTTGTCGTACTTTACATCCTTTTATTTTGTGACTCCTTTGACCAATTTTTACAGATATTTGATTTTACTGCTTTTGTGCTTTTTCCTTCATATGGGTTTTATAAGTGATCAATTTACTTTTATTGTGATTGGCCCTTTTCTATATTTTCTATCTTTTTAAAAAATCTCACTAAGATCCTTCACTCTTTTCTAAAGTACAGTGACTCTATGAGCATTACTTTGAAGTTTTTACCAGGCACATTGATAATCTCTGTTTCATTTAGTTCTTTTGCTTTGATTTTGTCCTATTCTTTCATTTGAAAGATGTTTTCTATCTTTTTATTCTATCTAACTCCCTGTTTGCTTCCGTGGGAAGGGAAAGCCAATTACATCTCCAGCTCTTGAAAGTAGTGGCCTTATGAAGAAGAGGTCCTATGGTGCCCTGTAGCACAGTGTTCCCTGATCACTAGAACCACATGCTTCAGGGTGTCTCCTTTATGGGTTGTGTATGCTCTACTCTTGTGGCTGAACCACATTTGTCTTCAGTATATTCAGTTGCAATGGCCTACTTTGTCTCTTGTGGGCAGAGTTTGGTCTCTGTGCTGTCAGGGGCCAGTCTGGTACCTCTTTGGTCTTGTAGTTAGGCAGTGTGTCACGTTTATCAGTCAAACCAGATGCCTGCCCTCAGCCCATTTACTGGGGCTGCAGTTGCACCAGACTGCAGAGTGGTCTCCCTGTGTTGTCTCCTGAGAGTTGGTGGGTGTGGCCTACACTCAAACTGTATGTTTACCCCCAGTCTATCTTCTGCGGCTGCAGTGGGACTGGTGTGTGTGGTTATTTTCCCTTTTCCTCAAGGCAGGAGTCCCTTTGGAGTGGTGCCAGTCCCTGCACGGGCTGCTTGTATGATATGCAGCAGGAGCCGCTTTGGAAAGGACTCCTGCTGTTCAAAGTAGGTTGGATAGGACCATCCACAAGACAACTGGGGGAGGGGGATTGGGGGCGAGGAGTGGCACCTACCAGTTTTTTTGCTCTTAGAGAAGTCTGAAGAGATCCCTTCCCCTCCAGCACATGGAATAATCCTCTTTTAGGTATACTCTAGATGCTTTTCAAAGGGATCCCAAAACAATGGGATTGTTTGTTATGCTCTTTTTTTAAGGGTGGGGACTCTGTTTCCTATTGCCCTCTGGCTCTTCCAGTCCCACTGATTTTTAAAGTACCCAGAGTTAAGACCTTTTGATTGTAAAAACTTGCAAAGTTAAGCCTGACTGACCTTCAAAGCCAAATGTTATCAGGATTTTTTTAGAGATTTATTTATTTAGTTACTTCCAAGAGACAGTGCAAGTGGGGGGAAGGGACAGAGGGAGAGGGAATGAGAAACTCAAGCAGACTCCATGCTGAGCACAGAGTCCAATGTGGGGCAACCAGTTGAGCCCATTGATTTCAATCCTGAAATCAGACCTGAGCCAAAACCAAGAGTTAAACACTTTAACCAACTGCATCGCCCAGGTGCCCTGATTCCATCTAGTGTATTTTTGTTTAAAGATTTTTAAAATTTATTTATGAGAGGCACAGAGTGAACTAGGCAGAGACATAGGGAGAGGGAAAAGCAGGGTCCTTGTGGTGAGCCTGATGCCAGACCCTATCCTGGGATCCCGGGATCATGCCCTGAGTGGAAGGCAGACACTCAACCACTGAGCCACCCAGGCATCCCCATCTGGTGTATTTTTAATTTTAGTTATTGAGTTCTTAATCTCTACTTGGTTCTTTTTGTTGAGGGTCTCACCGAGCTCCTCCATTCTTTTCTCAAGTCTATGGAGTATCTTTATAACCATTGCTTTTAATTTTCAATCAGGCATATTACTTATCTCTGTTTTGCTTAGGTATCTTGCTGTGATTTTGTCCTATTTCATTTTTCTCTGTCTCCTCACTGTGGCTAACTCTTTGTGTCTGTTTCTTTGTGTTAGTAAAGTCAGCTATGTCTCTTGCCCCTGAAAGTAGTGGCCTTATGAAGAAGAGGTTCTGTAGTGCCTTACAGTACAGTGTACACTGTTCACCAGAACCTAATGCTCCAAGGGTGTCTCCAATGTGTGTTGCATTTGGTCTGCTATTGTGGCTGAGCCGTTTTTGCCTTCAGTCCTGTTATCTGCAATGGCCTACTTTGTGTACTGTGGGTGGAGGATTACCCTTCTGTTGTTAGTGGGGCAGTTGAGCCACCTTAGATTTATATTGAGTCAGAGTAGGCATTTGACAGAAACGTAGTAGAACCAAACTGCAGGATGCTTTCCTATCTTGTCCCCTGAGAAACTTTTGTTGGTGGGTGGGGCCTGCATTCAGTCTAGTCTGTCTCTAGCCTACTGCTGGGGTCACAGTCAGACTGGTGTGTTTGGTTATCTTCCCCTCTCTCCTGGACAGCAGTCACTTTGGAGTGGTGCTGACCCATCAGGGCTGGTTGCATACTGCCAGGCTTGTGGCACTGCTTTGGATTGGCTCCAGCCCAGAGCATACCAAGAGTTGTCAGGACCATAGGAGGACAAGAGTCAGGGCGGGTGGTATTAGCTAGGTTCAGATTGGAGGGGGTGGACTCAGAAGTGCTGAGGGTCGGGAGCATGGTATGGTGTTATTAGCAAGGTTTGCACCGGTCTGCTATGGGTGAGGACTTGGAGCCAAGTCCTGGCTGGAGGGGGCTTGTCTATAGACTGTGGGAGCAGGGGCACTGTTAGCAAACTAGGTAGTGAGTGTTGGTGCAGCACTGGCTTCCACAGATGTCTGTGTGTCTAGGTGAAGGGCAGGGGAGGGATAGGATGCCTACCAGCTTCTTTGTTCCTAGAGAAGTCTCCCACGGATCCCGATCCCTAATCCTCCATCACATACGCTAAGCAAATCACCCTTCCATATACTCCAGGTGTTTTTCAAATTGCTGCTTCAATGCTGTATCTCTAATGGGCTGTTGTACTATGTCTTTAAGGGTGGGAACTCAGTTTTTTAATTGCCTTCCCAGCTTTCCCAGAGCCAAGCCTGTTGATTTTTAAAGTTTCAGATGCTAAGCCCCACTGATTGTAAGAACTTGCAAAACTCAGCCCCTCTGGTTTTCAAAGCCAAATGTTATGGGGATTCCTCTCTTCCGTATAGGTTCCTCAGTTTGAGAGTCTGTTTCTCTCTCTCTGCATCCACAGCATTCCTCCTTCCCACAGAAAGTTCCACAGGTCTGTTTAGCTTCCAATCACATCTCTGCCCTTCCTACCTTCTTCCTTGTAGCCTTTTCTCTACCTTTAGCTGTGAGGAGAGTCTGTTCTGCCAGTCTTCGGGTCATTTTCTGGATTATTTACATTGATGTATGTGTTACCTAGTTGTATCCATGGGATAAGGTGTGCTTAGGGTCCTCCTACTCCTTTATCTTTCATGGAAGTTACAGATTGTTATGCGTTGGTAAATTAAGTTTTATAGTTCTGTAATGTTTCCATTTTATCCCTGATAAATTTTCTTTCTCTGAAATATCTTTGTTTGAAATTTATATAGTTCTTCCAGCCTTCCTTTGATTTGTGTTTCATATTTATATTAAAGTGAGTTTCTTATAAATATATATAGTTGGGCCTTTTTTTCCCCTTCGCTCTGACATTCTGTATTTTAATTGTATATAAGTTCATTTACATGTAGAGGGTATTATGCTAAGTGAAATAAGTCCAAGAAAGACAAGTACTATATGATTTCACTCACAGGTGGAATTTAAGAAACAAAAGATGTAGGGAAAGGAAAGGAAAAATAAAATAAGATGAAAACAGGGCAGCCCCGGTGGTGCAGCGGTTTGGCGCCACCTGCAGCCTGGGGTATGATCCTGGAGACCCGGGATCGAGTCCCACATTGGGCTCTCTGCATGGAGCCTGCTTCTCCCTCTCCCTCTCCCTCTCCCTCTCCCTCTCCCTCTCCCTCTCCCTCTGCCTGTCTCTGCCTCTCTCTCTGTGTCTATGAATAAATAAATAAAATCTATTTTTTTAAGATGAAAACAGAGAGGAAGGAAAACCATAAGAGACTCTTAACTATAGGGGATAAACTGAGGGTTGTTGGAAGGGGGGTGTATATAGAGGGGGATGGGGTAACTGGGTGATAGCATTAAGGAGGGCACTTGATGTAATGAGCACTGGGTATTATATGCAACTGATGAATCACTGATTCTATCCCTGAAATTGGTAATACACTATATGTTAATTTATTTGAACTTAAATAAAACATTAAAAATTTTTTTAAATAAAATGATTATTGATAGGGGTACTTGGGTGGCTCAGTCAGTGGGATAGCTGACTCTTGATTTTGGCTCAGGTCATGAACTCGAAGTCATGAGATCAAACCCCATGTTGGGCTCTATGCTGAGCATGGAGCCTACTTAGGATTCTCTCTCTCCCTCTCCTCCTCCCCTGCACACGTGCACAGGCATTTTCTCTCTCTCCCTCTTTCTCAAATAAATAAGTGATTATCGATATAGTTGGATTAATATTTACCATATCTGTAACTATTTTCTATTCATTGTCCTCCTCTTTGTTTGTTTTTTTTGTGTGTGTGTGTCCCACTCATTTATTGCTTTTTCTGGTTTTAGTATTTTATATGATTCTGTTATATCTCATGTTAGCATATCAGTATACTCCTTTAAAAAAAACTTTTTAGTGGTTGCCATAGAATTTCCAATATACACTTTCAACTAAGTCCACATTTAAACAACACTATACAACAGCAGGAATGGTGCAGATATCTTATAATAGTGTTTGAAAATCTTCCCTCTTATCCTTGATAACATTGCTGTCAATCATTTTATTTATCCATAGGTATAATCATCTAATATATTGTTACTATTATGTTGAACAAACTGTTTCTGCTGGGTCAGTTAAGAGTAAGAAAGATAAAAGATTTTATTTTACCTTCACTTATTTTTTTCTATCTTCCTTTATTGACATAGATCTGAGTTTCTGACATATATCCTTTTCTTTCTCTGTGAAGAATTTGACATTTCTTCTAAGGCAGATCTACTGGCAACAAATTCGTTTAGTTTTTGTTTGTCTGAAAAGGTCTCTTTCTTCTTCACTTTAGAAGCACATTTTCTCCAGATATAGAATTCTAGTTTGGAGGGTTTTTTTCCTTCTATACTTTGAATATTTTACTCTATTCTCTTCTTGTGTGCATGATTTCTGAAGAGAAGTCTTATATAATTCTTATCCGTACTCCTCTATAGGTGATGTGAATTTTTCCCTTTGGCTTCTTCAGGATTTTATCTTTGTACTTTATTTTCAGCAATGTGAATGCTATATGCTTACATGTAGTTTTCTGTCACTTGGTGTTCTCCGTGTTTCCTGGATTGTTGGGTTGGTCTCACTAATTTTGGCGATTTCTTCTTATTATTACTTCAAATATTTCTTTTGTTCATTTTTGTCTTTTTTATATTTCTGATAGTTATATTATGCATATATTACATCTTTTTAAATTGTCTTACAATTTTTGGATGTTTTATTTCTATTTTCCCATTATATTTTCTCTTTGCATTTCAGTTTGGGCAGTTGTATTGAATTTTCAAGTTTACCAATATATTCATAGGCTGTGTCTGATCTGATGATGATCCCATCAAAGGCCTTCTTTATTTCTGTCACATGCTTTTGATTACTAGCATTTCCAACTCTCTGCTTACTTTACCTATCTGTTCTTGTATGTTGTCCAATTTTTCTGTTGGAGCCCATAGAATACTAATAATAGTTATCTCGTATCATTGTCTAATAAAGTCCAAATCTCTGTATATACAAGTCTGGTTCTCTTGCTTTCTTTACCTCTTTAGACTGTACTTTTTGCCTTTTGGTATGTCCTGAAATTTTTTTTTTAATCCGAATGTGTTTTGTTGGGTAAAATTCATTGAAGTAAATAGGCCTTTAGTGTGAAGTTGTGTTTATCTATGAGTTAGGTTTGATTGCTTTTTGCTGTAGCTCTATATTGCAAAGGCTAAAATTTCTTCTATTCTTTTTCTCTTTTGTCTTTGAGTTCACTTAGGGAGTCCTTCTTAAATAGAGCCTGAGCCTTGTAGTTCTTTCAACTGTAATCCCTTGTTAATACACGGTAGCCTTGTTGATGTAGTAGTAAGTTGTGGCAGAGAGAAGCTGTCTATTATCCTTGATTAGGTCTTAGTCTTTTAGTGAGCTTGTGCCTCTGAAATGTGACCATCACAAGTGTTTCTCAGATTTTTTTTTTTCCTCCTTAGATGAGACAGGAAGAATGGAGAGTATCTGAATTAGGGATTCCATTCTTCCATGTTGATTAGTCTTTGTTCAAATCATGGTTATGCTCCATCAAAATTGTCTCCCTTGAGGGCAGACCTTTGTCAAGGAGAGCAGGATGCTCTAGGATTATTTCAAAATAGTTACTTTTCTCCTCACTTGGCGGAAAGCATGAGAGGACTTTTCTCTGAAAAACTGCTGTGTTCTTGGAGGGGAAAATAATGATAATGTGGGGACCTTCCTAGGGCTGGGACCCCAGGAGGTTTTTTTCTCTCAAGCTAGTCCATGTTCATTCTCCCAACAAATAGTCAGTAGTGTTACTGCACATGGCTGGTTTCAATGATAGTTTCTGTTCCTGGTAAGTGTGATTCTCTGTATTCACCTTTATTGATATTTTGGGAGGTAGAGGTTTGTTCTATGTTCTTAATTCTCTGATGGAGAGTTTTTTATTGTCAGATTTACAGTTGTTTTATGTTGTGAGGTTGGAAATAATGATTTACAAGCTCTATACATGCTGGAACAGAAACCAAAAGTCTGTTTGTATCTTTAGTGACTGGTTGGATTATTTTAGTGAAGTCTTTCTTCCCCTTCCAATGTGAAGATGTTTCTCAAAGTGTGCGGACTTGAGTATGTTCACAGTTATCCTGGAATGACAGTGGTTTTGGCAGGGCCATGTTGTACATTATGTCCCTAGTACTTATTTATAACTAGAAGTTTGTACCTTTTGACCACCTTCCTTCAGTTTCCTTTCTCCCTCTCCTCTGCCTCTGGTAACTACAACTCTAATTGTTTTTCTGTGAGTTTGTTTTTGTTGTTGTTTGTTTGTGTTTAGGTTCCAAATATAAGTGAGTATTTGTCTTTATTTGTCTGACTTAATTCACTTAGCATAATTCCTACAAGTTTCATCCATGTAGTTAGTTGCAAATGATAAGATTTTCTCATTTTATTATGGCTGAACAATATTCCTGTGTGTGTGTGTGTGTGTGTGTGTGTGTGTACCACATTTGAACATAGGAGTATAGATATCTCTTCAGGATAGTGATTTCATTTCCTTCATATATATGCCCAGAAGTGGGATTGCTGCATTGTATGGTAGTTCTGATTTTTTGAAGAACCTCCAATTGTTTTCCATGGTGGCTGCACCAATTTTCATTCCTACTAACAGTGCATAAGGGTTCCCTATATGTATATCACAACTTGTTTTCCATTTATCCACTAATGAACATGTGTTAGGTGTAGTAAATACTACTATAAACATGGAGGTACAGATAATCTTTTTTAGTTAGTGTTTTCATTTCCTTTGGATATATTTTCAGAAGTGGTATTTCTGGATCATATGGTAGTTTTATTTTTAATTCTCCATTTAAAAAATTGAAGTATAGTTGGCACACAATGTTACATTAGTTTTAGGTGTACAACATAGTGATTTGACAGCTCTGTATGTTTTGCTATGCTCACCACAAATGTAGCTACCCCCTGTCACCATCCAATGGTTATTACAATTCCATTGACTATATTCCCTATGCTGTACTTGTTCATTCCATAACTGGAAACTTGTATCTTGCAGTCTCCTTCTTCCATTTGCCCATCCCTCCATCTCCTCCCCCACCATGACATATTTATGGGACTATTTCTGCTTTGTTCCATTTGTTTTGTTTTTTTCTAGATTCCACATATGAGTAAAATCATATGATGTTTGTATTTTTCTGTCTGACTTATTCCACTTAGCATAATACCTTCTAGGTCCATCCATGTTGTTGCAAATGTCAAGATCATATTCCATTGTATTTATCTACTATATCTTCTTTATCCATTCATCTTTGGTGGATTTATGGATTGCATCTGTATCTTGTCTATTGTGAGTAATGCTGCAGTAAACATAGGAGAGCATATATCTTTCCAAATTAGTGTTTTTCTTTTATTTGGGTAAATACCTAGTAGTGGAATTACTGGATCATATGGTATTTCTATTTTTAATTTTTTTGAGAAAACTTCATACTGTTTTCCTTAGTGGCTGTACCAATTTACATTCCTACTAGCAGTGCAGTTCCTTTTTCCTCTCATCCTCAGCAACATTTGTTGTTTTATGAGTTTTTGATTTTACCCATTCTGACTGGTGTGAGGTGATATATCATTATGGTTTTGGTTTGTATTTCCCTGATGATTAGTGATGTGCATATTTTCATGTTTGTTGGCCATCGATACGTCTTCTTTGGAAAAATATCTTCAGATCCTCTGCCAATTTTTTTTTTAGTATTTTTTAAAATTTAATTTCAATTAGCTAACATATAGTACATCATTAGTTTCAGATGTAGTTTTCAATAATTCATCAGTTGCATATAACACCCAGTGCTCATCACATCACATGCTCTCCTTAATGCCCATCACTTAGTTACCCCAACTCCTGACCCACATCCCCTTCAGCAATCTTCAGTTTGTTTTCCAGAGTTAAGAATCTCTTATGGTTTTTCTCCCTTTCTGATGACTTCCCGTTTAGTTTTCCCTCCCTTCCCTTATGGTCCTCCAAACTATTTCTTATATTCCACATATGAGTGCAACCATATAATTCTCTTTTTATTTTTTTTTAATTCTCTTTTTCTGATAGACTTATTTCATTTATCATAATACCCTCCAGTTTCATCACGTTGATGTAAATTGCAGGTATTCATCTTTTCTGATGACTGAGTGTGTGTGTGTGTGTGTGTGTGTGTGTGGTGTGTATAAATCACATCTTCTTTATCCATTTACCTGTCAATGATCTCTTGGTCTTTCCACAGTTTGGCTATTGTGGACATTGCTGCTATGAACATTCGGGTGCAGGTGCCCGTTTGTTTCACTATATCTGTATCTTTGGGGTAAATAGTAGTGCAATTGCTAGGTCATAGGGTAGCTCTATTTTTAACTTCTTGAAGAACCTCCATACTGTTTTCCAGCATGGCAGTACCAGCTTGTATTCTTACCAACAGTCTAAGAGTGTTCCCCTTTCTCTACATCCTCGTCAACATTTGTTGCTTCCTATCTTGTTAATTTTACCCATTCTAATTGGCGTAAAGTAGTATCTCATTGTGGTGTGATTTTTATTTCCCTGATGACAAGTGATGTTGAGCATTTTTTCATATGTATGTTGGCCATTTGTATGTCTTTTTTTAGAGAAATATCTGCCCATTTTTAAAATGGATTACTTGGGGGTTTTGTTGTTGTTACTGTTGAATTGTATAGGTTTTTGGACATTAACCCCTTATTGTATATATCATTTTCAAATATCTTCTCAGACAGGTTGCCTTTTTAGTTTGTTGATGATTCCTTCACTGTACAAAACCTTTTTTATTTTACTTAGTCTCAATAGTTTATTATTGCTTTTGTTTCTCTTGCCTAGGGAAACAAATATAGAAAATATTGCTAAGGCCAATATCAAAGATCACTGCCTGTTTTCTTCTTGCAGTTGTATGGTTTCAGGTCTCTCATCTGGCTTTTTAATCCATTCTGGGTTTGTGTGTGTCTATATGGTGTAAGAAAGTGGTCCAGCTTCATTCTTTTGCATGTAGTTTTTTAGGTTTTCCTTATACCATTTACTGAAGATGTTGTCTTTTCCCCATTGTATTTTCTGGCCCCTTTTCAATGATTAATTATATTATTAATATATTAATTATTATTAATTACATTATCATTCTTCTTTCTCAAGATTAATTTGTCTACTTGGGTCTTTTGTTATTCTATACAAACTTTAGGATTATGTGCTCTAGTTCTGTGAAAAATGCTGTTAGTATTTTGATAGTAATTGCATTGAATCTGAGATAGCTCTGGGTAGGATGGACATTTTAACAATATTAATTCTTCAGTTCTTCCAGTGAGCATGGTATATCTTTTCATGTTTTTGTCCTCTTCAATTTCTTTCATCTGTGTTTCATAGTTTTCAGAGTACAGGTCTTTCACCTCCTGGTGAAAAGTAGGTATTTTATTCTTTTTGGTGCAGTTGTAAATGGAATTGTTTTTTAATTTCTCTTTTTGTCGCTTCATTATCAGTATACAGAAATACAGCAGATTTCCATATATTAATTTTGTGTCTTTCATCTTTACTGAATTCATCTATTACTTCTAAGGCTTCTTTTGGTTTTCTATGTAGAGTGTCATGCTATCTGCAAATAGTGAAAGTTTTTCTTCTTCCTTACCAGTTTGCTTGCTTTTATTTCCTCTCCTTGTCTGATTACTGTTTCCAGTACTATGTTCAATAATGTGGTGAGAGTGAAATCCTTTTCTTGTTACTAATCTTAAGGAAAAGCTCTCAACCATTTGCCATTGAATATGATAATAGCTGGGGTTTGTCATATATGGCTTTATTATGTAGAGATATGTTCCCTCTTGATCCACTTTGTTGGGAGTTTTTATCATGAACAGATGTTGAATTTGTCAAATGTTTTTCTGTATCTATTGAGATGATCATGTGGTTTTTATCCTTCATTTTGTTAACATTGTATGTTACATTGATTGATTGCTGAATATTGAACCATTCTGACATCCTCAGAGTAAATCATAATTGATCATTGTGAATGAGCCTTTTTAATCTTAAATGTGTTTTGCTAATGTTTTGTTGAGGATTTTGGATCTATGTTTATCAGGATATTGACCTGTAGTTTTATTTTGTTTTGTAGTATCTTTGTCTGGTTTTCATATGAGAGTAATGCTGGCTTTGTAAAATGTATTTGGAAGTTTTCCTTTCTCTTCTATTTTTTTTCAATAGTTGGAAGAGAATAGGTATTAACTGTTCGTTAAATATTTGGTAAGTTTCACTTGTGAAGTCCTCTGGTCCTGGAATTTTATTTGTTGGAGTGTTCTGATTACCAGTTCGATTTTGTCACTAGTAATTGGTCTGTTTAGATTTTCTACTTTCTGATTCAATTTTGGAAAATTGTGTATTTCTAGGAATTTATACATTTCTTCTAGGTAGTCTCATTTGTTGACATATAATTTTTCATGACTGACTCATAATCCTTTGTATTTCTGTGGTGTCAGTTATTACTTTTCCCTTTCATTTCTCATCATATTTACTTGGGTCTTCTTTATTTCTTGATGAATCTGAAGGCTTATCAATTTTACCTTTTCAAAATACCAGCTCTTAGTTTTATTGATCTTTTTATTGTTTTTTAGTTTTTATTTAACTCATTTTTGCTTTGATCTTTATTATTTCCTTCCTTCTAGTAACTTTGGCTTTGTTCTTTTTCTAGTTCCTGTGGATAAAAGATTAGGTTGTTTATGTAGATTTTTCTTGTTCCTTGAGGTAAGCCTGTATTGCTATAAATTTTCCTCTTAGAGTTGATTTTCCTGTGTCCCAAAGATTTTGAAGTGTTATTTTTTGTCTTGGGATGTTTTAAAATTTCCTCTTTGATTTTTTGTTGTTGTTGACTCATTTGTTGTTTAATAGGATGTTGGTTAGGATTCGTATGTTTGTGGTTTTTTGTTTTGTTTCTTTATTTTGTATTTTTAGGGGTTTTGTTGTTTTCTTCTTGTAGTTCTAGTTTCTTATCACTGTCATCAGAAAAGATATGTTTTCAATCTTCTCAAATTCATGTGTTTTGTAGCCTAACATATGATCTGTCCTCAAGAATGTTCCATGTACACTTGAATGTGTATTCTATCATTTTTATTTTTATTTTTATTTTTGTATTCTATCATTTTTAGATGGAATATTCTCTATGTATGTTGAGTCCATCTGGTCTAATAATGTCGTTCAAAGACACTGTTTCCTTAATGATTTTCTGTCTAGATGATCTACCCATTGTTCTAAGTGAGGTGTTCAAGTCCCTTCCAATTATTGTCAGTCACTACCTTTATATGTTAAAATTTGCTAGGTGTTTCAATATTGGGTGCATAGATATTTATAATTGTTATATCCTCTTGTTGGATTGATCCCTTTATAGTTATGTAATGCACCTCTTTGTTTCTCATCACAGTCTTTGTTTAAAAGTCTATTTTGGGGCAGCCCGCATGGCTCAGCGATTTAACACTGCCTTCGGCCCAAGGCCTGATCCTGGAGACCTGGGATCGAGTCCCACATTGGGCTCCCTGCATGGAGCCTGCTTCTCCCTCTGCCTGTGTCTCTGCTCTTCTCTCTATGTATCTCTCATGAATAAATAAACAAAATAAAAAAAAATAAAAGTCTATTTTGTCTGATATAAGTATTGCTACTCCAGCTTTTTTTTTTCCACTTCCATTTCATGGAACATATTTTTCCAGCCCTTCACTTTCAGTCTGTATGTGTGTTTATGTTTGAATTGAGTCTCTTATAGGCAGCATATAGGTGGTCTTGTTTATTTTTTCCATTCTATCGCCCTATGTCTTGATTGGAGCATTCAGACCATTTATCTTTAGAGTAATTTTTGGTAGGTATGTACTTATTGCCATTTAGTGGATTGTTTTCTTGTTGTTTTATAGTTCCTATCTGTTTCTCCTCTTGTTCTCTTTCCGTGTAGCTGGTGTTATTCTGGTCTTTCCTTTTCTTTATTTTTTTTGTGTATCTATTATGGGTTTTTGGTTTTGGGTTAAGGTTCATATATAACATCAGAAGTATTTAGCAGTTTATATTAAGTTGATGGTCACTTAAGCTCTAATGCATTCTAGTCACTCCTTCCCTCCATAGTCATATTTTATGAATAAGTTGTCATGTTTTACATATTTTTATTTTGTGAATTTCCCTCTAACTTTTTAGTTATATCTAACTATAACTAAATAAATAACTAGATATAAACTAAAAGCTAGTTTATATCTAACTTTTTTAGATATAATTGATTTTCTTTGCCTTTTAACTTTCATACTAGTTTTATAAGTGGCTGCTCTATTAACTTTACTGTATATTTGCTTTTCTGCATGACATTTTTCCCTTTCATAATTTTCTCATAATTATGGACTTTTCTACTTAACAAAGTCCCTTTAACATTTCTCACAAGGCTAATTTAGTGGTGACGAACTACCTTAACTTTTGTATGTCTCAGAAATTCTTTATCCCTCCTTCAATTCTGAATAATAACCTTGCTGGGTAGAGAATTTTTGGTTGTAGGTTTTTCTTTTTGGCACTTTATATCATGCCACTCTCTTCTGCCCTGAAAAGTTTCTGCTGAAAAATCAGCTGATAACCTTATGGAGTTTGCCTTTTATATAACTAATTGCTTCTTTCTTGCTGCTTTTAAAATTCTCTATCTTGAAACTCTTTGGGTTCATCTCATTTGGAACTCTCTGTGATTGGAGCATTCAGACCATTTATCTTTAAAGTAATTATTGATAGGTATGTACTTATTTCCATTTTCTATGCTTTTCTTTTTCTCTTTCCCACTGGAATCCCTATAATAGGAATATTTGTTCACTTGATGTTGTCTAAGAGATCCTTTGACCTATCCTCATTTTTATTTTTATTTTTATTTTTTGCTATTTTGCTTGGGTGCTGTCCATTACTCTGTCTTCCACATTGCTGATTCATTCTTCTGTGTCCTCCAATCTATTGTTGATTCCCATTAGAAGGAATCAACTAACAACTAAATAATATTTTTTCATATTGGTTACTGTATTTTTCAACTCTGATTGTTTTTTTGTTTGTTTGTTTTTTGTTTTTGTTTTTGTTTTTGTATTTTCTGTTTCTTTGCTGAAGTTCTCACTGAGTTCATCCAATCTTCTCTCCATTCCAGTGAGCATGTTTGTGGTCTTACTTTGATCCTTTTTATCAGAGAGATTAGTTACCTCCCATATCATTTCATTCTTTTTCTAAAGTTTTGTCTTTTTATTTTATTTGGAGCATATTCCTCTGTCTTAATTTTTCTTGCCTTTCTGTGTTTGTTTCTATGAGTTAGGAAGAAGAGCTAATTTTCATAAACTTGAAGGAATATTCCTGTATGTTATCATTCTCTGTATAGACTGTGCCTGGTAAATTTTGCTAGCTGGCTGAAAATGTGGCTGAATGGGCTGGGGGATCTGGGACATTCAGTGCTGAGGCTGTCTTGGTGGGATGGCTGGAGCTAAAGTGGCCATGGATTGGGGCTGTCCTGGGATTCTGTGCACAGAAGGCATCTTGGTTGGACCCAGCTTTCCCTTGGGTGGAAGGTTGAGCTGTCCTGGGACTCCTTGCACAGAGGACACTCTAGCAGGACAACTGAAGCTGAAGTGGCTTCAAGTCTGAGGGAGGCTCAGAGCTCTTTGCATAAGAGGCAGTGTGATATGATGGATCAACCTGAAATGGTGCAAGTTGGAGCATTCTTGGGCACTCCACAGGTGGGGCACTTTGGCAATGTTAATGGAACCAGTATAGGTGTGGCCCTGGAGTGTTCTAGCATGCTTTGTGCCTGAATCACCTTGCCTGCCTTTTATAGAGAGCTTTAAATATTCCATTCTATCTCTATTATGGTCATATAAGCTGTACTCCATTTTGGATTTACTTTTCACTCTAAGAGTATATACTTTGCACTTTTAATTGTCATAGTCTACCTTCAAATAATATATTACTACATAGTACACTTTAATTTCTTCCTTCTCACCATTTATCCTACGGTTCTTACATTTTACTTCTTCATGTATTGTGTACCTCATAGTGCATTATTATTATTTTCACTTTAAAGAAATTAAAATAATGTGGTAAATGAAAGGCTTTTTTTTTATTCATCCACATATTTACTATTTCTTATGCTCTTCATTCCTTTGGTTGGATCCAAGTTTTAATCTACTGTCATTTTCTTTTTGCTAGAAGAATTTCCTTTAAACATTTCTTGCAGTCTGTTGGCATCAAACTCAGGTTTTATTTGTGTTAAAATATGTTTATTTTACCTTCATTCTTGAAGAACATATTTGTTGGATAGAAAATTCTAAGTTGGTAGGCATTTTTTTAGCATTGTTCTTTCTTCTTAAGGTTTTCATTAAATTCCAGTTAGTTAACATGTTGTGCAATGTTAGTTTCAGGTGTATGGTATAGTGATTCAGTTCTATACACCTGGTGCTCATCATAAGTACACTCCTTAATCCTCATTTAACCCATCTATTTAACCCATCTCCCCCACCTCTCTTCTGGTAGCCTTTAGTTTTCTATAGGTAAATTCCTCTCTTTTTTGGTTTGCCCCTCTCTTTTTCGGTTTGCCCCTCTCTTTCTCCTTCCCTTTTATTCTGTGTTATCTGCCTTAAGTAGTCTCTGGAGAGAAAGCTGAAGTCAAGTTTATCTTTATTTCTCTACACATGTTTTGTTTTATTTGTTTTTTTTTACTCTGGCTGTTTTTATTTTTTTAAAGATTTTATTTATTTGTTAGAGAGCATACAAGCAAGGGATAGAAGCAGAGCAGAGAGGAAGAAGAAGGGGAAAAGAACCTCAAGCAGACTCCACACTGAGTGTGAAGCTCTATGCAGGGCTCAATCTCATGACCCAGAGATCATGACCTGAGTTACTTGGGCTATATTAGTTTTTTTTTCTCTTTATCACTGATTTTCAGAATACAACTTTCCACAGTTGGAATTATGTTGTTTTCCTTGTGTTTGTAACACTCCATTATAAGTTTCATCAAATTCAGAAAATATTTGGCCATTATTTTTTTTTCATTATTTCTTCAAATATTTTTTGTTTCTCTCTCTCTCTCTCTCTCTCTCTCACACACACACACACACACACACACACACACACACATTTTCCTGAAACTCCAATTCAGAGTACATTAGATATTTGATATTGTTCCATAGATCATTAACACTCTACATTTTTTTCTGATTTTTTCTTTTTGCTTCATTTTATATTGTTGTCATTCTTTTGTCTTCAAATTTAGTGATCTTTTCTTCTTACATGTCTAATATGTTAATTCCATTCAATGAAAATTTTATTTCAGAGATTATATTTTCATCTTCAAGAAGTCCATTTGGTTCTTTTGAATGTATTTTACTTTTTTCCTCATTATTTTTTCCCTTTAAATCCTTGAGCCTGTTGGGTGCACATATAAGAGCTGTTTCAATGTCCTTGTTTGCTAATTTCATTATGTCTGCCACATTTGCTTCTACATTGATTAACTGACTTTTCTCTTGATTATGGATCTCATCTTCCTACTTCTGGCCCCATTTAGTAAATTCTGATTGTATTCTGGATATTGTTAATTTTACATCGTTGAGAACTAGATTTTAAAATTGTTGGATTTATCTTGCCAAACTAAGTTATTTGACATTTACCTGTATTTTTTCAAGGATTATTTATATGTTCTTCAGAATAGCTCTAGAATAGACTTTATTCTAGGTATAACTTATCCCCACTACTAAGGTGTGACCTTCTTGCATTTTCTATTGAGTTCCTAGTTTCTGTTGAATACCTTGTATAGTCAGTGATGTATCAATGTCTCCTGTCTGGATGATATTTTTGTTTTTGTTTTTGTTATATTCGTTAGAGACACACAGAGAGAGGCAGAGACATGGGCAGAGGGAGAAGCAGGCTTTCTTGCGGGGAGGCTGATGTGGGACTCTATCTAGGACTCCGGGGTCATGCCCCGAGCCAAAGGCAGACGCTCAACCATTGAGCTACCCAGGCATCCCTGGATAATGAGATTTTGAATGCTCAGTGGTCTTATATCAGATGTGGGAATTGCCTGACTCAGTTTTCCTGGTGATTGTTATTTCCTAGAAAGTTCTTTGCCTAGCTGCACAGTTTCACCTGTCTATGTGCAGATTAAAATTATAAAAAAATTATATTACCTCCCTCTTTTTTTCAGTGGGTATAGAGCTAAATTGTAAACCAGCTTATCAGGCTTCGTCTTGTGAGGTTTTTTTAAATACCTTTTCAAATGCATGTCCTATCACTCTTCCCTGTGGTCTCTGAACTCCAACTATACTAGTCTTCTCTCTGTTGTTGGAGCATGTCATTTTCCCTCCCTCAACACACTTCCTTTGGGGCCTTTGCACTTAGCATTCCTTCAATTTGAAAAGCCACCTTCTACAACACACACTGTTTATCTACATACAATTCAGATCTCAGG
The DNA here is from genome assembly GCF_053574225.1 of Canis aureus. Taxonomy (NCBI): domain Eukaryota; kingdom Metazoa; phylum Chordata; class Mammalia; order Carnivora; family Canidae; genus Canis; species Canis aureus. The sequence continues at coordinate 46,475,714 of NC_135621.1, forward strand.
TCATGTGTCCTTTTTACTCAGGGAAATCTTTCCTGACTTCTCTGACCCTCTTAGTCTAGATCACTTTACTTTGTTATATGCTTTTTTTCTCTAGAAATATTTGCTTAATATGTATTTATATAGTTATTTGTGCGATTATTTGATTGATGTATGGCTCTCCCATAGTCTGGAAGTGTCGTGAGAACACAGACTATTTTGCTTGTCATGGGTTAGACATCTAGGCACATTGACTGAATATACCAAAAAAATATGGAATGGATGGATAGTGGATGGGTAGATGGATGGGTAGAAAGTTGTTTGAAGAATGAGTGAGAAACTGAGGAAGGAAGGGAAGGAAAATTGTGGCCAAATAACTTATTCTAGGAGCAATTTTTTTGTGCTTTGTACTTCTAAAAGCAGAAAAATTTCTTTATTTGTCTCTCAGTTCTGTCAGCTTCACATAATACCAAAAACTTCTCTGTAGGTGGCAGTGCACTTACATAAGATATTTCTCTGAAACAAAAAAAGGGGGTGGCATTATCTTGAACTTTTAAAAGCATTTATATAACTTGAGTCTCATTTTGCAGTTTTTAAAACATGCTCTTATTTCCTATAAATGTGGATTTATCCTGAATTTATACTTGCTTAGAGTCTTTTCCCCTCAGACTTACTAGTAAGTGCTAGAGAACTAACAGTCCTCATTTTATGATACGGTTATGTAGATCAGCATGCCACTTAAGAATTGGAAAATGGGTATTGTGAGTGAAACAGTGGTAGCTATTGTTTTGCCTTTACAACAATAATATTTATCTTCTAGAATAATTGAAACTGGCAAAAATAGAAGTATAGACCAAACATATATGTATCTTAACTAGCTTTGGGTTTGATACTTTTAAGTCAGAAAAGTTGTTTTCTAAACACATTAAAAATAATAACCAGTTGATCACCTTACTCGTGGATTTTATGTATAGTCTTTTAAAGGCTGAATCTATATTCCCCAGGGTGTTTTGTACATATTTTTACCAGTTTTATTGTAAAAATTCTTTATAGTCTAAGTATACTGTCAAAAGATTTTCCCCACTTTGTGGTCCATGTTGTAGTTTTTTCAAGTTAAAAAATATGTGTATATATAATAATAATTTTGTCCTTGCAGCACTTAAATGCAGAAAGGTCTTACAAGTCCCAGATTTCTACCTTACACAAGTCAGTTGTAAAGATGGAAGAAGAACTTCAGAAGGTTCAGTTTGAAAAAGTGTCTGCCCTTGCAGATTTATCTTCCACAAGGGAACTTTGTATTAAACTTGACTCAAGCAAAGAACTTCTTAATCGACAACTGATTGCCAAAGATCAAGAAATAGAAATGGTATGTGATCATTTTTAAATGGTTATTTTAATATTATTGTTACTATAAAATTACTACAATTTTAGAAGAACAAATTCTTTTTTATAAAATATTATGTCAAGCCATATCTATCACCTTTAGATTTCTAAAGTCCAAGAGATATTAAAAAAACTAAAGTCCAAGAGATAAATTTATGACACCTGTATCCCAACAATTCAAGAAGGTAACAAAAACTTTCCTTTTGAGTATGTAATTTGCATTTACTTTTAGACAGAAGAATTATAAAACACATAGCAATCAGCAAAGAACTATGAAGTTGGGGTTTACTCAGCTAAATTATAACTTTAATGATATTCTTTTAAGCTATATTTATTTAATGGTTGGGTTCTTTTAAGCTGTAATTCATTTGATTGTACCTACTGACATTGCACTTGCCACCATGAAATGAGTTTCAAAACATGAATGGACCTAGAGGATATTATGCTAAGTGAAATACATCAGAGAAAGACAAATACCACATGATTTCACTTATATGTAGAATCTATAAAACAAATGAATAATACAACCCATAAGTACAGAGAACAAAATGATGGTTACACAGGTGGGCAAAATGGGCGAAGGAGAGTGGGAGATACAGGTTTCCAGCTATGGAATGAATAAGTCATTACTCATACTATTAAAGATATAGTGTAGGGAATATAGCTAATGGTATTGTAATAGCATTGCATGATGACAGATGGTAGCTACACTTGTGGTAAGCATAGCCTAACATACGGATTTGTTGAACCATTATGTTGTACACCTGAAACTAATGGAACATCATGCACCATTTATACTCAAAAGAAGAAGAAGAAAGAAGAAAGAAGAAGAAGAAGAAGAAAAGAAGAAAGAAAGAAAGAAAGAAAGAAAGAAAGAAAGAAAGAAAGAAAGAAGAAAGAAAGAAGAAGAAAGAAAGAAGAAGAAGAAAGAAAGAAGAAGAAGAAAGAAGAAAGAAGAAGAAGAAAGATAGGAAGAGAAGAAAGAGATAGGTCCTTGCCCTCAAGGACCTCACTATATTGAGATGAGTGTTATACTAATAAAAAATAGTCAAGGCTTTAGAGAGGGAATTCCTAATTGGCCTGTGGGTGTCAGGGAGGGGTCCACAATGATGTGGTACTGAGCTCAAAAGGGAGAAGGCATCCTATTCAGAGAGAACAAGTAGACAATGATATGGAATTATAAATGAATTCTCGAGTGAATAGTAAGTGATTTGCAATGGCCATTGTAGCATGCACAAGTGAAAGTGGCTGGAGATATTTGGAGAGATAATTGGAGCCTGGATCCTAAAGATAGATAGATAGATACACACACACACACACACACACACACACACACACACACACACGGTATAATTGAATTTACCCAAAGAATACAAAAATATTAATTCAAAGGGATATATAACACCCCCATGTTTGTAGCAGAATTACCTACAGTAGCCAAATTATGAAAACATCTCAAGTGTCCATTGATGGATGAATGGATAAAGAAGATGTAGAATAAATATACAATGGAATATTACTCAGCCGTTAAAAAGGAATGAAATCTTGCCATTGCAATGACATGGATGGAGCTAGAGAGTATTATACTAAGTGAAATAAATTAGAAAAGGACAAATACAATATGATTTCACTCATATGTGAAATTTAAGAAACAAAACAGTTGAGAAAAAGGGAAAAAAAGGGAGAGAAAGGCAAACTAAGAAACAGACTCTTGTATAGAAAACAAACTGATGGCTACCCAAAGGAAGGTGGGTAGGGGGATGGATTAAATAAGTAATGGGGATTAAGGAGTGCATTTATTGTGATGAGCACCGGGTGTTATATGGAAGTGTTGAATCACTATATCATACACCTGAAACTAATATTACACTATATGTTAACTAACTGGAATTTAAATAAAAACTGTTTAAAAAGTCAATAAATTTTGGTCATCTTTACAGTTCCAGTTTTTTTATTTTGTTAGTCTGTTGTTTTTTAGGAGGATATGATGCATTTGAGAATCATGTGTCTATTGGTTTCTGTAAGAATCCACTGTTAATATTTTATTAATGAAGTGTTATATGCAAGAATTTTCTGACTCTTCCTTAAAATTATTTTATTTCAGCAGGAACTTTTTAATGATGGAAGTAACCCATGAATAGATCCTCACTGTAGAAATTTTTTTTTAAAGTCCTTAATTTTTTCCTTTTTTTTTTTTTTAAATAAGACTTTATTTATTTGAGAGAGAAAACGAGTAGGGAGGAGGGGCAGAGGGAGAAAGAGAGAGAAGCAGACTCCCCACTGAGCAGGGATCATGATGCAGGGCTCCATCCCAGGACCCAGAGATCATGACCTGAGCTGAAGACAGACACTTAACTGACTGAGCCACCCAGGCAACCCCTTCAATTTTTCTTTAAAAATGTTATTTATGGGATGAGCACATGCACTTGATGGGATGAGCACTGGGTGTTATTCTATATGTTGGCAAATTGAACACCAATAAAAAATAAATTTATAAAAAATATTTTTTACATTTTTTAAAATTGGAAAAGTAATAAATGTCATTGTAAATGAAATATTATTAAAAGGAAATGCTAGAAAATATTATCCCAAAGCTTATTAAAATAATAATACACCGTGACCAAGTTGGGTATATTCCAGTAAATTTTTTTAAGCTTTAAAATCATTACCCTTAAAAGTACAATATAAAAAGTTAAAAGTGATTTATATTAATTTTTAAACATTTTAAGGATGTTTACTTCAAGTTTTGTAGCTTCTTCAGTATTCTCATAGTATTTTTTCTATTTTTTCTTTTATGTTAAAATACACATAATATAACCTTTTCTATCTTAACCATTTTTAAGTGTACGGTTCAGTAGTAATAAATACATTCACATTGCTGTGCAGCCATCACCACCACCCGTTCCCATAACTCTTCATCTTGTAAATCTGAAACTCTATACCTATTAACAGTAACTCCTTATTATCCCCTTTCTCCAGCCCCATGGCACCCATCATTATACTTTCTCTCTTTATGATTTTTACTACTGTAAGTACCTCATGTAAGTGGACTCATATAGTATTTGTCTTTTTGTGGCTGGCTTATTTCACTTAGCATAATGCCTGCAAGGTTCATGGGTGTTGTAGCATATTACAGAATTTCTATCATTTTTAAGGCTAAATAATATTCCATCATATGAATATACTGCATTTTGCTTATCCATCATTCATTAGATGCTTGGGTTGCTTCCATATTTTAGTTATTGTGAATAATGCTGCTATGAACATAAATGTACACCTATCTCTTCAAGACTTTTCTTTCAATTCTTTTGGATTTATACCCAGAGGCTGAATTTCTGGATCATGTGACAATTCTACTTTTGATTTTTTGAGGGAATTTTGTACTGTTTTCTACAATGACTGTACTATTTTTCATTCCCAGAAACAGTGCATACAGGTTCCAGTTTCTCTACACCCTTGTCAGAGGGTTGATGTGTTTCAGCTTTGTTTTTTTCTCTTCTTGATAATAGTGATCCTAGTGATAGTGAAGTGGTCCAGGCTAAGTATAAATGTATTTTTAAATACTCCTGACATAATTTTTTGTCTTTCTATATATTTTTTTAATTAATTAATTTATGTTTATCCCCATAATAAACTGTAATTTCAAGTGCAAGGGCTGTCTTATTTACATTTGTATTTCTTCAGCTATACTGTGCATATAGGGTACACTCAAATAATTTTGTCTAAATTAAATTTTGATTTTGAGATAATTGTAGATTCACATGCAATTGTAAGAAATAATACAAAGTATCATTTACCTGTGTTCCCCCAGTGGTAACCTCCTGCAAAACTATTGTTTAATATCACAACCAGGATGTTGGCATTTAATTAGGCAAGGTATGAAACATTTCCATCACAGGATCCATCATGTTGCCCTTCTATAGCCCTGTTTACTTCCCTCCTATCTCCACCTGCTGTTTAACCCATAGCAACCACTAATCTAGTCTCCATTTCTGTAATATTATTACTTCAAAAAATTATATAAATGGAATCATATGGTATGTAACTTCTGGAGATTGGATTTTTTGACTCAGCATAATTTTCTGGAGAGTCATCTATGTTGTTGCATATATTCTATGCTTTGGGTGTAACACAGTTTGTTTAACCATTCATGGATTGAAGAACACCTAAGTTATTTCCAGTTTTAAGATCTTAAATATAAAACTATTGTAAATTATATGTTTTTGTGTGAAACTGAGTCTTTGTTTCTATAAATGCCCAGGAATGCAGCTTTTGGATCAAAAGGTAGTTGCATAATTATTTTTTAAGAAAGTGCCAAACTGGGATCCCTGGGTGGCGCAGTGGTTTGGGGGATCCCTGGGTGGCGCAGTGGTTTGGCGCCTGCCTTTGGCCCAGGGCGTGATCCTGGAGACCCGGGATCGAATCCCACGTCGGGCTCCCGGTGCATGGAGCCTGCTTCTCCCTCTGCCTGTGTCTCTGCCTCTCTCTCTCTCTCTCTCTCTCTCTCTGATGACTATCATAAATAAATTTAAAAAAAAAAAAAAAAAAAAAAAAAGAAAGTGCCAAACTATTTTCCCAAGAGTCTATACCGTAGTGCATTCCCACCAACAATGTGTGAGTGATCAGTTTTTCCACCTCTTTGTCCACATTTAGTGGTGTCACTATTTTTTATTTTAACCATTCTGATATGTGTATAGTGTGATATCAGTGTCTAGTTGCATTTCCCTAAATTAATGAAATAGAACATATTTTTATATGATTATTTGCCATATATATTTCTTTGGTGAAACATGTCCTTGTATCTTTTGCCCATGTTCTCATTGAATTGTTTTCTTTTTTAATCTTGAGGATTATGCATTCTTTATGTATCTTAGATACTGGTCCTTTATCAGATATGTGGTTTGCAGGTATTTTCTCCCACTATGTAATTTGTGTTTTCATCTTATCAGGATCTTTCTCAGAGCAAAAGTTTAAGTTTAGATGATTTGCAGTTTCTCAGTTTCTTTTATGGCTTGTGTTTTTGGCTTTAAGTCTAAAGTCTAAGTTTGCTTAACTCTCAGTCCCAAAGATTTTTCCTAGGTTTTATTCTAAAAATATTATAGTTTTATGTTTCACATTTAATGCCATGATCCATTTTGAATTAGTTGCTACATAAGGTATGAAGTTTACATCAAGCTTCATTTTTTTGCCTATGGGTCTCCAATTGTTTCAGTACCATTTGTTGAAAAAGTGCTCCCATCTCCTTCAAATTGATTCTTTACATTTGTGAAAAATCATTTGGACATATATGAGAGGGTCCGTTTCTTGGTTTTATATTCTTTTACATTTGTTTTATGTCTATCTTTGCCCTCATACCACACAGTTTTTATTACCATAGCCATATAATAAGTCTTTAACTCAGACTGATTTTATTCACTTTAGCCTGCCTTTTCAAAATTGTCTTACCTATTTAGTCTCCATGCCTTTCCATATACATTTTAGAATAGTCTACTTATTTTCACAAAAAATCTTGCTGGGGTTTTGATAGGAATGACATTAAACCTGGGAAGAATTGACATCCTTACTATATTGAGGCTTCCAATCCATGAATATGGTATGTCTTATTTAGATCTTCTTTGATTTCTTTTATCAGCATTGTGTAGTTTTCAGTATGTAAGTTCTGTACCTGTTTTATCAGATTTACAACTGCAAAATACAAAATATTTCCCCTTCTTTTTTTTAGTTACTGTAAATGATTTTGTAGTTTTAATTTTGCCATAAATATGTTCATTGCAAGTATATAGAATTATTGATTTTTGAATGTTTATCATATCTGTGACCTTGCGGAACTCACTTACCAGGTCTAGAAGTTTTTCTGCAGATTCTGTGAAATTTTCTATGTAGACAAGCATGTTATTTGAAGATAAGGATTTTATTTCTTCATGATCGATCTGTATGCCATTTCTTGCCTTATTACACCAGTTAGTACTTCAGTGTTACGTTGAATAAGAGTGGTGAAAGTTCTTTCTTTATTCTAATCTTAGGGGAAAAGCAGTCAATCTACCACCATTTAGCATACTATTATGTAGAAAAAAATTCTGTAAAATTTTTTGGATGCTTTTTATCAAGTTGGGGAAGTTTCTCTCTCTTCTTATATTTCTGAGAGTTTTTATTATGAATGAGAATTAAATTTTTGTCAAATACTTTTTCTGCATCACTTAATGTAAAGGTTCTTTTTTTTTTTTTTTTTATTTATGATAGTCACAGAGAGAGAGAGAGAGGCAGAGACACAGGCAGAGGGAGAAGCAGGCTCCATGCACTGGGAGCCCGACGTGGGATTCGATCCCGGGTCTCCAGGATCGCGCCCTGGGCCAAAGGCAGGCGCCAAACTGCTGCGCCACCCAGGGATCCCAAGGTTCTTTTTCCTTTAGCCTGTTATTATAATTGATTATACTGATTGATTTTTTAATATGACCCAGCCTTGCATTCCTGGAATCACTCAGATAATTTTAAATGAGAAAGTAGAGGTTAAGGAGGAAAGATCTGTATTTCCATTTTCATTCTCCAGTGAAATTAATTAAAGCACTACAATAAGGAATTTTAGAATCTTTTACAGTCTTAGTTTTCTTCATTAAAAAAATTTTACTTACTGAATGTTGGTTCACAATCCTCCTGGGAGCTTCCTAGGTATAATTTGAAAATAGTCCTTGTACTCAGAGGGCAGGAAGAGACAAAAAAGAAAGATAAGCCACTCCAAGTTGGTAAGTGGAGGTTTTATTAGGCAAACGGAACTTACATATGAGACTTGTCTTGGACAGCAGCAAGATGAATGGATTCTTACACTCACTTATCAAATCTTAAATGTTTATAAAGAGGCCCTCACTGGGTTCAGTCATGTATACTGTGTAGGTGTTTCAACAGTCTATCAGTATATCAAGGCTATGTACTTGGAGCAGCCTCTGGGAGTATTGAGAGGCAAGTGGGACCCACATTTCAAGACAGGAGAGGGGGTGAAGAGTCTTTGAGTGTCTAAGTCCAGCTCATAGATCAATTGGTAGTCACATCTTTTTGAGGATGTTCCCCAACTCTGGACATTTATACCATACCCATTCACCCAGGTCTTAGTTTTCTATTTTTCAAATAAATATAGTATATCTGTCTCTTATATTACTCTTCTCAAGAGGAATATTAATAATATGAATTCCAAATATTCTTTCTTTATTGTTCTTTAATTAATACTTGTGTTATGGATGATTTCCTTAAGATAATATGAAAAGTGCTTTGAAGAATCTCATATAATTTTTAATGAAACAATAGATTTTTTAAAGTGTAATCATCATCTTAGACTACAGTGGATTTTAGAACCTAAAACTGGAATGAGAATTATTCTCCTGTTATAAATATTTTGTTGTATTTCCTTCTAGCTCTTCTCTTTTCCTAGCCAGATTTTTGTGTTTTTTTACATATTTGCAATAGTAGCATATTAAATTGATAATTCTACTTTTCACTACTTCCCTATTGCTGAACAGTAAAATTTTCAGATTTTTAATTTGTATATAAAACAATATGGTAATCATTTTATTATATAAAACTTTTATCACATTTTGCATTATATTATTAAGATGTTCCCAGAAGTGGGAATTTGGGCATATATAGCCAGAGAGCTTTCAGAAAGGTATGATACACAATTAAGAAATCAGTGGTACTCTGCTGGGCAGAAGCTTCTGAGCATGATGTAGCAGAAAAGGCTTCTTTTTGATCTCAGCCACAGAACTGAGATGATAAAGGGAATGTCATCACTTGGAAAGCATGGCAAGAAGATACACATGTGCTACTGCTGTGGCTCCAAGGCCTACCACTTTTAGAAGTCGATATGGCAAATGTTGTTGTCCTGCCAAATAGAAGAGAAAATATTACTGGAGTGTAAAGGCTAAAAGATAAAATTCCACTGGGATCAGTCCAATGAGGCATATAAAAGTTGTGTAGCACAGATTCACATGGATTCCATGAAGGAGCAAGAGGATGGCTGTTGTATTATCCAATTTATTCTAAATATTTCAACAATTAGTTATGCAATACATTTTTTTAAAAAAGGAAACTAGTAACTTCATGATAACAAGAAGCAAAACAATAGGCTACTTAGAAGTTTAATAAAGAACCATGGAAAGTGATAGTTAAGAGGCCCCTTCTGGAGTCAGAGCAAGCCTTAAAGACATCCCAAATGCTTTGCAAAGGAGTCCAAATTTAATTCGATCAGACTGTAATACAATTTGTAACCCTAGGCCATTGTCCAATCAATAGAGGAGTTAGTAAATAATGGAGGCTAACATGTAGATGATACCAACAGAGACAGACCAACTAGAAACTTAACAAGAAGATCAGAGACAGAGACAGTTAAAGATAGCCTGGCTAAATCCATTGTCATCCCAAGAGAATGATTTAGAGAGATTATGAACATGCTGATGGTAAATGAGTCAGTGTAATCATGCATATACCCTGAGGAATAATATCAGATGCTATACACTGCAAGGGAAATAGATTTCATGGAAACTGTCCAGAGGAAGGAAGGGAGAAAGGAAAGATGGAAGAAGACAAGGAAGGAAGAATGAAAAAGAGAGAAAGAGAAGAGAAGGGAAGGGAAGGGGAAGGAAAAGGAAAGGAAGACCACAATAAGCCCTAATGTGGGGAGGATCAGTATTATGAGTTGTTATAGTATCTTAAATGTCCAGTTTTCAACAACAAGAATTTGACTCTCAAAGAAATAAGAAAGTGTGACTCATCTGTAGGTAAATATAGCAAGCAAAAGAAGCCATCTTTAAGAACAGTTTATAATTTCTCTATTCTTATTATTAATCTCTATTGATGAGACATTGTCATTATACATTCCTTTACTTCTTTAGACATAGTTTCCTTTAGAGTTAAGATGGTGGAGGAGTAGAGGGACCTTATGCTTGCCTCACCTCTTGAACACAGCTAGATAAATATCAAATCATTCTGATCACCCAAGAAATTGATCTGAGGACTGGGAGAACAAACTGCATATCTAGAGGTAGAAAAATGGCCACATTGTGGCAGGTAGGAGTTGCAGAGAATTGATTTGGGGGAGAAAAAACTGCAGGTGCTGCAGAAGGGTGGGAGCCCTAATCATGGAGAGAGGAGTAAGAGAGAAAGAGTGAAAGCAGCATACAGGGGATTGCACAAGAAAAACTATTCCTCAAAATTATTGACTAGGAAAAGGAGAGGGGCTGCCTACCACAAGTTTTTGTCAAGCAGTGGAGCTCAAGTCTGAAGTTTAGAAGTCCATGTCATTGCCACAGTCATGACTGGTGGGCTTAGTGGTGCTCCAGTGAGGAAGGAGGGCAGAGGCCTGGGAGCAGGCAGTGTGGTCTGAGGATCCCCTGGGTCCCACAGGGAGAAACAGTTCCTCTTCTTGGAATGCATTTGGGAGTGGTGGCATGGCCTCTCCAGGAACAAAAGGGCTGGCAGGCACCAATGTGCTGCCCTGTTTACTAGCATAGGAACAAAGAAACTGGCTTAGGACAGCAAATGTTGGTGCTAGCTTTTTTTTTTTTTTTTTTAAGATTTTATTTATTTATTCATGAGAGAGACACACACATACAGAGAGAGAGAGAGAGAGAGAGAGGCAGAGACATAGGCAGAGGGAGATCCCAGGACCTCGGGATCATGACCTGAGTCAAAGGCAGATGCTCAACCACTGAGCCACCCAGGTGCCCTGGTGCTAGCTTTTTGCTCTGATTTACCATAAACTCCAAACCACTGCATGGTCATGCTAATGTGTAGTCATATGAATCTTTTCTGTGGCAAACCAGCACCAGCCACAGCATGACAAGACCCTCCCCCAGAGGATCAGTGAGGGGCCATGCCACAGGGGCCCCTAAAATTTGGAGTTTTGATACCCAGCTGTTCTTCTGAGATAAAACACAGGAGTACTGTGTTGCTTGGAAGGCAGATACATTGCAAACAGGCTGAAGGCAGTGATCTGATGAAAGCTGGGGACACAAGAGGGGAGATTGTTTGCTCTTCTATAAGAGCTTCCTGAAAGAGTGATAGGTGCAAATTACCCCCTCCAGGGAGAAGAGTGGGGGAGCCATGCCACTTTGCCCCTCTCCCCCCCACCCCCCATCAGCACTGACCAGCTTCAGTGAGCAACACAGTACTCCCCAGTGGAGGCTGGAGACGCTTACACCAAGCCCCACCCCTCTGCGCCCTGCAGGTGCATCTCCACTAGGGGAATCAGCCCAGCAGGCCTCTCCTCCAAAAGACCAGCACAAACTCCTTGCACATACCAAGTCTACTGGTGATAGAGTGCTGAAAAGCATCAGTTCTAGGGAAAATAGGATCTAGTGTCTTTTAACAAAAAGACCAAAACACACCCAGTTAAAACTTGCCACATAGTGGACAAGGTCCAAACACCCTCCACTGCAGGCAAGAAGAAACTGCAGAGGACTTACCTGAGAGAAAGAATAGCCAACATGCAACAGGCCTAAGACATATAGGACCTCTTCTTAATATAGCCATACTCTCAGGAGCAGGAATATAGCAGTCTTTCCTAACAAACACACACACACAAAAAAAACAGGGATCTAGACAAAATGACAGGATGGAGGAATTCACCCCAAAAGAAAGAACAAGAAGTAATGTCCAGGGATTTAATCAAAACAGATATAAGATGCCTGAACCAGGATTTAAAACAACAATCATAAGAGTATTAGCTGGGCTTGAGAAAAGCATAGAAGACACTAGAGAATCCCTTACTGTGGAGATAAAAGAATTAAAAACTATTCAAGCCAAAGTTTTTAAAAATTCTATAACTGGGATGCAAAACCAACTGGATACAGTGACAATGAGGATTGAAGCAGAGGAATAAATCCGTGATATAGAAGATAAAATTACAGAAAATAATAAAGCTGAAAAGAAGAGGGAAAGAATCGTGAATGTAGACTTAGAGACTCAGTGACTCCTTAAAGCATAATATTTGTGTCATAGGAATCTCAGAAAAAGAAGAAAGGGAAAAGGGGGCAGAAAGTTTGTGAGTAAATTATAGCTGAAAACTTCCCTAATCTGGGGAAGTAAACAGACATCAAAATCCAGGAGGCACGGAGAACTCGCATCAAATTCAACAAAAGCTGGCCCACATATCATAGTCAAATTCACAAAATACACAAACAAGGAAAGAATCTTGGGGGCAGCAAGGTGGGGGGGGGGTGGAGTTCTTAATTTACAAGGGAAGACAGATTAGCTTTGTAGCAGATCTGACCACAGAAACTTGGCGCACCAGAAGAGAGTGCATGATATATATTCAACATGCTAATGAGAAAAATATGTAGCCAAAAATATTTTATCCAGCAAGCTATCATTCAGAACAGAAGGGGAGATAAAGAGTTTCCCAGACAAATAAAAGGTAAAGGAGTTTGTGACCATTAAACCAGCCCTGCAAGAAATATTAAAGGGGCCTCTTTGAGTGGAAAAGAAAGCCAAAGCAACAAAGACTAGAAAGGAACAGAGAATTTTCACCAGAAACATTAACTTTACAGAATTTAAGTAAAAATTTGATGGGAACCAAACTAAACCCCCCAAAAATGGATTTCTTTACTTCTTTGAACTAAAATATGTACTTATATTTTTTAAATATGTACTATAAATACTTGAACTAAAATGTTTAGAATAGCTACTTTAATTCCTTTATCTGCTATGTTGGTCTATATATACTTACTGGGTTTTTTCCTATCATATTATTTAAAAGATAATTAAAAGGTGATAATTATAACAATATATAATTGTACTTGTGACATATAGATGTAACATGTAAAATGCTTATAGCACTAAAGAGAGAAGGAAATAGAACTATATAGGAATAATATTTCTGTATTTATCTGGAAATAAGCAGTTCAACAATAATAGTTGGAAACTTTGATACATCACTCTCAATAAGGAAGAAAGTAAATAGAACATCAACAAAGAAATAGAAAACTCCAACAAAACAAAAATCAAACTAAGGTTAACAGGTATCTATAAAGCACTCTACCAAACAACAGTAGAATACATAGTTTTCTCAATTGTACATGAATTATCCTCTAGGATATACCATATGTTAGGCCATAAAACAAGTCTTAACACATTTAAAAGGATTCAAATCACACAGAGTATATTCTCCCACCAGAATGCAATTGTTAGGAATCAATAAAAGAAGAAAATTTGGGAAATTCAGAGGTATATGGAAATTGAACAACACACTCCCCAATACCAGTGCATCAAAGAAGAAGAGAATACTCTGAGGTTAAGGAAAATGAAAACACAATGTACCAAAATTTATAAGATGCCAGTTCAATCAGTAGTTACATGGAAATAATAGCTGTAAATGTCTGTATATTTTTTTAAAAGATCTTAAATCACTAACCTAATCTTTCACTTATGACACTGGAAAAAGAGAAGCAAACTAAACCTAAAGTAAGAGGAAAGAAAGAAATTACAAAGCTTAGTACAGGAATTAATAAAAACAAAATGGGAAAACAATAGAGAACATAAAAAAAAAACCCCAAAAGGTTGGTCTTTCACAATATCAACAAAATCGGTAAAACTTTAGCTAGTCGGAGAGAAAGAGAGAAGTCAAATTACTAAAAACAGGAATGAAAAGGGGGATGCTACTACCAATCTTACAAAAAATTAAAGATTCTGAAGGAATATTATGAGAAACTAAATGCCAAAAATTATATAACTTGGGTTAAGTCAATAAATTCCCAGAAAGAAAATAGTGAAACTAACAAGGAAAAATAGAAAATATATCTTTAATGAGTAAAGAGATTGAGTTAGTGATTTTAAAATTCTCATACAGATAAGTTGAGGCCCAGGTGGCTTTAGTTGTAAATATTTCCAATGTTTAAAGATAAATTGATACACATTTTCACAAGCTCTTTCAAAAATGAAAGAGAATGTTCCCCAATGAAGCCAGTATTACCCTGATGCCCAAACCAAAGATAGCATAAGAAAACTGTGAATCAATATCCTTATGTATTTAGATGAAAAATCCTCAAGGAAATATTAGAAAACTGAATCTAACAATATAAAATGAATTTTTACCATGATCAAGTGGATGTATCCCCAGAATGCAAGGTTGTTCTAATGCCTGAAATCCAATTATGAAATATATCGTATCATTAGAATAAGGAATAAAAACCAATGATCACCTCAATAGATGCAGAAAAAGCATTTGACAAAATCCAGCACCATTTTGTGATAAAAACAATATAAACTAGGAATAGACGGGAACTTTACTGGGACTCCTGGGTGGCTCAGTGGTTGAGCGTTTACCTTCAGCTCAGGGAGTGATCCCAGGTCCAGGGATTGAGTACCACATCAGGCATTCTGTAGGGAGCCTGCTCTCCCTCTGCCTCTCTCTGTGTGTCTCTCATGGATAAATAAATAAAATCTTAAAAAAAAAAAAAAGATGGGAACTTTACCATCTATGAAAATCCCTGAGTTAACATCATACTTAATGTTGGAATACTGATTGAATGTTTTCCCCTTTCTTATCAGTAACAAGATAAAAATGCTCTCTTCGTCTCTTCTGTTCAACATTTTTACTAGAGGTTCTCGCCTGAGCAATTTAAAGTAAAAAAGAAATAAAAGACATTCAGATCGATAAAGAAGAAAAACTATCTTTATTCATAGATGACATTATCTTGGATATGGAAAATCCTAGGGGATATGCTAAAAAAAAACCTAAATTAATACATAAGTTCATTAAGGTTACAGCACAAGATCAATATACAATAATCAGTTATATCTCTATGTATTAGCAATGAACAATCCAAAAATGAAAATAAAACAATTCCATCAAATGGGATTGCATCCAAAGGGATTGCACCAAGAGGAGATAAAATACTTAGGTATAAATTTAACAAAAGAAGTGCACTGGGTGTTATACTATATGTTGGCAAATTGAATTTAAATAAAATAAATAAAAAATATTCATTGTTTCTAATGCTTCAGTAATATTCCATTGTATATATATATATATATACCACATCTTCTTTATCCATTCATCTTTCAGTGGACACCAAAGCTCCTTCCACAGATTGGCCACTGTGGACATTGCTGCTATAAACATTGGGGTGCAGGTGTCTTGGTCTTTCAAGCATCTGTATCTTTGGGGTAACTCCCCAGCAGTGCAATTGCTGGGTCATAGGGTAGCTCTAATTTTTATTTATTTTTATTTTTATTTTTTGTATATTTTTTTTATTGGAGTTCAAATTTGCCAACATAGAGTATAACACCCAGTGCTCATCCTATCAAGTGCCCCCCTCAGTGCCCGTCACCAAGTCACCCCATCCCCCCACCCACCTCTCCTTCCACTACCCCTTGTTCATTTCCCAGAGTTAGGAGTCTCTCATGTTCTGTCAGCCTTTCTGATATTTCCTACTCATTTTCTCTCCTTTCCCCTATATGGATATAATAATAATAATAATAATAATAATAATAATAATAATAATAAAATAATAATAAATATGAAATAAGGAAAAATTAAATAAATAAAAAGGAAGTGCAAAACTTGTGCTTTACAAAACTAGAAAACATTGTTAAATTTTTTTTAAAGACCTAAGTAAATAGAAAGACATCCTGTATTCATGGATTAGAAGACTGAACATTGTTAAAGGGCAACACAACCCCAAATTGATCTATAGATCCAATATAATGCCTATCAGAAGAAGTTGGTTTCTTTGTAGAAATTGCCAAGATGATGTAAAATTAATATGCAAGCTCAAGTGACCCAGAGTAGCCAAAACAATCTTGAAAAAGAACAAAATCAGAACTAACAACACTTCCCAATTTCAAAACTGGCTATAGAAGTACAGTAATCCATATAGTGTAATATCAGCATGAAAAAAAGACATACAAGCCAGTGGAACATAATTGAGAATCCAGAAATAAACTCTTAAATTTGTAGTCAAATGGTTTTCAAAAAATCGATGCCAATACAATACATCTACATGGAAAAGAATGAAGTTGGATTCTTATCACATACCATATGCAGTAATTAAAGTGGGTTATAGGCCTGTATATAAGAGCTAAAATTACAAAACTCTTAATGAGAAAACATAGAAGTAAATATTTGTGA